>NC_066583.1:439326626-439645756 GCF_024323335.1 Lathyrus oleraceus | reverse complement strand
TGTACATATTATTTTTATTCTTAATCCCTAACTTTTTCCCAGACCTTTTTCTTTTCTTTTTCTTTTGGTTCGCCGGGATGCCCTTTTTTGCCTGGACTTTCTTTTTTTGTCCAGCGGGTCAGTTTATGCGAAGTATTTTTTGACTACATCTGAATTCACAGGAGACGGAAAATCTTCACCATCCATAGTTGTAAGCATCAAGGCTCCACCAGAAAAGGCCTTTTTAACGACATATGGACCTTCATAATTCGGAGTCCACTTGCCCCTGTTATCTGTACCGGGAGGAAGGATCCTCTTCAAAACTAAGTCACCTATCTGATAGCTTCGAGGACGCACTTTCTGATCAAAGGCCTTCTTCATCCTTCTCTGATATAGTTGTCCATGGCACACAGCTGCTAATCGCTTTTCCTCAATTAAATTTAACTCATCAAACCTGGCTTGAACCCACTCAGCCTCGTCAAGTTTTACATCCATCATCACCCTCAAATAAGGGATTTTAACTTCTACTGGCAAGACTGCCTCCATGCCATACACAAGTGAAAACGGAGTTGCCCCGGTTGACGTACGTACTAAGGTACAATACCCATGCAAAGCGAAAGGCAACATCTCATACCAATCCTTGTACGTCACAACCATCTTCTGCACAATCTTCTTAATTATCTTATTTGCCGCGTCTACAGCACCATTCATCTTTGGTCGATAAGGAGAAGAATTGTGGTGTTCGATCTTAAAGTCTTTACAAAGCTCTTTCATCGTCTTGTTATTGAGATTCGAACCATTATCAGTGATGATTCTCTCAGGAACCCCATAACGACAGATAATTTATTTCTTAATGAATCGAGCAACCACTTGTCTGGTAACATTGGCATAGGAAGCTTCTTCCACCCACTTGGTAAAGTAATCAATCACGACTAGGATGAAGCGATGTCCATTAGAAGCAGTAGGTTCAATCTTTCTAATCATATCAATGCCCCACATCGCGAATGGCCAAGGAGAATTCATAATATTCAGAGGGTTTGGTGGTACATGCACTTTATCTGCATAGATCTGACATTTGTGGCACTTCCGAGCGTATTTGAAATAATCAGATTCCATGGTTATCCAGTAATAGCCGGCTCTTAACAACTTCTTGGCCATTGCATGACCACCAGCATGGGTACCAAAAGATCCCTCTTGTACTTCCTGCATTAACATGTCTGCTTCGTGTCTAACCACACATCTGAGTAGAACCATGTCAAAGTTCCTCTTGTACAACACATCATCCTTGTTCAAGTAAAAGCTTCCAGCTAGCCTTCTCAGTGTCTTCTTGTCATTCTTTGACGCTCCTTCAGGCTACTCTTGGCTTTTGAGGAAATTCTTAATATCATAAAACCACGGCTTCTCATCAATAATAGACTCGGCTTGAAACACATACGCAGGCCTCTCGAGTCGATTCACAACAACGTGTGGCACATGATTCTGCCAATGAACTTTAATCATGGAAGACAATGTGGCTAAGGCATCAGCCATTTGATTTTCATCTCGGGGTACATGATACAACTTTACTGTCTTAAAGAAAGTCAGGATCCTTCTGGTGTAATCTCTATAAGGAATCAAATGCGGCTGATGAGTATTCCAGTCTCCATTGACTTGGTTAATCACTAGAGCAGAATCTCCATAAATGTCTATAGTTTTGATCCTTAGATCGATGGCTTCCTCAATCCTCATGATACAGGCCTCGTACTCAACTTCGTTGTTGGTTACTTCAAAAGTCAATTTGGCAGAAAAAGGTATATGTGCACCTTTAGGATTAATGAGTACTGCCCCAACACCATTTCCATTCACATTTACCGCCCCATCAAACATCAGTGTCCACTTGTCATCGGGATCCGGTCCTTCCTCGACAAGAGGCTCTTCACAATCTTTCATCTTCAAGTACATGATATCTTCATCGGGGAATTCAAACATCATCGGCTGATAGTCATCAATTGGTTGCTCGGCAAGGTAATCAGACAAAATACTACCCTTGATGGCCTTTTGCGACGTGTACTGGATATCATACTCTGTCAAAATCATCTGCCAACGAGCCACTCGTCCTGTAAGAGACGGCTTTTCAAAGATATACTTTACTGGGTCCATCTTAGAAATCAACAAGGTAGTATGGTTCAACATATACTGTCTTAGTCGGCGAGCAGCCCATGCCAAAGCGCAACAAGTTTTCTCGAGCAGCGAATATCTTGTTTTACAGTCGGTAAACTTTTTGCTAAGGTAGTATATTGCATGCCCTTTTCGACCAGACTCGTCATGCTGTCCCAATACACACCCCATCGAATTCTCGGTTACTGAAAGGTACATTATCAGAGGCCTCCCAGGAACTGGAGGTATAAGAATTGGAGGTTTCTGCAAATATTCTTTTATCTTATCAAAAGCTTTTTGACAATCATTGTTCCACCTGATTGCTTGATCTTTTTTTAGAAATTTAAATATCGGTTCGCACGTAGCTGTTAGGTGAGATATGAACCATGCAATGTAGGAAGACTTTGGTATGGGTCATGGTGTGGACCCCATGTTTAGAAGATTGGAAGAGAGGTTGAAGGCAGTGGAAGGACAGAATCCTCTGGGAGTAGATGTTGCTGACTTGGGACTGGTCCCAGGTGTGAGAGTGCCACCGAAATTCAAGGTCCCGATATTTGACAAATACAATGGCAACTCTTGCCCGAAGACCCATGTGTAAGCCTATTTCCGTAAAATGGTTGCATACTCCGATGACGGAAAGTTGCTTATGTACTTTTTCCAGGACAGCCTAGCTGGGGCATCCCTGGAATGGTATATGAGGCTGGACAGAGCCCACATCCGTTGCTAGAGGGATTTGGCTGAGGCTTTCGTGAAGCAGTATCAGTATAATGCAGACATGGCTCCAGACAGAACTCAACTTCAAAATCTGTCTCTTAAAAGCAATGAGTGCTTCAGAGAATACGCTCAACGCTGGAGAGAAACAACTTCCCGTGTTCAACCTCCTATGTTGGAGAAGGAAATGGCTAACATGTTTGTGAACACTCTGCCAGGACCTTATTTGGAGCGCCTGGTGAGTTGCAATGCCTCCAATTTTACTGATGTAGTCTTTACCGAAGAGAGGGTGGAGAATTACCTGAGGACATACAAGAACCAGAGTGGAGGTGGATCTTCATCAGGGGTGAAGAAGCCATTCATTCAGGGACAAAAGGGGAGATAAGGGGATGCAAATGCCATATCTTCTTATCAGAACAGGGGTAACCGGAGAAATAACTTTCAGAACTATCATCAGCAACCGTATGTTGCGGCTGTGACCATTCCAGCTGCAGCACCACTACAACAACAACAACCACAGCATCAACCAGCTCAGTACCAACCACAACAACCGGGTAACAGACCCGCCTATCAACCGAGGCCAAGGACGATGGACCGGTGTTTCGACACTCTTCCAATGTCGTACGCCTAGTTGCTTTCTAGTCTTCAACAACTACAACTTGTGCAGTTGCGCACTCTGGCTCCTCCCGTTGGTAGGCTTCCGGTGGGTTATTACGCCAACGCTAGGTGTAGCTTCCACTCTGGGGCACCTGGCCACAATATTGAGAACTGCAAAGCTTTTAAGCACGTAGTTCAGGACCTCATTGATTCAAAGGCCGTTAACTTTGCACCAGCTCCTAATGTCGTCAACAATCCCATGCCCCAGCATGGTGGAGCTAACGTTAACATGGTTGAAGGAGAAGTCAAATTAGTCTCTGCGGTCAACAATGAAGATGGGGATAGTGATTGCGACATCAATAACTGGGTGCGTCCGAGGATCCCGGGTGAAGTTCTCAACAATTGGTCTTCTGAGGAGATTGTCCAAGCCACTTGTCTTGAGGAGTAATTTTCTTTGTTTATTCATGCATATCCAAGTCTTACGTTCCGCCAGAGCGTAATGACTCATTGTAGGGCTCATCTATGTGACACTTGTATTTTTTATCATAAATAAAGGACGTCTTTTTGCATTCAAATATTTCGTTCCCTGTCTTTCTATTTTGGCAGTTTTTCAAAAAAAAATGGCAATGTTCTGCTTAGTTTCCACTTTTTTTCTTTTTTTCACACTCATAAGCATATACCATCACTCATTCAGATGCACATCACCGGATCCTATTGATAATAGTTCTGCTATGGCTCGCTTCGACTTTGAAAATCCAATCTTTCAAGCTGAAGAAGAGGGTAATGAAGACTGTGAACTCTCTGAAGAACTTACCAGGTTATTAAAACAAGAGGAAAGGGTCATTCAACAGCATCAAGAGTCTGTTGAAGTGATTAATCTCGGCACCGAGGACGCCAAGAGAGAAATCAAGATAGGGGCTGCTTTGGAAGACAATGTGAAGAAGGGGTTGATTGAATTGCTGCAAGAGTATGTTGACATCTTCGCTTGGTCTTATCGGGACATGCCAGGGCTTGACACAAACATTGTGGTACACCGTTTGCCTCTAAAAGAGGATTGTCCTTTGGTCAAGCAGAAGCTCAGAAGAACAAGACCAGAGATGGCTGTCAAGATAAAGGAAGAAGTGCAAAAACAGTTGGATGCAAGGTTTCTAGCAGTCACAAATTATTCGCCATGGGTTGCAAATATCGTTCCGGTACCTAAGAAGGATGGAAAGGTACGGATGTGTGTTGACTACCGGGATCTGAACAGGGCTAGTCCTAAAGATGATTTCCCCTTACCTCACATTGACGTTTTGGTGGATAACACGCCTCAGTTCTCGGTATTCTCCTTCATGGATGGCTTTTCTGGCTATAATCAAATTAAGATGGCACCAGAAGACATGGAGAAGACAACATTCATAACCCCATGGGGCACCTTCTGCTACAAGGTGACGCCGTTTGGTCTGAAAAATTCCGGAGCAACATATCAACGAGCGATGGTGACTCTGTTCCATGATATGATTCATCATGAAATCGAGGTTTATGTTGATGATATGATTGTAAAATCTCAGACAGAAGAAGAACATTTGGTGAATTTGTAGAAACTGTTTGAGCGTTTGAGGAAATTCAAGCTGAGGCTTAATCCGAACAAGTGTACTTTTGGGGTGAGATCTGGAAAACTACTGGGTTTTGTTGTCAGCGGAAAAGGGATTGAGGTGGATCCGGCTAAAGTGAAAGCGATATAGGAAATGCCTGAGCCAAGAACAGAGAAACAAGTCCGTGGTTTCTTAGGGAGGTTGAACTACATTGCAAGGTTCATCTCTCACCTAACAGCCACGTGTGAGCCAATATTCAAATTGTTGAGAAAAGATCAGGCTATCAGGTGGAATGATGATTGTCAAAGGGCGTTCGAGAAGATAAAAGAGTATTTGCAGAATCCTCCTATCCTTGTGCCTCCGGTCCCAGGGAGACCGCTGATTATGTATTTGACAGTACTAGACAATTCCATGGGTTGTGTTCTCGGTCAACACGACGAGACAGGTAGGAAAGAGCATGCCATCTACTACCTGAGTAAGAAATTCACAGATTGCGAGTTGAGATACTCAATGCTTGAAAAAACATGCTGTGCACTTGCATGGGCTGCGAAGCGATTGAGACAATACATGTTGTCTCACACAACCTTACTGATCTCCAAAATGGATCCAATCAAGTTATTTGAGAAGCCAGCTCTCACCGGAAGAGTTGCTCGTTGGCAAATGGTACTGATAGAGTACGACATCCAGTATACTTCCCAGAAAGCCATCAAGGGGAGTATTCTGTCAGACTATCTTGCTCAACAGTCGATTGATGATTATGAGCCGATGAAGTTTAATTTTCCAGATGAAGACATCATGTACCGCAAGATGAAAGACTGTGTAGAGCCAGTTGTTGAAGAGGGACCTGATCCAGACGAAAAGTGGACTTTAATGTTTGATGGGGCCATCAACACCAGAGGAAGTGGAATTGGTGTTATCATTACAACTCCGAAAGGTGCCCACATGCCTTTCATCGCTCGTCTGACTTTCGACTACACCAATAATGAAGCTGAGTATGAAGCCTGTATCTTGGGTATTCAGCAAGCCATTGATTTGAGAATCAAGACTTTGGACATCTTCGGAGATTCAGCTCTGGTAATCAATCAAGTGAATGGTGATTGGAACACTCTCCAGCCTACTCTGGTCCCCTATAGAGATTACACGAGAAGACTGTTGACTTTCTTCGCAATAGTAAAGTTGTACCATATACCTCGTGATGAGAACCAGATGGCAGATGCTCTTGCTACTCTATCATCCATGATTAACGTGATTCGGTGGAACCACGCTCCCAGGATCGATGTGATGCGCTTCGACAGGGCCGCGTATGTGTTTGCTGCTGAACTGGTAGTTGATGACAAGCCCTGGTATCACGACATCAAGTGCTTTCTGAAGAATCAAGAGTACCCTGCAGGGGCATCCAACAATGATAGGAAGACTTTGAGAAGATTGGAAGGCAGTTTCTTCTTGAACAAAGACGATGTTCTGTATAAGAGGAACTTCGACATGGTTTTGCTCAGATGCGTGGACAGACACGAAGCATACATGTTAATGCAGGAAGTTCATGAAGGCTCCTTCGGTACTCATGCCAGCGGACATGAAATGGCTAAGAAATTGTTGAGAGCAGGTTATTACTAGACGACCATGGAATCTGATTGTTTCAAATATGCTCGGAAGTGCCATAAATGCCAGATTTATGCTGATAAGGTACATGTGCCGCCAAATCCTTTGAATGTGATGTCTTCGCCGTGGCCTTTTGCTATGTGGGGCATCGATATGATTGGAATGATTGAGCCGACCGCTTCCAATGGGCATCGCTTCATCCTTGTTGCCATCGACTATTTCACCAAGTGGGTCGAAGCAGCGTCATTTGCGAAGGTCACCAGACATGTGGTTGCCCGATGCATCAAGAAAGAAATCATTTGTCGCTATGGGATTCCCGAAAGAATCATTATTGATAATGGTTCTAATCTCAACAACAAAATGATGAAGGAGTTGTGCCAGAACATCAACATTCAGCATCACAGTTCTTCCCCTTATCGCCCTAAGATGAACGACGCTGTTGAGGCAGCAAATAAGAACATAAAGAAGATTGTGCAGAAGATGGTCGTCACGTACAGAGATTGGCATGAGATGCTACCCTTCGCCTTGCATGGGTACCGTACTTCAGTACGTACATCGACCGGGGCAACCCCTTACTCCCTTGTGTATGGTGTGGAAGCAGTCCTACCTGTTGAAGTGGAGATTCCTTCTCTAAGAGTCCTGTTGGATGTCAAGTTAGACGAAGCTGAATGGATTCGGACAAGGTTTAATGAGTTGAGTCTTATCGAAGAGAAACGAATGGAAGCCATTTGTCATGGGCAGTTGTATCAAAGTCGGATGAAGAGAGCCTTTGATCAGAAAGTGCGTCCTCGATGCTTCTAGGTCGGAGATTTGGTGTTGAAAAGGATCCTTCCTCCTCAGACAGATCACAGGGGCAAGTGGACTCCTAACTATGATGGGCCGTATATTGTCACCAAGGTTTTTGATGGTGGGGCCTTAATGCTTGCAACGATGGATGGTGAAAACTTCACTTCCCCGGTGAACTCAGACGCAGTTAAAAAATACTTCGCATGAAATAGACCCGCTGGACAATAAAAAGAGTAGTCCAGGCAAAAATGGGCATCTCGGCGAACCAAGAAAATGAAAAAGCTTCAGGAAAAAATTAGGGATTAAAAATGAAAAGATCGTACACCTGGTAAGTTGAAAACCTGAAAAGGAAACTTAGGCAAAAATGGGTATCCCGGTGGATTGAAAACCCGAAAAGGGCGATCCAGGCAAAAGTTAGGGATTAAGCGAATGATTGCGTTCTGAATCTCATCTCGTGTCAATGACTGGAAACTTTTGAAGGATAGGAAACAGTCCAATCACTCTTTCAGAAAGCTGATCATCTGGAGGATCTTGAAGACGAGCAAGTCATAGCAGAATTGGAACCCAATAGAAATCCATTTCACATTGCCATTAGATTAATGTCTGTTTTTATCTGTTGTGCGATTACCTCTTTCCAGGGATTGCTTCCTGATGTAAATGCCTATTCAGAGGCCGTTCAATCAATAAAATCATGTTATTCAGTATATCTCTATTTTTATTTTCATTTTTCTGTTTTGTTTGCAAAAATGACGTCCGAATTTTTGATAAACATTGCATCATGACACATAAGAGCTTTACAGGTACATGCTTAATAAACATTTAAAATTGCTGTAAATTTTAAGTGCTTTGGATCGTCTATTCAGAACAGGTACCCTAGGGGCATTTCCTTAAAATCCCCTGCAGATGATCGTGAATGTTTTCCCCCAACAGACGAATTCGGAATCTTATCCCTGCAGAGCTGATCAGAGCGTTGGATTCTTCAATCCCCAGCAGGTTCTCACCACTGTACCTCCCCCCCAAGCGGTGGTTTCAGATTATACACTCCCCAGTAGAGTTGACAGTGTCAGACTATATACCCCCATCGGAGTTGACAGTGCCAGACTGTATCTTCCCAGCAGAAGCGGTTGCTCCTCAGAGTTCGAGGCCAGATCGATAATCCCAATGCCAGATCCATGGTTTCTTTCCTTGAAGCAGAACCTCGGTACCGTATCGGTGTTTGCTTCCCCTGCTGAGTCATCTCTCGCAGATCGTGGTTGCCAGAACCACTATCGCTTTCCCCAACAGCAGGTTTTCAGTGTCGTTCTCTCCCCAGTCAGAATCTCGGTATTTCGTCATTGCTAGAACACCGTGTGGCGGGTCATTTCCCCACAGAATTCTCTGTGTTGTGCATCTCGAGCAGCCTTGCCAGGGTCCAGAAGATGGTGATCATTTCCCCAGCAGATCCCCTTGCCTCAGCTTGGCATTCTACCTAGCATTTCGCATCCCTGCATGTAGAATCATGTTGCATTGCATCCTCCCAAATCGCGTAGCATTTCCATTTTCATGGAGCATTACGCCATTGAAAAATTCAAACATACGCATGTAAGCATAAAACATTCTCGGTATCCCAAGTGATAAGCCAGAAGTTGTTTCCAGTACTCAAACTGAAGATTGTTCATGACTTACCTTTGTTATCCCCAGCAAGTGTCATTGGCCCATGCGCCGCCTCTATTATCGTTCCCTATTTCTGCCGATGCTGACAGGCATGTAGTTTCCGGTATTCAGACCGAAGTGGCGTTCAGGCCAGTTTTCCGATGTTCAGATCGAAGAAGTTTCCGACGTTCAGGTCGATGCAACTTGTGGCGTTCAGGCCAATTTTCCGATGTTCAGATCGAAGAAGTTTCTGACGTTCAGGTCGATGCAACTTGTGGCGTTCAGGCCAGTTTTCCGATGTTCAGATCGAAGAAGTTTCCGACGTTCAGGTCAATGCAACTTGTGGCATTCAGGCCAGTTTTCCGATGTTCAGATCGAAGAAGTTTCCGACATTCAGGTCGATGCAACTTGTGGCGTTCAGGCCAGTTTTCCGATGTTCAGATCGAAGAAGTTTCCGACGTTCAGGTCGATGCAACTTGTGGCATTCAGGCCAATTTTCCGATGTTCAGATCGAAGAAGTTTCCGACGTTCAGGTCGACGCAACTTGTGGCATTCAGGCTAGTCTCTCGGTGTTCAGACCGATATTAATAATCTCATATCTCCCGATGTTCAGATCGAAGTCATTTCCAGTATTCAGACTGATGAGCGACATTCAGGCCATGGTTATTTCTGTGTTACCATTTATTTTGGTATCCAGGTTAACATTCTTTTTCGATATTCGGACTGACTCTCACCATACCAGACAAATTCTTCTTTCAAGACCACCTCTTTGCCGATTCTGACAGGCATTGTTACTTCACTTCACTTCAGTGCAAATTTTCGGGCTTTTATTCTATTCAATCCCTTGATACCTCGAAAGCACGAAAGCCGCTTCTATCTTCTTTCTAGGTCTCCAGTTGATTGAATAGGGGCAACTATAATACCCCAAAATTTACCCTTCATTTTTCCTGGAAGCATACGCTTTACACCTCATGCATGCGTTCATTTTTAGGTCATTTAGCATTTGCATTTCATCATGGAAATCGGATTTGGATCCAAGAAGCTTGAACATCATCTAGGACACTTTGTGGGCTCTATTTAGATGATCAGTCAACACAAGGGAAAGACTTGAGTTACTTCCAACAGGGGTCTATTCGTCAGTCAAAACGTTAATCTTGAAGGAGCAGAGGTTTGTTCATGAGCTGTCATGCTCGCTAGGCGAAGCCCACGTGTTTTGAAAAAAAAAACGAAAAAAAAAACGAAAAATGAAAAAAGAATAAATAAATAAATAAATAAAAGAAAAAATCTTGGACTTGGACCTCTCTCATTTGAGCCCACAGGTCCACAAAAATCAGGTTATAAATTCAGAGTTTCAGTGAAACAAAAGGCAATTCTATTCCTATTACCCTAGCTGGAAAAAGATAGTGAGAGAAGAGCTAACAGAGTTCAGAGCAGCCTCCAAACCCTAAAGGGAACTCAACTGCACAGAATCACCTCTGCCTCACATAAAGCTCAATTTTAATCAAGCTCTCCAATCAGCTTGGAAGGATCCCTGGGTTTCCCATTCCTCTAATTGTTGTTACTTCGGATCTTTATCCGCGTGGTTCCTTCGTCCAGGACTCCTTTTGCATGAGCATCCCAAACCCTAACCCTTCATTGATTTTTCTTCTCCTAAACACACATTTACTCCTTCTACTACAGGCAAGTAAGTCTCCAAAGGTCGAGCATGCGGTAGATTGCGTAGTAACGTCGTTCGTCCAAAACCCAATCCGTAACCCCGTAGTTAGCCGAACTACGGCTTGCTCTGATTCTCATTCCATATGAGATACATAGGCATAAGACGCGATGTCTTAGCGAGCACACATCCCCCCAACCCACAGGTCAGCCGAGCTACGAAGACTCTAATTCTCATATTCAGATGAGATACGTATGCAGTGGATGCGACATCCGCGCGAGTCATTTTCATTTAACCCCTTTTTTTTAGTAAACAGCACAAGATAAACTCACACCCTTTAGACAAGAACTACAAAAGTGGATCCCGTAGAGTACTACAGATGCGTAGGGGTGCTAATACCTTCCCTTCGCATAACCGACTCTCGAACCCACGATTTGGTTGTGAGACCTTGTCTTTTCCTTTCCTCTTTTCAGGTTTACTTCGAGCATTTCCTTTCCCTCCTTTGGGATAAATAACGCACGGTGGTGACTCTTCTGTCATTTTCTTTCGCCGGTTGTTTTTTCGCACACTGTATTTTTCAGGTTGTGACACATGCTAAGAATCGTTCTAAACATACATGCAAACCTAAAAACCCAATCTCCCAAATTCAACCCTAATGATTCATTCTACGGAATTTACATCACTGAAAGCATAAAAGAATGGAGACAGAACAAACCTGATTGAAGGGGTTGATTGATTTTGAAATGTAACGGTTAGGGTTTGCAATGCAATAGTTAGGGTTTGTGTGAGATGGAAGTGAAAAGTCTGAGTGAAAAGTGTGAGAGTTAGAGTGAGAGTGAGAGATGGAAGTCAAAAGTGTGAGAGGGAAGTGAAAAAATCTGAGATGGAAGTGAGACTAAAATAATTTAAAATGGTTTTTTTGGGCCCAAATGAGTGGGCCTCTGAAAATTAAATGGGTTTCTACCACGCTCGCTACTGTCTTCGCCTAGCGAGCAGCTAGCGAATCATGACAGGATTTTGTTTTTTTCAAAACAGCATGCAAAGCACAATTCAGCAAGGTTCCATCAAACACTCCCAGACTTGGGTAAAACATAGCTAGCACTTAATCGCTAGGCGAGCATACAACGAGCAGGTTAGCGAGCATTTCTAGTAGCAACATCATCAAGGTTCGCTGGAGCGAAGGAGGAAGCGTGGGCTTCGCCTAGCGAAGGATTCCTCGCGTAGCGAGCATGACAGTTCAGGAACAGACCTTTGTCCCTTCAAGATGAACGTTTTGAATGATGAATAGACCCCATTTGAACATGTAGGAAGTACCTTAAGTCATTCCCTAGCCATTTGACCCTCAGTTGACCAACAATCGACTTTTGACTTCACAGTTGAATTTTGAACTGTACTGAGCCCATTAAGCTTGATCCTTTGAAGAAAATCTCTGAAAATGAAACCTTAGCTCCCAAGAGCTCTACACAACATCCATAAGACCTTTAAACCAAGATTGCACCTCAATCCTTGAGGAACCCTACTTTGACTTTGATACCCAGATGAATACAAACTTCTTGGAAGACAAACTCTTGGAGCTGATTCTGATTGACATGATGAAATGCAATATGAAATGTTAAATGACCTAAAATGAATGCATGAATGAGGAGGGCAAATTTGAGGTGCTACAGGTAGAATACTAGAAAAAGAGAAAATTTGTCACCGATTAAAGTTATCATATCAAGGATAAACTCTCTGGGGGAAAGAAGGAATTATAATTACCTTTTTACTGGGTAGAATACCAAACAAGAAAAATACCAGTCATCGATTAAGATGAACATATCAAGGATAAACTTGTTGGGGAAACGAAAAAAAAAACGAATGCGCTAGAGAAAAATCAAAGAAGTAAATTACCTTTTACCAATTACTAGGTAAATTAACATAGGTAAAGTACTCATCATCAAGAAGGATATTACCAGTTATTGAGTAATAAACTCTTGGGGACCAAAAGATATATCTAGGTAAGAACTAGAAAGAAACAGTCAAACAAGACTCAACCCAATGAGGATATAACTCAAGGGGAGTGGTTCCATCCAGATAATGAACTGGGGTGGAGACTGAAATAACAATCATCCACGAGGTAATAACTCAGTGGAAATAGAGGAAGGATAAACTCTTTCTGCTTAAGGAGATGAGTCTCTAGGAGGACAGACACAACAAATCTGCATGGAAAAATAATATCACCAAAGAAAGGAATCAGAAAAATAGGTCAATATGATAATAACGCGCAATGAAATATCTGATGTTATGTTTTATGCATGTGTATTCATGAGTAAGTATATGATTATGTTGACAAACGAGCATAAAGGATACAAATAATGAAGATCTAAATCATAACAAATAGATACTTGGCTAATATCAACAAGATGGAAACACCAACTGGAGAACCTGCTAGGGAGGAAAGAATTAATCATCGACGATATAAATCCTAACTCAAAAATAAGTTAAAATCTCGGGGATAGCACCCAGCCATTGCTCAGGGGAGAATGAGGATACATTAATCTGAATCAAAGTTTAACTATGGTTGGGGAAAGGCATGGAGAACATGCATCCTACCCAAAATGCTGAGGATAAAGAGGGATCTACTGAGGATCCTTATCAGAGCAACAAGTCATCACTTGCGGGGAATTTTAAGTAAACACCATATCAAATGGGAGACAACCTTGTAGGGGACATCATCAATACTGCTCAGAACCAAATATTGGTTGAAGGAAAAATCTTCTATCAGAAGATGGAATTTCGCTGGGGTCTCAAGTCACAACAAGAGGTAAAAATCCTGAGTGGGGAGAACCAGAAGATCTACTGGGGATTCCATCTAAACATATCTATGTGGGGATTCATTAGGGATACAACAATCTGTCAGGACCAACCAAAGGCCACACGAGGGTATAAAGATCAACAAAAGTCATCAGACTCTTCTTAGAGATTGAGAAATAAATCAATTCCAAGGTACCAAAATATCAACCGGATTTGCAAACTCACGTAGGGGAGAAACTGTCCTGACTATGCAATAACCAAATAAAGGTGTTAGGGGATCTATAAACCAAATAAAGGTTCCATGGAGATCAAGGGTTCATTAACCAATATACAAACTGAGGATGCAAAAACATGAAATCTTTAGCTGGGGAAGGATGAATTGCAAAGGGAACAACACATCGGCTCTACCGGGGATGATAAATTTCTTGGGGAGCAACTCATCAACCAATGCTAGGGATGAATGACGAATTGCTGGGGATGGAGTCTCCAAACAAACTTCTTGGGGAAGACAACAATGCTTCACACATCAAGACTTACCGTTCTTTAAATTATTGTTGACATTCCTTTTTAAAATTAGTTGTTCTTAAAGTAAATGCCTTATTATTTAAAAAAAATAATCGTTCATTGATTTATTTATTTCAAAAAATATCATCATAAACATTCAATTTTAAAACAGAAACAAATAAGAATACGAAAGAATTGGATAAAAGCCCAACTTTATTTAATAGAATGGTATTCCGCAAATGGCGGGACTCCATGGATCTTTACAAAGTTTGAAATTGGTAATTTACAAGGAAAAAGGCTACATTGAATACAACGACCACTACTCTCCCTATCGACTTTGAAATCTACTGTGTGCTTGTCTTCAGTTGAGAATGATGAATCAAAACCAAATGTCTACTCAAAACTGCTTCAAGGATCAGGGCCAGCCGGATGTATTTACTTGCCATAATCCCTAATTTTTGCCTAGATTTCCCCAAGGTAGGATACTCAATCTACCAGGATGAATTTTCTGTCTTATGTCTCTAACTTTTGTCGGGATTTCCCTTTTGATTTTCAATCCACTGAGACGCTCATTTTTTCCTAAGCCGCCCTTTCTTGTTTTCAACTTAGCGAGATGTTCTTTTCTTTTTCAGGCGACGTATTTCTTGACTGCATCAACATTCACAGAGTGAACTCTTCACCATCCATAGTTGTAAGAATCAAAGCACCGCCTGAGAAGGCTCTCTTAATAACATATGGGCCTTCATAATTAGGAGTCCATTTTCCCTCAGCATTAGGTTTGAAATATAATATCTTCTTGAGCACGTGGTTACATTCTCGGAACACACGAGGCTTGACCTTCTTATCAAAAGCTTTCTTCATTCTTTGTCGATATAACTGACCATGACACATAGCAGTCAATCTCTTCTATTCAATCAAATTCAACTGGTCAAACCTGGTCTGGCACCATTCAACTTCTATCAACTTGGCTTCCATCAAAACACACAATGATGGGATCTCAACCTCCACGGGGAGCACAACTTCCATGCCATAAACAAGATAGATAGGGGTTGCCCCTGTTGAAATACGGATGGATGTACGTTACCCATGTAGTGCAAATGGGGGCATCCCATACCAATATTTATACCTTACAACCATCTTCTAAATAATCTTCTTAATTTTCTTGTTTGCAGCTTCAACAACCCCATTCATCTTAGGTCTGTAAGGAGAAGAATTATGATGTACAATCTTAAAGTCTTTGCAAAGAGCTTCCACCATATTGTTATTCAAGTTCGATCCATTATTAGTAATGATCTTACTTGGCACACCATAACGAAATATAGTTTGGTTCTTGATAAATCGGACCACAACCTGCTTGGTCACATTTGCATACGATGCCGCTTCAACCCACTTTATGAAGTAATCAATGATCACCAAAATGAAATGATGTTTGTTTGAAGCTTTGGGCTTAATCATGACAATCATATAAATTCTCCACATGGAGAAGGGCCATGGAGAGGAAATGACATTCAATAGTGTTAGAGGAACATGAATCTTATCTACATAAATTTAACACTTACGACATTTCTTCACAAACTTGTAACAATCAGATTCCATTTTCAGCCAATAGTAACCTACTCTCAATATCTTCTTTGCCATATCATGTCCATTGGAATGAGTACCAAAGGAACCTTCATGGACTTCAGTCATCAATAGGTCTGCTTTGTGTCTATCCACACATTTGAGCAAAACCATATCGAAATTTCTCTTATAAAGCACCTCACCATTCAGGTAGAAGTTTCCAGCTAATCTTCTCAAAGTCTTCTTATCTTTCAAAGACGCCTCAGACGGGTAAATCTGACTTTTGAGGAAATATTTGATATCATAATACCATGGCTTTTCATCTTCAACTTCTTCAGTGACAAACACATGAGTTGGCCTATCAAGATGCGTCACAATCAAATTGGCAACTTCATTCCAAAACTTCACCACAATCATGGAAGCCAATGTTGCGAGAGCATATGCCATCCGGCTTTCATCTTGAGGGATATGATGAAAATTAACCTTTGTAAAGAAAGTTGAAATTCTTCTCGCATAATCTCTGTACGGTATTAAACCGGGATGATTCGTCTCCCATTCACCTTTGATCTGATTCACAACCAAAGATGAATCTCCATAGACGTCAAGATATTTAATTCTAAGATCAATGGCTTCTTCGAGCCCCATAATGAAAGCTTCATAATCAGCCATATTGTTTGTACATTTGAAAGTCAATATAGCTGTAAATGAAAAATGAGTTCCTTGAGAATAATAATCACTTCCCTAATGCCATTACGATACGAATTAACAGCTCCATCAAATACCATGCCCCTACGGGAACCAGGTTCTGGCCCTTCTTCATGCAATGGTTCATCACAATATTTCATCTTTAAATACAAAATCTCTTCGTTAGAAAAATAATACTGCACTGGTTGATAATCTTCAATAGGTTGGTGAGCCAAATGGTCAACCAAGACACTACCTTTAATAGCTTTTTGAGACCGGTATTAAATATCATACTCAGATAATAACATCTGCCAAAGGGCGATCCTCCTAGTTAAAGCAGGTTTCTCAAAAATGTACTTGATTGGGTCCATTTTGGATATCAACCAAGTAGTATGATTCAACATATACTGGCGCAGACGCTTAGCAGTGCAAGCCAATGCATAACATTTCTTCTCAAGCATAGAATACCAAGTCTCATAGTCGATGAACTTGTTACTGAGGTAGTAAATTGCATATTCTTTCTTCCCAGATTCATCTTGCTGACCAAGAACACAACCCATAATCTCTTCAAGCACAGTCAAATACATGATCAAAGGTCTTCCTTCAACAGGCAGAGACAGAATCAGAGGCTCAAGCAGATACTCTTTTATACTGTCAAAAGCCATCTGGCAATCCTCGGCCCAATCACAAGACTGATCTTTCCGAAGGAGCTTGAATATAGGCGCACATGTGTCAGTCATTTGTGATATAAATCTAGAAATATAGTTAAAGTGGTCGAGAAAACCTCTGACTTGCTCCTTAGTTTTGGGCGCAGGCATCTCTTGTATTGCTTTGACCTTGGCAGGATCAACCTCAATACCCTTCTCGCTGACAATAAAGCATAATAACTTACTAGAGTGAACACCAAAAGTACACTTATTGGGATTCAAGCGAAGTTTATATTTCCTTAAACGCTGGAATAACTTCAACAAATTCTTAACATGTTCTTCTTCAGTCCTTGATTTAGAAATCTTATCATCAACATAGACTTCAATCTCTTTATGCATCATATCATGGAAAAGAGTGGTCATAGCTCTCTAGTACGTTCTGCCAACATTCTTTAAACCGAAGGACATCACTCGATAACAGAATGTTCCCCAAGGTGTAATGAATGTGGTCTTCTCCATATCTTCGGGTGCCATCTTAATCTGGTTATCACCTGAAAATCCATCCATAAACGAAAAGACTTTGAATTTAGCTATATTGTCTACCAAGATATCAATGTGTGGCAGAGGAAAATCATCTTTCATACTGGCTTTATTCAAATCTCTATAATCAACAAACATGTGGACTTTTCCATCTTTCTTAGGAACAGACACAATATTGGCCACCCATTGCGGAACTTGTAACACCCTTCTAAAATACCCCAACAATTAAATTAAAATAGCAATATATCAATCAGAGTAGTTATGCACTTAAGGGTGTCACACAATCATTTCACACCATTTTCCAAAATATCCTGTCATGCTCATTATTTTAATCAAAATAACACATTTGCATAATACGCAGCGGATACAAACTAACAACAACATGCAAACCATGTAACACATTACAGGTAAGATCATTCAACAACCAACAATGAAAATAAGGTAAAACATCCCGTCCCGATGTTACATCTACCAGAGCATGACCCACTAAGGAACTACACTAGACTCCAAGGACTAGCTTCTACTCAATCACTGCTCGTTACCTGAAAAATAGTTGTAAGGGTGAGTTCCTCAATCGATATAATAAGCATTATAAAATATCATGTCATGTTGAGTAATTTAACACATTAATCACCCTAATCACATCACACATTCGGTAACGGCACATCAATTCAAATATCATACTCAATACAAATACAACTCATGCTCATATTCAATATCAACACAAACACACGTATAATATTGGATTACATCCATTCATATTATACGCCATACACATATTATGCAATGAGACTCCATGCATGCGGTACCGACTATTTGTGAACATATAGTTCACCTCACCGTCCAAATCCAGGCACGGCTACCAAGCCCACTAGTCCCACTCATTTGAGACCTAGTGACTCACTCACTAATTCCTCACCATGGGAATTAGCTACCACCCCAAGGGCCATGCTATGCACGCTAATTCACCTAGCATGCAAACATCAACAACAGTCCATAATGACTAACTCACTAATTCCTCACCATGGGAATTAGCTACCACCATAAAGGCCACAATATGCATGCTAATCACCTAGCAATGCTAAATCATCAACCACAATTCAAGAATAGACATATGCTCACACTCTAAGCCATAAAACAGTCTATTCACAAACGCACACATAACTGATACATTCACAGGATCATGCATACCATCACACATCATCAGTATTTTATCACATAAGCATATCAGATCATGCCAAAGAACAATTACAGTATTAGCACACTCTACTAATACCTATACTACTCAAAACAACGGGAAATGATCCCTAATATATCGTACATCAGCTGAATTACGTTACTCAGCTGAACAGTTAAAAACTGCACAACAACAGCTCAGGAAAATCACCATCCTGCCCATACGCGTACTGCCTAGTCCCATACGCGTATGGCCCATCTCCTGACCAAATCCCATACGCGTAACACCATCTCATACGCGTATGCTACGCATACCACTTCCCCATACGCGTACCAACAGAGACCAAACCTACGTTCAAAACATCATCTTCCTCCTCCATACGCGTATTGCCTAGTGCCATACGCGTACCAGACCATCTCATATGCGTATTGCCTAGTGCCATACGCGTATGACCAGAAACCAGATTTCCAGATCTGCAATGGTGTTCTTTGCTACGAGATCTCCCAATCCCAACTTTCCACAGTCCAATTTTACACAATAATCGTTCATATCATCTAACACGAATTATACCCTATTCGATTTCACAAAATCTAACATTATTACATCTAATTCCTACGAATTTCCTTAATTTATAATCCAAATTTCGTTCATCCAATATTTCACAAATTTCATCATACATCATTCCAATCAGAGGTAAATCAATGGTTTATCACTACCCAGTACATATTATCCCATAATACCCATTAATCGACGATAAACCCCCCTTACCTGAGTTAATCCGGCAACCCTTCAGCTTCAAGCTCTTCCTCTCTTCAACCCTTGTTCTCTGGCTCTTTTTCCACTTTTTTTCTCTTTTTCCTTTTCACGTGAAAATAACCTTTTTACTAAATGGGACCTTTTCTAAATTCCAACTTTTATATTTTCCAATAATAATAATAATAATAATAATCCAATAATAATAATTCCAATAAAAATATTCCAATTATTTAATTAAATTAATAAATATATTATTAACTTAAATTAAATAATTATCTTATTTTATCGGGGTGTTACAACTCTCCCCCACTAAAAGAGTTTTCGTCCTCGAAAACATACCTCAAGCGAATAACTCCGGATAAGACTCCTTCATCTGACTCTCAAGTTCCCAAGTTACATTGCCACCTGCTGGTCCTCCCCAAGCTACCTTCACCAAAGCAATCTCTTTACCCCGCAACTGCTTCAACTCTCGATCCTCAATCCTCATAGGTGATGTTTCAACAGTCAGGTTATCTCTCACCTGGACATCATCTACTTGGACCACATGCGACGGATCATGAATGTACCTCCTCAACTGAGACACATGAAAAACCTCGTGCAAATTCGCAAGTGACGGCGGTAAAGCGATACGATAGGCTACCTCCCCTATCCTCTCCAAAATCTGATAAGGACCAATAAATCGAGGTGTCAACTTCTTCGACTTCAAAGCTCGACCAACCCCAGTTATCGGAGTAACACGAAGAAACACATGATCTCCCTCTTGAAACTCAAGTGACTTCCTCCTCTTGTCGTGATAACTCTTCTGACGACTCTGAGCAATCCTCATCTTCTCCTGAATCATCTTAATCTTTTCCGTAGTTTGTTGAACAATCTCCGGTCCAACCACAACACTCTCACCGGACTCATACCAACATAAAGGTGTCCGACATCTCCTACCATACAAAGCTTCAAACGGTGCCATACCAATGCTCGAATGAAAACTATTGTTGTAGGTAAACTCAATCAAAGGTAAATAACAATCCCAAGCACCTCCCTTTTCCAAAACACAAGCCCTCAAAAGATCCTCTAGTGACTGAATCGTCCTCTCAGTCTGACCATCAGTCTACGGATGATATGCAGAACTCAATCTCAGCTTAGTTCCCAAAGCCTTCTGCAAACCTTCCCAAAACTTCGATGTAAATCTAGGATCTCTGTCCGAAACAATACTCGACGGAATACCATGCAAACTTACAATCTTCTCAATATACAACTCGGCTAATCTCTCTAACGGATAATCCATTCTGATCGGAATGAAATGAGCCGATTTCGTCAATCTGTCTACAATCACCCAAATAGCTTCAAAATTCTTATTTGTCCTCGGTAAACCCGAAACAAAATCCATACTGATACTATCCCACTCCCACTCTGGAATAGCCAACGGTTGCATTAGCCCAGACGGCTTCTGATGCTCAATCTTTGACTTCTGACAAGTCAAACAAGAATAAACAAAACTCGCAATTTCTCTTTTCATTCCCGGCCACCAAAATAACTTTTTCAAATCATGATACATCTTCGTAGCCCCAGGATGAATACTCAAGCCACTACGATGTCCTTCCTCAAGAATACTCTTCTTAAGTTCGATAACATCCGGAATACACACCCGATTATCAAATTTCAAAACACCATTCTCATTAACTCTGAATTCACCACCTTGACCTTGATTCACTAGAGTCAACTTATCAACCAAAAGCACATCGGATTTCTGACCCTCTCTAATCTCATCCAGAATACTACTTGTTAACTTCAACATTCCCAATTTAACACTATTGTGAGTACTCTCACACACCAAACTCAAGTCTCGAAACTGCTCAATCAAATCCAATTCCTTAACCATTAACATAGACATATGTAATGATTTCCGACTCAATGCATCAGCCACTACGTTTGCTTTACCCGGATGGTAATTCAAACCAAAGTCATAATCCTTCAAAAACTCTAACCATCTTCTCTGTCTCATGTTCAGCTCTTTCTGATCAAACAAATACTTTAAACTTTTATGGTCACTGAAAACCTCAAATCTTGACCCGTACAAGTAATGCCTCCATAACTTCAGAACAAATACCACAGCTGCCAACTCCAAATCGTGCGTCGGATAGTTCCTCTCATGAACCCTCAGCTGTCTCGAAGCATAGGCTATAACCTGCTTATTCTGCATCAACACACCACCCAAACCCAACAATGAAGCATCACAGTAAACTTCAAATGATTCCGACGAACTCGGTAATATCAGAATAGGAGCAGTAGTTAACCTTCTCTTTAACTCTTGGAAACCTTCTTCACATTTTGAATCCCAAACAAACGCTTGCCCCTTTCTAGTCAACATCGTCAACGGTAACGCCAACTTAGAAAATCCCTCAATAAATTTCCTATAATAACCTGCAAGTCCCAGAAAACTCCTTATCTCAGAAACTGACTTCGGAGCTTCCCACTCAGATACCGCTTCTATCTTAAAGGGATCAACAGCAATACCACCTCTTGAAATCACATGACCAAGAAAACTAACTTCTTCTAACCAAAATTCACACTTAGACAGCTTAGCAAATAACTTCTTTTCTCGCAGAACTCCTAAAACCATTCTCAAATGCTCAGCATGCTCTTCTTCCGATTTCGAATACACCAAAATATCGTCAATAAACACCACAACAAACTGATCTAGGTACGGATGGAAAATCCTGTTCAGATACTCCATAAACACTCCAGGCGCATTAGTCACACCAAAAGGCATTACAGCATACTCATAATATCCATACCTTGTTCTGAAAGCAGTCTTCTGACTATCCTCAGTTTTCACACGTATCTGATGATACCCCGATCTCAAATCTATTTTTCTGAATACACTCGCACCAACCAACTGATCCATCAAATCATCAATCCTCGGCAAAGGATACCGATTCTTGATCGTCACTTTATTCAGTTGCCTGTAGTCCACACACAACCTCATAGTACCTTCTTTCTTCTTAACCAATAACACTGGTGCACCCCACGGTGACACACTCGGACGAATAAATTTCTTATCCAACAGATCTTCCAACTGACTCTTCAATTCAGTTAACTCAACAGCAGACATACGGTACGGAGCCATCGACATCGGTCTAGTACCAGGTACCAAATCAATCGAGAACTCAACTTCGCGCTCTGGCGGTAATTCATTCACTTCTTCCGGAAACACATCAGGAAAATCACACACCACAGCTAGATCGCAAATCAACAGTTTATCTTTAGCCTCCAAAGTCGCTAACAGCATAAACAACTCTGCCCCATCTGCTACCGCCTCATTCACCTGCCTCGCTGATAGAAACAAATCCTTTCCTTCCTCAATCTCAGGAAAGATCACAGTCTTATCAAAACAGTTGATATAAACTCGGTTACACACCAACCAGTTCATACCCAGAATAACATCAATCTGCACTAGTGGAAGACACACAAGGTCCATTCCAAAGTCTCTACCAAAAATACTCAAAGGACAATTTAAACAAACTGAAGTAGTAGTCACTGAACCCTTCGCAGGAGTATCAATCACCATACTTCCATGCATCTCAGATATCTCTAACTTAAGTTTCACAGCACAATCCAAAGATATAAAGGAATGAGTCGCACCTGTGTCAATAATAGCTACAAGAGGAAAGCCATTAATATAACACGTACCTCGGATCAAACGATCATCTGCAGAAGTCTCAGAACCCGATAAAGCAAAGACCTTGCCTCCCGACTGGTTCTCTTTCTTCGGCTTAGGACACTGTGGGCTAATATGACCCACCTCTCCACAGTTGAAACAAGTCACAGTCTTCGACCGGCACTCTGCAGCCAAGTGACCACCTTTTCCACACTTGTAACACTTCTTCTCAGTACTGGTACACTCATGGATACGATGTCCAGCCTGACCACATCTGTAACACTTAGCAGGGGCACTAGAGTCTCCCCCACTAGGCCTCTTCATTCCACTCTGTCTCTGGAAACCTTTGCCAGCTGCATACGGTTTCCCACGATCATTCTGATTCTTGCCTTTCCTATCAACCCTTTGCTGATAGCTCTCTGCTCTAGCTTTGGTATCCTGTTCAAAAATCCTGCAACAGTCAACCAAATCAGAAAACACTCTAATCCGCTGATACCCAATAGCCTGCTTGATCTCGGGACGCAACCCGTTCTCAAACTTCACACACTTTGAAAATTCCCCAGTAGCCTCGTTATAGGGAGTGTAATACTTTGACAGCTCTGTGAACTTAGCAGCATACTCAGTAACAGACCGATTGCCCTGCTTCAATTCTAAGAACTCTATCTCTTTCTTTCCTCTGACATCCTCTGGAAAGTACTTCCTCAGGAATCTCTCTCTGAACACCGCCCAAGTGATCTCAGCATTTCCAGCAGATTCCAACTCAGTGCGGGTAGCAACCCACCAATCATCTGCTTCCTCTGACAGCATATGCGTACCGAACTTGACCTTCTGGTTATCGGCACACTCAGTAACTCGGAAGATCCTCTCGATCTCCTTCAACCACTTCTGAGCACCATCTGGATCGTATGCTCCCTTAAACATTGGAGGATTGTTCTTCTGGAACTCACTCAGTTGACGAGCAGCTCCCATTCCCACAACATTCAGATTCCCTCCAAGTACTCCAGCTAGCATACCCAGAGCCTCAGCAATCGCAGCATCGTCTCTACCTCTTCCAACCATCTCTATTCTGAAAACCCAACAAACTAAAACAATAAGTACTGATAGGGTTACACAACACCTATCCCGTACAGGGGAAACAGAATAATTACGACTCGACTCGATCGACTATGCTCTGATACCACTAATGTAACACCCTTCTAAAATACCCCAACAATTAAATTAAAATAGCAATATATCAATCAGAGTAGTTATGCACTTAAGGGTGTCACACAATCATTTCACACCATTTTCCAAAATATCCTGTCATGCTCATTATTTTAATCAAAATAACACATTTGCATAATACGCAGCGGATACAAACTAACAACAACATGCAAACCATGTAACACATTACAGGTAAGATCATTCAACAACCAACAATGAAAATAAGGTAAAACATCCCGTCCCGATGTTACATCTACCAGAGCATGACCCACTAAGGAACTACACTAGACTCCAAGGACTAGCTTCTACTCAATCACTGCTCGTTACCGGAAAAATAGTTGTAAGGGTGAGTTCCTCAATCGATATAATAAGCATTATAAAATATCATGTCATGTTAAGTAATTTAACACATTAATCACCCTAATCACATCACACATTCGGTAACGGCACATCAATTCAAATATCATACTCAATACAAATACAACTCATGCTCATATTCAATATCAACACAAACACACGTATAATATTGGAATACATCCATTCATATTATACGCCATACACATATTATGCAATGAGACTCCATGCATGCGGTACCGACTATTTGTGAACATATAGTTCACCTCACCGTCCAAATCCAGGCACGGCTACCAAGCCCACTAGTCCCACTCATTTGAGACCTAGTGACTCACTCACTAATTCCTCACCATGGGAATTAGCTACCACCCCAAGGGCCATGCTATGCACGCTAATTCACCTAGCGTGCAAACATCAACAACAGTCCATAATGACTAACTCACTAATTCCTCACCATGGGAATTAGCTACCACCATAAAGGCCACAATATGCATGCTAATCACCTAGCAATGCTAAATCATCAACCACAATTCAAGAATAGACATATGCTCACACTCTAAGCCATAAAACAGTCTATTCACAAACGCACACATAACTGATACATTCACAGGATCATGCATACCATCACACATCATCAGTATTTTATCACATAAGCATATCAGATCATGCCAAAGAACAACCACAGTATTAGCACACTCTACTAATACCTATACTACTCAAAACAATGGGAAATGATCCCTAATATATCGTACATCAGCTGAATTACGTTACTCAGCTGAACAGTTAAAAACTGCACAACAATAGCTCAGGAAAATCACCATCCTGCCCATACGCGTACTGCCTAGTCCCATACGCGTATGGCCCATCTCCTGACCAAATCCCATACGCGTAACACCATCTCATACGCGTATGCTACGCGTACCACTTCCCCATACGCGTACCAACAGAGACCAAACCTACGTTCAAAACATCATCTTCCTCCTCCATACGCGTATTGCCTAGTGCCATACGCGTACCAGACCATCTCATACGCGTATTGCCTAGTGCCATACGCGTATGACCAGAAACCAGATTTCCAGATCTGCAATGGTGTTCTCTGCTACGAGATCTCCCAATCCCAACTTTCCACAGTCCAATTTTACACAATAATCGTTCATATCATCTAACACGAATTATACCCTATTCGATTTCACAAAATCTAACATTATTACATCTAATTCCTACGAATTTCCTTCATTTATAATCCAAATTTCGTTCATCCAATATTTCACAAATTTCATCATACATCATTCCAATCAGAGGTAAATCAATGGTTTATCACTACCCAGTACATATTATCCCATAATACCCATTAATCGACGATAAACCCCCCTTACCTGAGTTAATCCGGCAACCCTTCAGCTTCAAGCTCTTCCTCTCTTCAACCCTTGTTCTCTGGCTCTTTTTCCACTTTTTTTCTCTTTTTCCTTTTCACGTGAAAATAACCTTTTTACTAAATGGGACCTTTTCTAAATTCCAACTTTTATATTTTCCAATAATAATAATAATAATAATAATCCAATAATAATAATTCCAATAAAAATATTCCAATTATTTAATTAAATTAATAAATATATTATTAACTTAAATTAAATAATTATCTTATTTTATCGGGGTGTTACAGAACTCGGAGGTAACAAGGAAACCAACATCAATATGCTTCTGCACTTCCTCTTTAATCTTTACTGCCATATCAAGATGAGTTCTTCTTAACTTCTGCTTAACCGGCAGGCATTCTGGCTTCAAAGGAAATCAATGCTCCACAATATCAGAATCCAAACCAGGCATATCTTTGATAGGACCAAACAAACACATCAGAATATTCTTGAAGAAGATCAATCAACCCCTTCTTAGCCCTTGGACACAGTTGATACCCAATCTTGACTCCTCCACATCATCTTTGGAACCCAAGTTGATTAATTCAATCTGCTCTTCAAACAGCTGAATGGCTTTTTCCTCGTGTTCAAGCAAACAGGATAACTCATCAGACACTTCTTCATCATCATTCTCTTCCCCAACTTCAAACACAGGGAAATCAAAGTTTAGAGAGGGAGTAAGATCATTACATCAATGGGTTTGAGAACCAATCTGCATAATGATTTGATATTTTGATTTTAGAGAAGTAGTGTGCAAACAAATATTATGCAGATGGAAAAATTATTATTTATTTATTTATGTTTTTTTGTGATTATCATTTTCATAAAAAGAAAAAAGTAAAAATAAACATTATAGATGTGGATGAGTAAAATTGTATTTTATTGATGATAGTATTGAAAATTCCCAATAATGTTTCACTTCTCCCTTAGGCATATGAGAAGGATTTTTCTTAAACAATAAAACAAGTTACTTTGAATGGTGCATAATGTTGTACCCTAAAATTTTCATATTTCCGCTAGCTTCACATAACAACAGGAATGTCTATAGCAACCCAATTGTTGCAAGTTTGGCCATGTGTCACAAAGTTGGCACAAGCTTCGTCTTCATCACCGTCTTCAATAATTAGAGCTGAGTGTTGATCATCCTTGTGAATGAACCCTCCACTGCAGAAAACTTATTGCATAGCCTTGACACTGCTGTTGAATGACCCTTACTTAAATCCCAACCCAACTTTGTTCTTATTCTCAATAACTTCTACAACGCGACCCCATTTGTCAGTGCTACCATCCTGAACAACCTCTTTTGCATCCTTCAGAGAACACATGGGTGCCCCAGTCTTCTATAATTCATCAACAATGGTCAAAGCTTGGAACGACATTCCAACTTTTTCTTCAGCTTCCACATAGGTGAAGGATGAAAAATGGCTCACTAGAAGCGCTTTCTCCCCACCAAAAATGACAAGCTTGTCGTTCTTAACAAATTTCAGCTTTTGGTGAAGAGTAAATGTCATAGCCCCAACTTCATGGATCCATGGCCTTCCCAACAAACAACTATAGGTCGGGTGACTGTCTATCACTTGAAAAGTAATTTGAAAATCACTCGGACCTATCTTAGCTGGAAGGTCCACCTATCCAATGAATTTTTTTTTAGGACTGTTGAACACTTTAACCACCACGTCGTTGTACCTAATCAGGGCGCCCTGATAAGAAAGTCTTGCTAGAGTTGAATTGGGAAAAACATTCAATGATGAACCAGTATCAACCAATACGTTGAACATAACGTCCTCTTTGCAATTCATTGAGATGTGGAGTGCCAAGTTGTGATTTCTACCTTCCTCAGGAAGTTCTTCATCACAAAAGCTCAGGTTATTACACGAAGTAAAGCTGGCAACAATATGGTTGAACTGATCCACAGTAACCTCATGTTCTATATAGGCTTGTTCCAATACTCTCTACAAAGCCTCTCTACATGCTTCATAATTCATCAGTAGTGACAACACATAAATCTTTGATGGCGGATGGAGTAACTGCTCCACCACATTGAACTCACTTTTTAGCCTTCAACCTGCTGGATTCACCAGACTGACAAGTTGGAGCACTAGCTGGATCAACTGCAGGAACTTCGACCTTCTTACCCACTGAAACATCTTCCATAATTTTTGGAGATACATGGCCAAACACACGACCACTACGGGTCACCCTTACAACATCTGCAATGCTCACCACCGAATTTGCAGCAAGAAGAGGAACCTCTTGCCCATTCTCAACCATGGTAGAATTATACTTATAAGGCACAACTTTATCAGATGAATAGGATATGGGGCCCGCTAACCGTATAACCAATGGAGATACTGATCTGTTGCATTTCTACTGCTGCGATCGAACTGAATAACTACCCGCACGGGGGTCTTGAACACTGGCACAATGGCTTTTACATCATTCCCCATATACCTGGACTGCTGAACTTGAATAACATTTTCATCCATCAGTTTTTGAATATCCCTCTTAACAATTACACATCCTCGAGGGTTGACGCTGCAAATAACATAACCATCATGGTCATGTTCACAATCACTTACCAAGCACAAATCCCTATGAATTTCCACCAACGACCTCCAGATACGACGCACATAAAAAACGCTGAAATTCCCAGGATAACCATATACCATGTCCACATAAGCATTACCATGAGCAGGAAACATATTTTCTTTAACATTAGGCGCCCTGTCCTCAAAGGACACCATACCATTCTTAATCAGCTTCTGAACCTCATTTTTCAACGGATAACAATTTTCAATGTCATGGCAAGGAACTCCCTGGTGAAAAGCACAGTGTAACTCAGGTTTGAACGACCATGGCAATGGTTCAGGAGTTTGTGGAGGATTCCTTGGTCGGATCAGGTTCTTTACAACCAAAGAAGGATACAATTATGCATGCATCCTAGGAATAAGGTCAAAAGAGACTTTCTTCCTCTCAAAGTTCTGATGATGATTGTTGTTGTTGTAGTTGGTACGCTGTTGTGGTTGTTGTTGATGTTGTTGCTGACTAGGAACTGATTGATTTGTTTAATTATTGGTAAACATAGGAATTACTGATGATACTTGATGATGATCTTGACAGGATTAGGAATTCTTATTCATAAGAGGCCTTCTCTACCCCCCCCCCACCCCCACAGACACTGCATTGGTTTCTCCTTCCTTCTTTCTAGAAAAACTACCACCGTATTTCTTGCTCGCCAAAGCTTCATCTTTGGATAATCGTCCCTCTTGGACTCCTTCTTCCAATCTCATCCCCATGTTCACCATCTCGGTGAAATCATTAGGGGCACTTGCAATCATTTGTTCATAGTAAAATGAACTCAGCGTCTTCAAGAATATCTTGGTCATTTCTTTCTCCTCCAGAGGTGGACTAATTTGAGCAGCCAACTCTCTCCATCTATGGGCCGACTCCTTAAATGTTTCTTTCTCTTTCTGGGAGATTGATCTCAATTGATCCTGATCCAGAGCCATATCAACATTATACTTGTATTTCTTGATAAAGGCCTCGCCCAAGTCGTTAAAAGTACAGACACTAGCACTGTCCAATCGCATATACCACCGAAGTGCAGCTGTAGCGGTAAATTCATGACCATTAAGCTATGGATAAACCTAACGTCAATAAAACCAGAGTCGCCACCACGCTTTTATTGTTTCCAAAGGAAAAGGGAAAAGTATGAAAAAAACCCAAAGATAAGAAGTTTTCAAATTAAAACTAATAAAAGCCAGAGATTACAGGTAAGGGGGTTGGTTACACAGAGGGAAGGTGTTAGCACCCAAAGTGTCCTAGGTACTCCTAGGGAGCCCTTTTTTATGTGTGTATGTGTTTTTGGTATAAAAGATGTTTTCAACAAATGGAGTGTGGGGATGAGAAATAATTCATTGATTATACTTTTGTGTTTGACAAGACCTTCGGACTTGTGCCTACGTACCAACATAAAATAAGGGATCAAAACTTCGTAGTTCGTGGTAACAATTTCAAAGTGAGTGGATTGCTTTTAACAAAAAATTTAAATTTAAAAGAGGCACAAAGGGCCTAAAAGAGTTTGAATGAGGTTTAGTTCTTTTTGTCTTTTGAAATTTTAAGTCAATATGGTTAAGTTCATTTATAAGTTTGATTAAGAAAAGAGTTAAAGAAAAACAATGGCATAAGACCAAAGTTTCTAATTTGCAAAAGAGTCTAAGTTTAGAAATCACAAGCAAAGAAGGTTTTGAAAAGAGGGAGAGATTTGAAATTTAAGAAGTGGGAGGAGATGAAGGGACAATCCTAAGAAAAAATTTAAAAGTTAAGAGTTGAAAAGATCTGACCAATGGGATGCAATCCAATAGACAAGAATGTCACATAGAAACCCACTTTTCCTTTGGAATTTTAGAAATCAAGCAATATCAATAAGCAAGCAAGATGAAGAGCAAGGCATCAAATAAAGATATCGACGTCCAAGCTAGCAACTCCATAATCTTCCCCATGTATCAGATGACATACTCCTTGAATGGCTCGGAATAAGGCATTAGACACAGGTTCAAAGTAATATTTTACATCAAGACCAAGTAGCCGATGAATTCATGAAGATCTCAACACTTGGATCAGATGAAAGCTCAAATCACAAGAACTTGGTTTCAGAAATATTGGCATTGGCCAAGTCCTTTTGCATAGGGAATCTTGCCTAATTCAAAGTACAAGGCTCAGATCAAATCCAACAGTCCGCACAAACATTTTTTAGGATTTTTGTTGTTTATTAAATATTTTAAGGTCCTAAGACCACAAACACAAGCAAGATACACAAATAAATATATACAATTCACAATATATGGCTCAAGTGAGCAAAGTGAAAATGGCATTAAAATAAACAAGTTAAATTATATGTATAATGACAAATGATAAATGGCATAAAGTAAATGACTTGAAATTTAAATCAATTAAAATATAATGTTAGTCAAAGGTTAGTTGAGTTTTTCTTTTCAATTGTTTAAGTTATTCTTTGGAGAACACTCAACCCTCTATTCACAAGCATGGATCCTTGAACCAAGACATCTTCCAAATAAAGGAAAAAAGGCCAAGTTTTCACACAATACCATGAAATGGGGGAGACTTACAATCTCACTTACTAGAATGCTATGCATTTGGGTCAAAGTTTAGCGCTATGTTAAGCAATCGTAATTGGACCTATGTAGAAGTCACAACTATCTGAGGTCGGACAATAGAAATGTTGGTGTTAATGCATGTTAGAGATATGGTATAGTGAACCATACTCCTAAAACATACCACACACAAAAAGAAAATGATCAAAGGCTGAACCTAATCTCATCCATACTTGTATTGGTTCATCTAACACAACGTTATTGATGAACCAATTAGCCTTAGGATATTGAGATATCATTGGCCAATGGAAGGGATAGGATAGAAAGGAATTGAAGATGAAGAGGGAGGGGAGATGAGACAAACACAAATTGATCATGGGAGGAATTTTATCAAATTAAAATCATTCATTCATTTTGGGAGATGAAATGTACATTTCATCAATCTCCTAAATCCAATTATTTTAATCCAACAAAAATGAAATCAACCTTGACGAAGGCCCAAACACATACTCAAAATTCACAAGTCAATAAAAATGGCTCAACATGATTTTCACACAATTTAAACAATTAAAAATCAAAAGAAAATGCATTAAATTAAATTATGTTTGATCAAAAACCTAAAACCTCTTCAAAACACCAAATAAATGGCCAAGAGATTTATCATAGGTCAAACAAGGTCAAAGGACCTTGTAGAAAAAATTTCATTATTTTTGAAAAGTCAGAAGTATTTTTAAACAATTAAAAATATGCACAAAAACAATTAAATCATGATAAATATCGATATTGATTCAAAAAATAATTTTAATTAAGAAAATGAAAGAGAAAAATGTTTGAATTTTGTTGGTGAAAGCCCCATAATTTTTGGATCAATAATGAAATTAATATGAACTAATTAAAATAAAGCAATTAAAAGAAATAAACAGAAATTCAAAAAATCGTGGACCATCTGATCTCCCTCATAAATTAAGGTGGCAGATCAGATGGATCAAAGCACGCTTTCCACATGCACTGCAGTAAAATGAGACACACACGTGGTAATCACAATCAACGCCCAAGATTAAAACATTTTAGAAGGATCCTATGGTTGAGATGCTTCCAACATATCAGCGAAGCCAAAGCTCCGGTCTTCTTCTCCGGTGGACCTCACCGGACTAGTCCACCTTCAACCATCACCAAAATGAAAAAGCAAGACATGGATTTAAAGAAAAAGTGCCCAGGAGCTCGAGTCTGGCTTCCATTTTGTCCAATTCCAAGTATATGAAAAGATACAGGGAGTTGAATTTTGAGGATCATGAACTGAGTTGCTTCGATTTGACCTCAAAGCAACTCAATCTTGTTGCCTACATTGGTAGGACTTCAGACAACCAAAAATCAACAAGAATAGTAGATAATTAAGAGAGAATCTAAGAGAAGAAGTTTCTGAAAATTCACCTTCAAGTTGATCTAATTTAACTTGATCTTGATCTGGATTTGATTGCTTTCTCCTCCTCTTGCTTGCAGAAACTAAATCAGATGAAAAGGGAAGTGAATTTATGGAGTTTGAACTTCCAAACAGAAGATGAAGTTCAAGCTCGATTTCAAGAGAAATCTCAGAAAATTCTATGGCACTGAGGGTTTGACATGGTCTAGTAAAGTTTGGGCAAGGTGTTGGTTATGAATCTGAAGCCTTAAGCTTGTTTAAATAGGCAATGCACTTGATATTTGCACCACTTAAAAATTGGACAATTTTGGAAACCTTCTTGCATGGGTGCATGGGCAATGGTTTGGGCCTTGAGAATGATGCAATCCACTTCCCATTCATGTGTAAAGAGTACTGAATGCATCATGTGTAAGCATGCAAAAGAATGTGATCATTTGAAATCCAATCTTGCCAAAACACTTCCCATAATGAATCCATGCGCAAGTCCCTCAATTTTGATCCAAATGAGATGATATTGGATGTTTTTGAAAGGTTAGATTAAGAGGAACAACTTTCATGTTAGACACTTTTTCATTTGAAGCTTGGATCATGATGATTCTTGAGGTGGAAGTTTGGGAAATCAAACATATTTGAAAATTTTCTAAGTCCCAAGTAAAATGTTTACTTCTTCCACCTTGAATAATTTTTTATATGACCTTGAAATGAGAAACATTCCTTCATAAAAGTTGTAGATATTTAAAACCTCTTAAATTTGGTCACCAATTTGACCTCATTTTGATTTGGCATGAAGGAGTTATGCATTTTAGAAGTTGAGTATAATCACTTGTCCAAAGGTATTGGCCCAAAATGACCTATAATATTTTCACTTGGCACATGCATTTCCAAGTTGAATTTTAACTTTCTACAAACATCAAAGTTTAAGTAGACATCTTGAATTTGATCATGCAATTTTAATGGATTTCATATCATAAGAATTGAGCAAGTTATTTGGAATCTTTCACCATAAAAAATGACTTTCCAAGCTAAAATAGCTCTTGACTTCAACATGAAAGTTGTTTGGAATGTCATCTAGAGTAACGTTTCTCTTGGAATAATTTTCATATGACAAAAATTGTAGGCGATAGGATCTAGGGAACCCCAGTTTTGTCTAGTTGACTTCCTCTGGTCAACTACCATGAACCAACTTGCTAGCTTGACATTCTCTTAACTTTTGGGACTAATGGAGGATCATATATGAATAATATGATGTAATATGAAGTATCCCTTGAAATATTGGATCAATTGTTGAAGAAACTTGTTGAAGAAGTCTCACAAGATACCCAGATGAATTAGGGTTTCCAAGGCAAACCAACTCCAAATTCTTAATGATTTCTTGATCAAAATAACATGTGAAGATCATGTGGATTCATATATGATATATTGAACCAATTATTGATTTAGATCCTTGCATTGAGGGTCTTAAACCCTAGATATGAGCTTGAAAGAGCATATGTGAGCATACACACTACCTATAAAAGAGTTAAACTATACAATGACATTTTTTTGGTATTTTGGTTAGTAAAATAAAGAAAAGTTAAGTATGATACAATCTAAAGTGCATGGTGATCTATCCCAATGCAAACCCAATGAATGGGGGTGAGGAGGATGCCAAGGTGTGATCTCAATGCTATGCATATGATGAGATAACATGACGGATCTTAGGGTCAAAATTGGGGTCTTACAGCTGCCCCTATTTAAGGACGTTCTAGCTGAGGAGATGAAGGTTAAAATCTTCATATTGACTCAGTAGAATGAACTTAAATAACAACAATAGAAACAAATTTTAGTCCATAATATACCTCATGATGCATATGATATGAAATGTTACAAAATAATCTATGTGGGGAAGATGTTACCAGAAAGGAAAAGAATCTAGAGAGACTGAAAGTCCGCAGGAGCATAATGCATTCCATAAGGAGAACTCACTTGGGGGACAGAGAATCTGGAGGATAAAAAGATTGCGTGTAGGCCAGGCTATGAATTAAAACTGCTGGGGGACACGAGGGATTCCATGAGAATAAATCAATGGAAAGACTCAGCCAGGGATAAAACGGGAAAGTCTGCAGGGGAAACGGGAAAAGCAGGACAAAGTTGAAGTACCCGATCCAAACTAGGGACGGCGATTTCACTGAGGAAATACGCAATCAAGCTCAACTAGGGAAGAAGTGATCTTCAACACATGAGTAACAGAAGTATATTATCCACTACCGGTGACTGGGTAGGAAGATAACATAATCTGAGAGAGAGGGCATTTGTTACCGGTTAGGGTAAACATATAAAGGATGACTCACTGAGGGCAACCAGGAGGTGTATTCATTACCAGTCACTGTGTAAGAATATCCAACTGGGGGAAAATCCAAATAGGATTTACAACTACCGGTTACTGGGCAGAAGACCGCAAAGAGAGAATATCTGTCATTGGTTAAAGTGAACATACAAGGATATACTCAAAAGGAAGAATATCCGTCATCAGTTAAGATGAACATATCAAGGATAGACTGTTGGAAAACGTAGGAATTACATTTATCAATTACTGGATAGAATACCGAAAAGAGAATATCCGTCATCGGTTAAGATGAACATATCAAGGATAGACTCAGAGGGGAGAAATATGAATTATATCTATCAGTTACTGGATAGAATACCAAAAAGAAGCGAATATCCTTCACCGGTTAGGATGAACATATCAAGGATAGACTCCACAAGAAGGAAACAGGATTTACATCTACCGGCTACTGGGCAGAATACCACAAAGAGGAGGAAACCCGTCATTGGTTAGGATGAACATATCAAGGATTAACTCTCTGGGGAAAATAGGGATTATGACTACCTTTACTAGGTAGAATACCAAAAGAAGAGAATATATGTCACCGTTTAGGATGGACATATCAAGGATAAACTCAAAGCAATGGAAGAGAATACCAGTCATCGGTTAGGATGAACATATCAAGGCTAAACTTCCTAGGGAACCGTGAAAAGAAATCCGCTGGGGAGAAACGGGAAATAGGTTACTTTTACCGGGTATTGGGCAAAAGCAAAATATTCATAAATCGAGAAGAATATTACCCGTTACTGGGTAATAGACTCTCAGGGGACCCAAAAGCATCTACCTAGGCAAGATCTACAAAGAAAAGGTCAATCAAAGACTCAACCCAATGAGGATATACCTCAGGGGGAGTGGTTCCATCCCGATAATCAACTTGGGAGGAATTTGAAATAATAATCATCAAAGAGGAAATAACTCAGTGGGGGAATGAGAAAGGTTAAATTCTTTCTACTTAAGGGACTAAAACTCTACAATTGAAAGAGGACAGACATATCAAATCTGCACGGGGGAAATAATACCACCATAGCAGAGGATCAGGAAGGATACAATCGTCGAATGTATATGTATATGTATATATGATGATTATGCTGATAAAATAATCACAAAGGATACAATCGTCGCTGATTTGAATCAACAATACAACACTCGACCAATCTCAACAGAGGGTAATCAACTGGAGAAAGAGAGGTAAAGGACGAACATGAATCATCCTCCTTAAAAGGCTCGACCCAGGCTGGGGAAAGAGGAACAGATCTTTCGAGGATCTACACCATCAACTCTGTGGGGAATTTTAGGTCAACACCATATCAAATGGGAGATAACCTCACAAAGGATCAGACAATACTTCTCTAGAATCAGTGCTGAATGAAATCTGCTGGAGAATTGCGGGGAAATCAAAATCTTGTGCTGAATCTATGCAAACTGCTGAGAAAACGCGCCTACAACTTAAAGGAGGAAAATGCAAACTTTGCTGAGGAAATCAATGAGATTCGGCTGGAGATGATGAAATGCTTTTGGGAATGAAACAATTATCACACCAATTGCTTGGGAAAAACCAATAATGCTTCGCATTTTAGGGCTCACTTGTTCTCATACCATTGTTGATATTCCTTAAATGAAATCGCTTGCTCTTAAAAGTAATTGCTTTTATTATTTTAAGAAAATATGATTTTAATTAAAAATTCAATCTCAAAATGAATCATCATAAAATTTTAATTCTATTTGGATGAAAGATAAATAAGAGTAGAAACAATTGGGTAAAAGCTCAACTTTATTTAATAGGATGGTAGTCTGTAAATGACAAGACTCCATAGATCTTTACAAAAGTTGAAAAATGGTAATTTACATGGAAAAGGGCTACATTGAATACAATGATCATTAATCCTTCTACCAACTTCAATATCCACTGTGCTCTTGGCTTCGGTTGAGAGTGATGAGTCAAGACCAACTGACATGCTCAAGAATGTCTTCAAGACTGAAGATCAGTAGGATGCAGTTACTTTCCATAATCCCTAATTTTTGCATAAATTTCCCCAAGGTGGGGTACTCAATCTATCAGGATAATCTTCTGTTTTATGTCTCTAACTTTTGCCTGGATCGCTCTGTCGGGTTTTCAACTTAGCGAGTTGTTCTTTTCTTTTTTTGGCAAAGTATTTCTTGACTGCATCAACATTCACAGGATGAGTGAGCTCTTCACCATCCATAGTTGTAAGAATCAAGGCACCGCCTGAAAAGGCTTTCTTAACAACATACGTGCCTTCATAATTAGGAGTCCATTTTCCCCTAGAATTGGGTTTGAAAGATAAAATCTTCTTGAGCATAAGGTCACCTTCTCTAAATACATGAGGTTTGACCTTCTTATCAAATGCTTTCTTCATTCTCTGCTGATATAACTGACCGTGGCACATGGCAATCAACCTCTTCTCTTCGATTAAATTCAGCTGGTCATATCTGGTCTGACACCATTCAGCTTCAGTTGACTTGGCTTCCATCAAGACACGCAATGATTGGATCTCAACCTCTACTGGGATTACAACTTCCATGCTATAAACAAGTGAGAAAGGGGTTGCGCCTGTTGAAGTGCGGATGGATGTACGATACCCATGCAAAGAAAATTGGAGCATCTCATGCGAATCTTTGTACGGTACTACCATTTTCTAAATGATCTTCTTGATGTTCTTGTTTGTAGCTTCAATAGCCCCATTCATCTTAGGTTTGTAAGGAGAAGAATTATGATGTGCAATCTTGAGGTCTTTGCAAAGAGCATCCACCATATTCTTATTCAAGTTTGATCCATAATCAGTAATAATCTTGCTTGGCACACCATACTGGCATATAATCTGATTCTCGATAAACCTTACAACAACTTACTTCGTTACATTCGCATATGATGCCGCTTCAACCCACTTTGTGAAGTAGTCGATGGCCACGAAAATGAAATGATGTATGTTCGAAGCTTTGGGCTCAATCAGGCCGATCATATCAATTCCCCACATGGAGAAGGGCCGTGGGGAGGAAATGACGTTCAACAGTGTCGGAGGAACATGAATTTTATCTGCATAAATTTGACACTTATGGCATCTCTTCACAAACTTGTAACAGTCGGATTCCATTGTCATCCAATAATAACCTGCTCTTAAAATCTTCTTAGCCATATCATATCCATTGGAATGAGCACAAAAGGAACCTTCATGGACTTCAGTCATCAACAAGTCTGCTTCGTGTCTATCCACACATCTGAGCAGAACCATATCAAAGTTTCTCTTATACAATATGTCACCATTCAGGTAGAAATTGCCAGCTAATCTTCTCAAAGTCTTCTTATCTTTTAAAGATGCCCCAGGAGGGTAAGTCTGACTTAGGAGAAAACGCTTGATTTCAGAATACCACGGATTTTCATCTTTGATCTCTTCAACAGCGAACACATGAGCTGGCCTGTGAAGACACATCACAGTCAAATTGGGAACTTCATTCCAAAACATTACCACGACCATTGAAGCCAATGTTGCAAGAGCATCTGCCATCCGGTTTTCATCTCGAGGAATATGATGAAACTCAACCTTTGTAAAGAAACTTGAAATCCTCCTTGCATAATCTATATATGGTATCAACCCGGGTTGATTCATATCCTATTCACCTTTGATCTGATTCACGGCCAAAGCTGAATCTCCATAGACGTCAAGATATTTGATTATGAGATCAATGGCCTCTTCAAGCCCCATAATGCAAGCTTCATACTCAGCCATGTTGTTTGTACACTTGAAAGTCAATCTAGATGTAAATGGAAAATGAGTGCCTTGAGTAGTAATAATCACTGCCCTATTGCCATTACCATATTGATTAACAGCTCCATCAAATACCATGCCCCAACGGGAACCAGGTTCTGGCCCTTCTTCAAGTAATGGTTCGTCACAATCTTTCATCTTCAAGTACAAAATCTCTTCGTCAGGAAAATCATACTGCACTGACTGATAATCTTCAATCGGTTGGTGAGCCAAATGTTCAGCCAAGACGCTACCTTCGATTGCTTTTTGAGATTGATATTCAATATCATACTATGATAACATTATCTTCCAGTTAAAGCAGGCTTCTAAAAAATGTATTTGATTGGATCCATTTTGGATATCAACTAAGTAGTATGATTCAACATATACTGACGCAGACGCTTAGCAGCCCAAGCCAATGAGAAACAAGTCTTCTCAAGCACAGAATATCCAGTCTCACTGTCGGTGAGCTTCTTACTGAGGTAGTAAATAGCATATTCTTTCTTTCCAGTTTTTTCTTGCTGACCTAGAACACAACCCATACTTTCTTCAAGCAAAGTCAAATACATGATCAATGGTCTTCCTTCAACAGGAGGAGATAGAATAGGAGGCTCAAGCAGATACTCTTTGATACTGTCAAAAGCTTTTTGGAAATATTCGGTCCAATCACAAGACTGATCTTTCCGAATAAGCTTGAATATAGGTGCACATGTGGTAGTCATATGCGAAATGAATCTTGAGATATAATTTAAGCGGCCGAGAAAACCTCTGACTTGCTTCTCAGTTTTGGGCGCATGCATCTCTTGTATTGCTTTGACCTTGGCAGGATCAACTTCAATACATTCCTCACTGACAATAAAGCCCAATAACTTACTAGAACGAACACCAAATGTACACTTATTGGGATTCAAGCATAGTTTGTACTTCCTCAAACGCTGGAATAACTTCAACAAATGCTCAATATGTTCTTCTTTATCACTTGATTTGGAAATCATGTCATCAACGTAGACTTCGATCTCTTTATGCATCATATCATGGGAAAGAGTGGTCATTTCTCTCTGGTATGTTGCACCAGCATTCTTTAAACCGAAAGGCATCACTCTATAACAGAATGTTCCCCAGGGTGTAATGAATGTGGTCTTCTCCATATCTTCGGGTGCCATCTTTATCTGATTATAACCGAAAAATCTGTCCATAAACGAAAAGACTTTGAATTTAGTTCTATTGTCTACCAACATATCAATGTGTGGCAGATGGAAATCATCTTTCAGACTATCTTTGTTCAAATATCTATAGTCAATGCACATACGAACTTTTCCATCTTTCTTCGGGACAGGCACAATGTTGGCCACCCACTGCGGATACTCGACAGTAACAAGGAAACGAGCATCAATATGCTTTTTCACATCTTCTTTGATCTTCACTGCCATATCAGGATGAGTCTTTCTCAACTTTTGCTTGACTGGCGGGCATTCTGGCTTCAATGGCAATCTATGCTCCACAATCTCAGAATCCAAACCAGTCATGTCTTGATAGGACCAAGCAAACACGTCTGAATACTCTCGAAGAAGATCAATCAACCACTTCTTAACCTCTGGACACAGTTGAGACCCAATCTTGACTTCTTTCACATCATCTTCGTAACCCAAGTTGACTAACTCAATCTCCTCTTTGAACGACTGAATGGTTTTTTCCTCGTGCTCAAGTAGACGAGATAATTCATCAGACATGTCTTCATCAATTTCTTCCTCAAGCTCAAACACAGGGAATTCAAAGTTTGGAGAAGGAGTAGGATCATTGTATTCAATGGGTTTAAAACAAACCTGCATAATGATTTGATACTTTGATTTTAGAGAAGTGAATTGTGACCAAATATTATGCAGATGGACACTTATTATTTATTTATTTATGTTTTATGTGATTACCATTTTTAGAAAAGAAAAAAGTAAAAATAAAACATCATAGATGAGGATGAATTGAATTGCATTTTATTGATGATTAATTTGAAAACGCCCAATAATGTTCACTTCTCCCTTAGGCATAGGAGAAGGATTTTGATAAAAACAAATTACTTAGAGCGATGGACAATAAAAGGAACATCAACAGCGATCCAATTGTTACAAGCCTTTCCATGCGTCACAAAATTGGCGCAGTCTTCATCTTCATCACCCTCGATCACAACAGCTGAGTGTTGTTCATTACCATGGATGAACCCTCCGCTACGGAAACTCGGTTGCACTTCCTTAGCTTTGACATTATAAAAACCTTGTTGGAACCCCAAACTGGCTCTACTCTTGTTCTCGACGACCTTTACCATACGGCCCCACTGATCTGAACTGCCATCTTCAATAATCTTCTGCACATCTTTAAAAGAGGACATGGGTGCCCCCGTTTTCTTCACTTCAGCAATAGATAGAGCTTGGAACGGAGTTCCAACATCATCTTCAGCTTCCACATATGAAGAAGATGACATATGACTTACCAACATCGCCTTCTCTCCACCAACAATGAGAAGCTTGCCATTCTTCACCAATTTCAGCTTCAGGTGCAGAGTGGATGTCGCAGCTCCAGCCTCATGTATCCATGGCCTTTCCAACAAGCAACTATAGGCCGGGTGGACATCAATTACTTGAAAAGTAATTTGGAAATCACTCAGACCTATCTTCACTGGAAGGTCCACTTCACCAATAACAGTCTTGCGAGAACCATCAAATGCTTTGACAATCACGCCACTGTACCTCATAAGGGCGCCTTGATACGTTAACTTTAACAGTGTTGACTTGGGGAGTACATTCGACGAAGAACCGGTATCAACCAACACATTTGACAACGCATCCTCCTTGTAATTCGTCGATATATGTAGCGCCAAATTGTGAATTCTGCTTTCCTCGAGAAGTTCTTCATCACAAAAGCTTAAGTTGTTGCAAGAAGTAATGTTAGCCATAATATGGTCAAACTGATCCACAGTAACATCGTGCTTAACATAGGCTTGCTCCATCACTCTTTGTAATGCTTCTCTGTGCACTTCAGAATTCATAAGGAGAGAGAACACTGAAATCTTCGAAGGAGTTTGGAGCAGCTGCTCCACCATATTAAATTCGCTTTTCTTGATTAATCTTAGTACCGCATCATCATCATTAGGCTTCAAACTGCTGGATTCACTAGACTGACACTCTGGAGCACTAATCGGATTTACTACAGGTACATCAACTTTCTTACCAACAGACACATCTTTTATCCCCTCTTTCGGAAAGACGGGTCAAAAACACGACCGCTACGGGTCACTTTTTCTATATCGAAAATTTTCACAATAGAATTGGTCTAGGAAACAGAACCTCTTGACCATTCTCTAACATAGTAGCATTATACTGGTATAGAACAACTCTATCGGATGCATACGGGACGGGGCCCGCTAACCGTATTACCAACGATGATATCGATCTATTGACGTTGTTACTGGTGTTGCTGTCAAACTGAATCACTACCCTTTCCGGGGTCTTGAACACTGGAATAATAACATTGACACCATCTATATCCCTCGACTGCTGAATCTGGATTACATTCTCATCCATCAATTTCTGGATATCTCTTTTGACGATTGAACACCCACGGGGGTTTACACTGCAAATTGCACAACCATCATGGTCGTGCTCACAATCACTGATCAAACACAGAGTCCAGTGCATCTCTACCAAGGACCGACGAATACGTCGCACATCGAACACTCGGAAACTTCCTGGAAAACGATCTACCATATTAACAAAGGAATTACAATGAGCAGACAATGGGTTGGCTTTTACATTCGGCGCGCGGTCCTCAAAGGACAACATCCCACTCTTCACTAACTTATGGACCTCATACTTCAAAGGGTAATATTTTTCGATATCATGACCGGGAGCTCCTTGATGAAAGGCGCAACAGAGTTCCGGCTTATACCACCATGGAAGTGGTTCTGGAATTTGCAGCGGGTTCCTTGGCTGGAGTAGGTTTTTGAGAACCAAAGATGGATAGAGTTCGGCGTATGACATAAGAATAGGGTAAAAAGAGACCTTCTTCCTCTCTAAGTTTGGTTGTTGTTGATTATTGTTGTTGTTGTAGTTGTTTGTTCTTTGTTGCGGCTATTGTTGATGTTTTTGTCGAACTGGTACTGATTGATTGCTAGAAAATACTGGAATAACTTATGAAACTTGATGATGATGCCGACGCGGTTGCGGATTCCTTTTGACATGAGGCCTCCTCTTCCTCCCTAAAGACACTGCATTAGTTTCATTTTCCTTCTTTCTGGTAAAACTGCTTCTATACTTCTTGCTTGATGACACCTCTTCCTTAGATAGACGTCCCTCTCAGACTCCTTCTTCCAACCTTATCCCCATGTTTACCATTTCGGTAAAATCACTGGGGGCACTAGCAATCATGCGCTCGTAATAAAACGAACTCAGGGTCTTGAGGAAAATCTTGGTCATCTCCTTTTCTTCCAACATAGGATTGATTTGAGCAACAAGCTCTCTCCACCTCTGGGCATACTCTTTGAATTTCTCTTTGTCCTTCTAAGACATATACCTTAGATGGTCTCTATCAGGCGCCATGTCCAAATTGTACTTGTACTACTTGTGCGAACACTTGCACTATCTAGCCACATGTACCACCTCAGAGCGGCACCAGACAGACTGACTTGGAAATAGTGAATCAATAACTGATCATTATCGGTTTGGGTTGACATTTTCCTGGCATACATGACGAGATGGCTAAGTGGACAAGTATTTCCCTTATACTTTTCAAAGTCAAGGACTTTGAACTTCATCGGGATCTTGACATTCGGTACTAAGCAAAGTTCAGCAACACTCTTACCGAACAAATATTTACCTCTCAGAGTCTTCAATTCCTTTTGCAGCTCAAGGAAATGATCCTTCATCTCATCCATCTTCTCATAAACATCAGGGCCCTCAGACAGCTCGAAATGGTAGATGGTGTCCTCAACACGAGGCAGAGTATGAACAGTTGGAGGCGGCACAAACATGACCAGGCTAGATGTCGACATGGAAGCAAAAGTAGGCGCAAACCCTTCAGGCATGAAGTTCGGTGGCATTCCCCATGGGAATCCGGAAGGCATAGCTGGAGCAAACTGAGTGGCAAGCACAATTAAGGTAGCAACCTCTGAAATGACAATCCTCTGAGGAGGAGGAGTTACAGGTGTTGGAGAAGACTGATTCTGAGCAGCTAACACAGACTCCATCATGGCAGTCAAACAAGCAATTTCATCCTTCAGATCTATGTTCTCTTGTTCCAAATGTTCCATGATTCTCGGTTGATTGGCACGAGTGTTGTATCGGTGAGTGAGCTTGGCTGAAGCACAAAAGAATAACCAATAAGACATCTGGAAGAAGAAAACCTGCTATGCAAATGATGCAAGAAATGTAATGTCTTGATTGTTTTTATTTTCAAGGAACATACTATTTTATTTGCAAATATATATAATAATAATAATTTAATTGACCATAAAAATCTCTTTTATTCATATAATTTTGGAAGGATTACACTGAGTACAATTCCAGAAACCAAAATACAAATACAAGAGAAAAGGAAATAATCATCCTAAGGATCCCCTAAAAATAGTGTTAGATGATCTAGCTGCAGGCGTGTACTTCCTTCAGATGCGTCAAATCTCGGACCCAAAAGAAGTTTTCATCTGAGTCTTCTTGAGGACAAGCTGATCAACAATCTTCTTCCAAGCACCGAAATGATGAGGCATACTATAGGAAGATGGACCCTCTGACTCTCTTTGTTTCTTCACTACTCGGTCTTCAAGAAGTTCAATAAGTGCATCTTTGTCCTTAGACTCAAGTTGCAACTCCTCATGCTTTTGGCTTAAAGCATGGAACCGCTCTTCCCACATATCTCTCTCTTGCTTCATCTTGGCGAGTGCGTCTTCCAACTCCTCTACATCTTGGTTAAGGAGATTTGATGGCTCATCTATAACCATAGACATAGGTCTTTCACAAGCATACAACATCTTCAACTCCAAAGCTCTCTTCTTCACCCAAAGAGTGTAAGCTTCCAAAGCTACACAGTTGCATGAACCATGCTCGGGTCTTCCTTTCCTATGCACATTATGCCAAGCATGAAGTATCTTCTGCTTCAAATGTTGGGGATCTTTACCCTCTTGATATAAAAGACCTTCTAACTGAGTGTTATTAGGTTTGTCTCTCAAGGGGAACCCAATTTGACTACGAGCCAAAGCAGGGTTGTAGTTGATTCCTACTTGTGTACCAATGAGAGTCACATTAGAGAATTCATGACGATAATTAATAATATCCAAGCTTCTCAATGAAGAATCATACCAAACTATATCATCATTAATGAGGGACATAAGTCTCTGAGATCACCGTAGACATTGTTTGTTCTCCACAAAAGCAGGCATCGGAGGCAAGTGCGAAATAAACCACTTGTACAGAAGAGGAACACAACACACAATAGTTCCACCATCTTTAGAATTACTCAAATGCAAAGAGATGTACATATCACCCAACAGAGTAGGTACATGATTCCCAATCAAGAAGATTCTGATGGCGTTAACATCAACAAAACCGTCAATGTTAGGGAACAAAGCCAAACTATAGATGAGCAACACAAAGATTGATTCAAGAGCATCCACACTACCGGCTTGAGCAAAGGTCGTAGCTTTCCCAATAAGAAACTCAGAAGTCAACCCAAACATTCCTCCTTTATTTACCCAATGAGACTCAATCTCAGACTTCTTCAGATGAAGAGCTTCAGCTATAAGATGAGATATGAGAATCTCCTTCAATCCACTAAAAGGAACTTTGTCAGAAACAGGTATTCCCAAGAGATGGGCATACTCCTCTAACGTAGGCATAAGCTGATAATCGGGAAAGGTGAATCAACGGTAGAGAGGATCATAGAACTGAACCAACACACTCAAGAGTCCTTCAACCACATCAGCAGATAACACAGGCAAAAGCTTTCCATGACGTTGTTTGAAGTCCAAGGGATCTAATACAAACGATGACAACTTCCTTAACTCTTTCAAATCGTGACATCTAAAACTGAACTTCTTAGTGTTCCTTCATCAATAATCCATGGTCTGAAAATATTTGCAAATAAAATCTCAGTTCCTTGAAGTTATTTTTCGTGTGATGAATGTCATGATGCGCATGAATGCATGAATGCAACAATCATAAGTAAGGGATCACACACAAGGCAAACAAAAAAAGGTCAAGGGATGAATCAAGTCATTGTCAAGATCAATCATTCATTTGGTGGATTATGGTTTTCACCTTATCAACACCTAAGTTCCATTGATATTGACAAGACTTAATTGGATCAACCAAGAATCAAGGGTTTGTTGTGAGTCACGAGCATGGAGTCATGTTAAGAACCATCGCAAAGGAGTGTACTAAGGATGAAAACCTATAGATCATGTTCTAAAAGGTTCCTAGAGTCTTAATTCCATATATCAGATATTATAGGTTAGGATGACTGACTCGTCGACCCATAATATTCTCAAGAGAAAGTCGTTTGAGTGTAGTATTGCGTAACAACTGTTATCAAGTCTACACCTGAACAGTTTCCGCACTACGTCCTAAATAGGTCAAGTTGGGTTAAATGTTCTACGATCCTCAGCTTCTCGGACCCCAAATCAGAGAAAGTAATACCTAACCACAAATAACTTGTGTGACATCAATAGCTCCAAAAGGGTCTCCGCTGAGTAGATGGGTCTCAAGCCAACTTGTTAAGGACTACTCCACACAAGTCTAACATGATTATACCATCCTCCTATCTTAATTGCACTCAAATTCGGGTTAGAACTTATCTCACCACTCAGAGATCACCAAGCACAACAAGCAGATCATATCACACAAACAAATATACAAGCATCAAATATATAAATATATACACATAAAAAAGTAGGCTAAACCCATTGAGGACTACTCCCCAGTAGAGTCGCCACTTAATTTTTGTAGCGGTAAATTCATGACCATCAAGTTATGGATAAACTTGACGTCAATAAAACCAGAGTCGCCACCCACTTTTATTGTTTCCAAAGGAAAAGGGAAAAGTACGAACAAAACCCAAAGATAAGAAGTTTTCAAATCAAAACTAATAAAATGTCAGAGATTACAGGTAAGGGGGTTGGTTACACAAAGGGAAGGTGTTAGCACCCAAAGTGTCCTAGGTACTCCTAGGGAGCCCTTTTTTATGTGTGTATGTGTTTTTGGTATAAAATATGTTTGCAACAAATGGAGTGTGGGGATGAGAAAAGAATTCATTGATTATATTTTTGTGTTTGACAAGACCTTCGGACTTATGCCTACATACCAACATAAAATGAGGGATCAAAACCTCGTAGTTCATGGTAACAATTTCAAAGTGAGTGGATTGCTTTTAACAAAAATTTTTAATTTAAAAGAGGCGCAAAGGGCCTAAAAGAGTTGGAATGAGTGTTAGTTCTTTTTGTCTTTTGAAATTTTAAGTCAATATGGTTAAGTTCATTTAGAAGTTTGATTAAGAAAAGAGTTAAAGAAAAGCAATGGCATAAGGCCAAAGTTTCTAATTTTCAAAAGAGTCTAAGTTTAGAAATCACAAGCAAATAAGATTTTGAAAAGAGGGAGAAATTTGAAATTTAAGAAGTGGGATGAGATGAAGGGACTAATCCTAAGCAAAAATTTAAAAGTTAAGAGTTTAAAAGATCTGACCAATGGGATGCAATCCTATAGACAAGAATGTCACATAGACACCTACTTTTCCTTTGGACTTTTAGAAATCAAGCAATATCAATAAGCAAGTAAGATGAAGAGAAAGGCATCAAATAAATATAGCCATATCCAAGCTAGCAACTCCATAATCTTCCCCATGTATCAGATGACATACTCCTTGAATGGCTCAGAATAAGGCATTAAACACAGGTCCAAAGTAACATTTTGCATCAAGACCATGTAGTAGATGAATTCATGAAGATCTCAACACTTACATCAGATGAAAGCTCAAATCACAAGAACTTGGTTTCAGAAATATTGGCATTGGCCAAGTCCTTTTGCATAGGGAATGTTGCCTAATTCTAATTCCAAGGCTCAGATCAATTCCAACAGTCCACACAAACTTTTTTTAGGGTTTTTGTTGTTTATTAAATATTTTAAGGTCCTAAGACCATAAACACAAGCAACATACACAAATAAATATATACAATTTACAATATATGGCTTAATTGAGCAAAGTGAAAATGACATTAAAATAAACAAGTTGAAAGATATGTATAATGGAAAATGACAAATGGCTTGATTTAAATGGCATAAAGTAAATGAATTGAAATTTAAAGCAATTATAATAGAATGTTAGTCAAAGGTTAGTTGATTAGATGTTAGTGGAGTTTTGCTTTTCAATTGTTTAAGTCATTCTTTGGTGAACAGTCAACCCTCTATTCACAAGCATCGATCCTCGAACCAAGAAATCTTCCAAAGGAAGGAGAAAAGGCCAAGTTTTCACATAATGCCATGAAATAAGGGAGACTTACAATCTCCCTTACTAGAATGCTATGCTTTTGGGTCAAAATTTAGCGCTATGTTAAGCAATCGTAAATGGACTTATGTAGAAGTCGCAACTATCTGAGGCCGAGCAATAGAAATTTTGGTGTTAATGCATGTTAGAGATATGGTATAGTGAACCATACTCCTAAAGCACACCACACACAAAAATAAAATAATCAAAGGATGGACCTAATCGCATCCATACTTGTGTTGGTTCATCTAACAAAAAGTTATTGATGAACCAATTAGCCTTAGGATATTGAGATGTCATTGGCCAATGGAAGGAATATGATAGAAAGGGATTGAAGATGAAGAGGGAGGGGAGATGAGACAAACACAAATTGGTCATGGGAGGAATTTTATTAAATTAAAATCATTCATTCATTTTGGGAGATGAAATGTACATTTCATCAATCCCCTAAATCCAATGATTTTAATCCAACAAAAATCAAATCAACCTTGACCAAGGCCCAAACACATAGTCAGACTTCACAAGTCAATAAAAATGGCTCAACATAGTTTTCACACAATTTAAACAATTAAAAATCAAAATAAAATGCATTAAATTAAATTATGTTTGATCAAAAACCTAAAACGTCTTTAAAACACCAAATAAATGGCCAAGAGATTTATCATAGGTCAAACAAGGTCAAAGGACCTTGGAGAAAAAATTTCATTATGTTTGATAAGTCATAAGTATTTTTAAACAATTAAATATAAGCACAAAAACAATTAAATCATGAAAAATATCAATATTGATCCAAAATATAATTTTAATTCAGAAAATGAAAGAGAAAATATTTGAAATTTTTTAGTAATAGTCCCATATTTTTTGGATCAATTATAAAATTAATATTAATTAATTAAAATAAAGCAATTAAAAGAAATAAATAGAAATTCAAAAAAGTGTGGACCATCTGATCTCCCTCATTAATTGAGGTGGCAGATCAGATGGATCAGAGCGCACTTTCCACATGCACTGTAATCAAATGAGACACACGCGTGGGAATCACAATCAACGCCCAAGATTAAAACATTTTAAAAGAATCCTATGGTTGAGATGCTTCCAACACATCGCCGGAGCCAGAGCTCCGGTCTTCTTCTCTGGTGGACCTCACCGGACTGGTCCACCTTCAACCATCACCAAAATGAAAAAGCAAGACATGGATTTAAAGAAAAAATGCTCAGGAGCTCGAATCTGGCCTCAATTTTGTCTAATTCCAAGTATATGAAAAGATACAGGGAGTTGAATTTTGAGGATCATGAACCGAGTTGCTTCGATTTGACCTCAAAGCAACTCAATCTTGTTGCCTACATTGGTAGGACTTCAGACAACCAAAAATCAACAAGAATAGTGGAAAATTGAGAGAGAATCTAAGAGAAGAAGTTTTTGAAAATTCACCTACGAGTTGATCTAATTTTACCTGATCTTGATCTGGATTTGTTTGCTTTCTCATTCTCTTGCTTGCAGAAACTAAATGAGATAAAAAGGGAAGTGAATTTCTGGAGTTTGAACTTCCAAACAGAAGATGAAGTTCAAGCTCGATTTCAAGAGAAATCTTAGAAAATTCTATGGCAGTGAGGGTTTGAAATGGTCTAGCAAAGCTTGGGCAAGGTGTTGATTATGATTCGGAAGCCTTAAGCTTTTTTAAATAGGCAATGCACTTGATATTTGCACCACTTGAAAATTGGACAATTTTGGAGACCTTCTTGCATGGGTGCATGGGTAATGGTTTAGGCCTTGAGAATGATCCAATCCACTTCCCATTAGTGTGTAAAGAGTACTGAATGCATCATGTGTAATCATGCAAAATAATTTGATCATTTGAAATCATATCTTGCCAAAACACTTCCCATAATGAAGCCATGCGCAAGTCCCTCAATTTTGATCCAAATGAGATGATCTTGGATGTTTTGGAAAGGTTAGATCAAGGGAACAACTTTCAAGTTGAACACTTTTTCATGTGAAGCTCGGATCAGGAGGAATTTTGAGGTGGAAGTTTGGGGAATCGAACATATTTGAAAATTTTCTAAGTCCCAAGTCAAATGTTCACTTCTTCCACCTTAAATAACTTTTTATATGGACTTCAAATGAGAACAGTTCTTTCATAAATGTTGTAGCTCTTTAAAAAATATATTAAATTTGGTAACCAATTTAACCTTATTTGGATTTGTCATGAAGGAGTTATGCATTTTAGAAGTTGAGGAAAATCACTTGTTAAATGGTATTGGCCCAAAATGACCTATAATGTTTTCACTTGGCACATGCATTTGAAAGTTGAATTTTAACTTCCTCCAAACATAAACGTTGAATTAGACATATTGAATTTGATAATGCAATTTTAATGGCTTTGATCTCATAGAATTCAGCAAGTTATGGTCTTGGGAAGTTGACCTCCAAATTAGGGTTTAGACAAAATGACCTATAATCTTTCACCATAAAAAATGACTTTCCAAGCAAAACTAGCTCTTGACTTCAACATGAAAGTTATTTGGAATGTCATTTAGAGTATCTTTTCTCTTGGAATCGTTTTCATATTACAAAAATTGTAGGAGATAGGGTCTAGGGAACCCTACTTTTGACCAGTTGACTTCTTCTGGTCAACCACCATAGACCAACATGCTAGCTTAACATTCTCTTGACTTTTGGGACTCATGGAGGATCATATATGAATAATATGATGTAATTTGAAGTATCCCTTGAAATATTTGATCAATTGTTGAAGCAACTTGTTGAATAAGTCATACGAGATACCCAGATGAATTAAGGTTTCCAAGGCAAACTAACTCCAAATTCTTGATGATTTCTTGATCAAAATAACATGTGAAGATTATGTGGATTCATATATGATGTCTTGAACCATTTATTGATTGAGATCCTTCCATTAAGGGTCTTAAACCATAGATATGAGCTTGATAGAGCATAGGTGAGCATACATACTACCTACAAAAGAGTTAAACTATACAATGACATATTTTTGGTATTTTGGTTAGTAAAATAAAGACAAGTGAAGTATGATACAATCTAAAGTGCTTGGTGATCTCTCCCAATGCAAACCCAATGAATGAGGGGTTAAGAGGATGCCAAGGTGTGATCCCAATGCTATGCATATGATGAGATAGCATGAGGGATCTTAGGGTCAGAATTGGGGTCTTACAACAGCACTAGTTAAATTGTCATGAAAGTAATGGATGAGTAGATGATCATTGTCGGTATGAGTAGACATCTTGCGAGCATACCTGATGCCTCATCAAGCTCACAACTAGGGCTTGAAACCCTCAGTGCAAGAGATCAATCAAGAGATGGTTCAAAATGGTTCTAGACATCATATATGGATCCCCATTATCTTAATTTATAATTTTGATCGATAATTCATCAAGAGTTTGACGCTTGTTTGCCTTGGAATCCCTAATTCATCTAGGTATCTTGTGTGACTTCCTCAGCAAGTTTCTTCAACGTTTGATCAAATATAATTAAGGTATAATTAATCATACATCATATTATAAATATATTATCCTCCATGAGCTATAAATATCAAGAGAACTTCAAGTTTGCAAGTTGGTACAAAGGGGTTTACCAGAGAAAGTCAACTTGTCAAAACAGGGGTTCCCAAGACCCTATCTCCTACAAGTATTGTAATATGAAAATGATTCTAAGATCAAAGTTACTCCTTATGAAATTACAAACAACTTTCATGTTGACATCAAGATCTAGTTTTTCTTGGAAAGTCGTTTTTTATAATGAAAGATTATAGGTTATTTTGTGTATGTCCTAGTTAGGAGGTCAACTTCCAAGGACCATAACTTGCTCAATTTTTATGAGATGAAGGCCTTTCGAGTTTCATGATCAATTTCATGATGTCCTCAATATTTATTATTTTATAAATGTAAAATTCAACTTTCAAGGGCATGTTCTAAGAGGAAACATTATAGGTCATTTTGGGTCATTACCATTGAACAAGCAATTTTCCTCAAATTCTAAAATTCATAACTCCATCATGCCAAACCCAAATAATATCAAATTAATGACCAAATTTAATAGGTATGAAATAGAAACAACTTTGATGAAGGAACGTTTTCCATTTGAAACTCAGAGCAAAAGTTATTCAAGGTGGAAGAAGTGGTCATTTGACTTGGTACTTAGAAAAATTTCAATTATGTTTGATTTATCAAACTTCCACCTCAAAATTAATAGCTTCAAATGGAAAAGTAATCAACATAAAAGTTGTTCCCCTTGATGTCACCTTTCCAAAAAGTCTAAGATCGCCTCATATGGACAAGATTTGAAGGACTTGCGCATGGGTTTTTTACAAGGCTTCATTTGGTAAGATCTATGTTAAAAATTCATTTCCATAATGCATGACCATGTGATATCATTTCAGGTTGATTAGCACCAAAATTTGGATCATTTAGCATCATGAATTAGGCATTGTACACGCTCATGCATCCATGCAAGCAAAGTTGCTAAAATTGGAAAAAATTCAAAGTGTGTGAAAAGCAACTTGATACCTTATATATACATGACCTTGGTGATCAGAATGAGGATCCTTGCTTTCCCAAGCTTTGAACCATTTCCTCCCTAACCTCCATTAAAGGATAAACTTGAAGATTTCACTTGAAATCGAGTTTCAAATCTCCTTCTGTTTTGAGATTGAAACTCCAAGAATCTAAGCATCTCTTTGATCCATTTCACTTCCTGCAAGCTTTTAGAGTCAAGCCAAGCCAAATTGGAAGCAAGATCAAGCTGAATTGAAGCTACCCGAAGGTGAAATTTCAGAAACTTCTCTTTTTCGATTCTCCCTCATTTCTCAACTATTTTGATTGATTTTTGGTTTGCTGAAGTTCTACCAATGTAGGCAACAAGATTGAGTTTCTTTGAGGTCAAATCCAAGCAAATCAGATCATGAACCTCACATTTAAAATCCATGTATCTTCCAATATACTTGGAATTGGAATAAATGGAGATTAGATTCGTGCTCCAGAGCATTTTTCCTCTAAAACCATGTCCTTACTTTTCATTTTTATGGTGGTTTGTGGTTGACAGTCCGGTTAGATCCACCGGAGAAGAAGACCGAAGCTAGGGCTCCGATGGTGCTTTGGCATCTTCCAAACCATCAGATCATTTTGAAATGTTTTAATCATGGTCTTTCCTTTTGATTACCACACATGTGATGCTTTGACTAAGGTGTATCGTGGATAGCATGCGCGTGGCCAACAAATCTGCCACCTCAATTAATGAAAATTTTAAAAATCATGAAATTTTTTGTCTAAGGTCCTTTGACCTTGTTTGACCTAGGATAAATCCCTTGGCCACTTACTTGGTGTTTTTGAAGGGATTTGAGGTTTTTCCCAAATTAAAATGCATTTAAATTCATTTTTAAATTGATTAAATGTTTAAAAATTATGTTGAGTCATTTTTATGGTCTTGTGATGTTTGACATTCTGTTTGGGCCTTGGTCATGGTTGATTTGACTTTTGTTGGATCAAAACCATTGGATTTATGGGATTGGTGAAATGTTTATTTCATCTCCCAAAATGAATGGATGGTTTTGATCAGATGAAATTCCTCTCATGATCAATTTGTGTTTCTATTTCCCTCTCCCTCTTCATCTTCATCCCTATTCTTCCCCATTTCCCTCACTTGACCAATGCAATCTCTAATGTCTAAATGCTAATTGATTCATCAATGACCTTGTGTCAGATGAATCAATACAAGTATGACTCAGATAGGTCCCTCCCATTTTCTTTTAGTGTGTGGGATGTGTAACAGTAAATTGATGATCATCAAGCTATGGATAAGCATGACATCAAATAACAAGAGTCGCCACCGTGTTTTTATTGTTTCCAAAGGAAAAGGGAAAAGTACAAATAAAACACAAAAATAAGAAGTTTTCAAATCAAAACTAATAAAATGCCAGAGATTACAGGTAAAGGGGTTGGTTACATATAGGGAAGGTGTTAGCACCCAAATTGTCCTAGGTACTCCTAGAAAGCCCTTTCGTGTGTGCATATGTATTTTTGTACAAAATGATGTTTATAAACAAATAGAATGGAGGGATGAGAAAAGAACTCATTAATTATATTTTTGTGTTTGACAAGACCTTCGGACTTGTGCCTACTTACCAACATAAAAATGAGGGATCAAAACCTCGTAGTTCGTGATACAAATTTCAAAGTGGATGCATTGCTTTTAATCAAAAATTAAGTTTGAAAGGCACAAGGGCCTAGAAAATGGTTTGGATGAGTTGGATCTTTTTGGCTTTTGAAAATTTTAAGTCAAGTATAGTTAAGTTTATTTACAAGTTTGATTTGAGAAAAGAAGTTTGAAAATGCAATGGCATAACGCCAAAGTTTCTAATTTACAAAGGGTCTAAGTTTAAAAAAGACAAGTACAAACAAAGATGTTTTTAAGAGGAGGGAGAGATTTTGAAATTAAAGAGATGGGGAGGAGATGAAGAGACTAATCTTAAGCATAAATTTAAAAGTTAAGAGTTGAAAGATCTTACCAATGGGCTGCAATCCAATAGACAAGAATGTCATATAGAAACCCCAAATTCCCTTGAACATTAGAATCAAGCAACAAACAATGCACACGATATTAACTTGAAGAGCAAGGCATCAAATAAAGATAGCCACACCCAAGCTTTAGCCACTCCATGATCTTCTTCAAATTTTCCCATGTAACAGATGAATTCCACAAGTCACAGGTTCAAAATAATAGCTTCACAATGATTATGTTGCAGATGAACTCAAAGGGATCTTCAATGATGTATCAGATGAAGTTTCAAATTCCAAGCACTTGGTTACATGAAAGTTGGCATTGGACAAGTCCTTTGCATAGGGAGTGTTGCCTAAATTCTAAGTCCAATTGTCTCAGATCAAACCAACATTCCACACATGAAGTTTTTTTAGGGTTTTTGTTCTTATTATGTACATTAATGGTCGAAGACCACACAAACAAACACAATATACACAAGCAAAATATATCACAAAATAGGGTCTAAGTGGACAAAGTGAAAATGACATTAACATAAACAATTAGAATGGTATGAATAACGGAAAATGAATAAAGCTTAAAGATAAAGTGCATTAAAAGTAAAAGACTTGAAATTAAATGTTAGTTGTTAATGAGTTAGAAGTTAGTATTGCTTTTGCTTTTTTGTTTAAGTCATTCTTTAGAGAACACTCAACCCACTTATCACAAGCATGGATCCTTGAACCAAGACATCTTCCAAAGGAAGGAAAAAAGGTCATGTTTCCACACAATACCATGAGAGAGGGGAGACTTACAGTCTCACTAACTAGAATGCTATGCCTTTTGTGTCAAAAATTTAGCGCTATGTTAAGCAATCGTAATTGGACTTATGTATAAGTCACAACTATTTGAGGTCGGGCAATAGAATTTTGGTGTTAATGCATGTTAGAGACATAGTATAATGGACTATGATCATGAAACATACCACACACAAAAAAAATATACAAAAGAGGTGGCCTAATCTCATCCATACTTATGTTGATTTTTCAATCAACTAGCCTTAGGACCTTGAGATATCATAGGACCATGACATGAATGCACAAATAAGGGGAACAAGATGAAGAGGAAGGGGAATAGATCAAAACTCAAATTGGACAAAGGAGGACTTTTACCAAATTAAGATCATTCATTCATTTAGGGAGATGGAATGTACATTCCATCAATCCCCTAAATCCAATGATCTTAACCTAACAAAGAAAAATCAACCTTGACCAAGGCCCAACAACACAAGTCAAACTTATACAAACAATCAAAATGGCTCAACAAAATTATTTGGCATTTATTTAATTTAAAAATATTAAAAATAATGCATTAAATTAAATATGGTTTGTTAAATTCCTAAAATCGCCTCAAAACCCCAAAGAAATGGCCATGAGATTTATCATAGGTCAAACAAGGCCAAAGGACCTTGGAGAAAAAATTTCAGAATTTTTGGAGACTTAAAAGTATTTTTAAACAATTAAAAATATTCACAAAATCAATTAAATCATGAAAAATATTAATAATGATCCAAAAAATAATTTTAATTCAAAGAATGAAAGAGGATTTTACTTAAATGTTTTTGGTGAAACTCTCATATTTTTTGGATCAATATTAAAACTAATATGAATTAATGAAAATAAAATAAATTAAATGAAATTCAAATAATAAAAAAAACGTGGGTCACTTGATATCCCTCATTAATTGAGGTGACAGATCAAGTGGTCTAAAACGCGCGTTCCACAAAACACACGGGTCAACGCGCTACACTAATGATATTCAAAAGTAACGCTCAAGATTAAAACGATTTGAACTGATCATGTGGCTCAGAACCTATCCAGCACACCCCCTATGTTGAAACTCCTGTCACTTTCTCAGGCGAGGCTCACCGGACTGGTTCAGTCATCACCATCACATAAATGAAAACAAAGGACATGATCTGAAAGAAAAAATGGCGTAAAGCACGAATTTGACCTTAATTTTAAGTAACTCCACATAAATAGAAAGATATGAGGAGTTGAATTTTGAGGTGTGTCAACTTAGTTACTTCGATTTGACCTCAAAGCAACTCAATCTTCTTGCCTACATTGGTAGGACTTCAGACAACCAAAGATCCAAGAGAATTGAGTGAGAATCGAAGAGAAGAAAATTTATGGAAAATACCTTCAATGTTGTGCAGAACTGGATCTTGCTTGCTTCAAACTTTGCTTGATCACCATCAGGAAGCTTGTAGAAGTGGCTTGGCAATGGAACAAAGCTTTGGATCCTGGAGTTTTTGAATCTCCAAATAGTGAGGTTCAAACTCAATTTTCAGATTGAAATTTCTCAGGTTTTCCTTTGAATTGTGAGGGTTTGAAAAGTGGGGTAAAGTTGGCGCGCAAGGGATCCTTCAAATGAGCTCAGAGGCCTTGTATTTATAGCAATTGGGAATGATATTTGCACACTTGAAAATGTTTCCAGTTTTGGCAATTGTATGATGCAAGATTGCATGGGCGTGTGCATGCCCATGAAGCAATCCATTTAGGTCCAAATTCAACTATTCTGAAGTCTAAAAGAAGCTTGAATAGCAAGGCAATGTGAAATGGTGTTTTGGACATTTGATCTTTCCACCTGATGCAGACCTGTTAAGACCATGTGCAGCCCTAGCAAACCTCATCCAAAATGCATGAAATATGACTCTTTGGAAAGATTAGATAAAGGGGATCAACTTTGATGTTTGACACTTTTTCATTTGGAACGTGGATCAAGGTGAATTTTGAGGTGGAAGTTTGGAAATTTCAACATGTTGCAAAATTTTCTAAGTTTTAAGCCATATATCTCAATATTCCACCTTGCTTAACTTTTTATGCGAGCTACAAATGAGAAACGTGTCTTCATTAAAGTTGTAGATCTTTCAGAGAATTTAAAAATGGTCACCAATTTCATGTCATTTGGATTTATAATGATAGAGTTATGCATTTTTGAAGTTGGGGAAAATCACTTGTTCAGTGGTATTGGTCCAAACTGACCTATAATGTATCCACATATCACATGCTCATAAAAGTTGAATTAGCTATCACTCCAAACGTAAAAGTTTGATTAGACATCTTGAATTTGATTTTGCAACTTGGAAATATTTCATATTATAAAAATTGAGCAAGTTATTGCCTTGGGAAGTTGACTTTCAAATTAGGGTTTAGACAAAATGACCTATAATGTTTCCACATAGAAAATGATTTTCCAAGCAAAAATAGCTCTAGGTCTCAACATGAAAGTTGTTTGGAATGTCATTTAGAGTAACGTTTCTCTTGGAATAATTTTCATATGGTGAAAATTATAGGAGATGAGGTCTAGGGAGACCCAATTTTGATCAGATAAATTCATCTGGCCAACCACCATCAACCATCTTGCTAACCTCCAATTTTCTTGACTTTTTTGGCTCATGGTAGATCATATATGCATTATATGATGAAATTTGAAGTGCCCCTTGAGATAATTTGATTAATTGGTAAGGTATCTTGTTGAAGAAGTTACTCAAGATACCCAGATAAACTAGGGTTTTCAAGGCAAACCAACTCCAAACCCTTGAAGAAAACTTGATCAAAGTAACATATGAAGATCACGGGGACTCATATATGATACTTTGAGACATTGTAGATCCATACTAGGTTGTGCTTTTATCCATGGGGGTCTTAAACCCTAGATATGAGCTTGCTAGATCAATGGGGATCATGCTCTTACCTACAAAAGAGTTAGGCAAATGCAAAGACATATTTTTGGTATTTGGGTTAGTAAAAATGATAATATACAAGTTTGATACAATCACATGGTGCTTGGTGATCTCTCCCAAAAAAAACCCAATGAAAGAGGGGTGAGGAGGATGCCAAGGTATGATCCCAATGCTAATGCATATGACGAAGTTGCAGGAGGGATCTTAGGGTCAAAATTAAGGTCTTAAAGCTGCCCCTATTTAACGACATTCTAACTGAGGAGGTGAAGGTTAAAATATTTGTATCGACTCAATATAATGGGCTTAAATAACGACATATAGAAACAAATTTCGGTCCATAAGAGACCTCATGATACTTATGATATGAATGTAAAAGCAAATTCTCTGTGGGGAAATATTGCCACAAAAGAAATCAGAGAGACCGAAGGTCCGTAGGAGCATAAAGCATTCCATAAGGAAAACTCATTGGGGAAGACAGAGACTCTGAGGGGATAAAAGGGTTATGCGTAGGCCAGGCTACGACTTAAAAACTGCTGGGAGACTAGAGGAATTCCATGAAAATGGAAGGACTTAGTCGAGGAAACAAAACATCTGCAGGGGAAACAAGTAGATCAGGATAAAACTGACATACTTGAATCATGGAGGAAAAGCGATTTCACTAAGGAAATGCGCACTCAACTTCAATTGGGGAAGAAACAATCTTCAACACAGGAGGAGTATAAATTTACTATCCACCACCGGTTACTAGGTAAGTGTAAGACCCCAATTTTGACCCTAAGATCCCTCATGAAATTTCATCATATGCATTAGCATTGGGATCATACATTGGCATCCTCCTTACCCCTCTTTCATTGAGTTTGTTTTGGGAGAAATCACCAAGCACCATGTGATTGTATCATACTTGTATATTGTCATTTTACTAACTAAAATACCAAAAGTATGTTTTTGTATTTGCCTAACTCTTTTGTAGGTAGAGCATGATCACCATTGATCTAGCATATTCACACTTAGGATTTAAGACCCTCATGGCTAAGAGCACAATCAAAGATTGATCCACAATGTCTCAAAGCATCATATATGAGTCCTAATGATCTCTACATGTCATTTTGATCAAGTATTCTTCAAGAGTTTGGATGTGATTTGCCTTGGAAACCCTAGGATGACTGGGTATTTTAAGTAACTTCTCCAACAAGCTATCTCACCAATTGATCAAATTTATCAAGGGACACTTCAAAATTCATCATCTTGTGCATATATGATCTACCATGAGCCTAAAAAGTCAAGATAATTGGAGGTTAGCAAGTTGGTTGATGGTGGTTGGCCAGATGAATTCATCTGCTCAAAACTAGGTCTCCCTAGACCCTATCTCCTACAAATTTCACCATATGAAAATGATTTCAAGAGCAAAGTTACTATAAATGACATTCCAAACAACTTTCATGTTGGGAGCTAATTCAACTTTTATGAGCATGTGATATGAGGATACATTATAGGTAATTTTGTCCCTATACCATTGAACAAGTGATTTTCCTCAACTTCAAAAATGCACAAATCTATCATTTTAAATCCAAATGACATGGCATTGGTGACCATTTTGAAGTACTTTGAAAGAGATACAAGTTTGATGAATACACTTTTCTCATTTGAAGCTCACATTAAAAGTTAAGCAAGGTGGAATATTGAGATATATGGCTTAACACTTAGAAATATTTTCAAGATGTTGAAATTTCCAAACTTCCACCTCAAAATTCACCATGATACAAGCCCAAAATAAAAAAGTGTTCAACATCAAAGTTGTTCTACTTGATCTAAGCTTTCCAAAGAACCCAATTTCATGTATTTTGGATGAGATTTGCTAGGGCTGCACATGGTCTTAGCAGGGTTGTATCATTGGAAGAAATCAAATGTTCAAAATCCCATTTTGCATTGCCTTGACATCCAAGCCTCATTTCAACTTCAAAACAGTTGTACATGGATCAAATTGGATTGGTTCATGATCCTGTACACGCCCCTGCAAGATTGTGCATCACCATGTCCAAATTTAGCAATATTTCAAGTGTGCAAATATCACTCTCAAATTCTATAAATACAGGCCCTTGGATCTCAATTCAAACACACCTTGGCGATAGCTTTCCCCCCCAATCGAAACCCTCACCATTCAAAGGAAAACCTGAGAATTTTCAACTTGAAAATTGAGTTTGAATCTCACTGTTTGGAGATTCAAAAACTCCAGGATCCAAAGCTTTGTACCATTGCCAAACCTCTTCTGCAAGCTTCTCAAGTGTGATCAGATCAAGTTTGAAGCAAGCAAGATCCATTTCTGCACAGCATTGAAGGTAATTTTCAGAAAAACTACTTCTCTTTGATTCTCATTCAATTCTCATCAATTCTCTTGGATCTTTGGTTGTCTGAAGTCCTACCAATGTAGGCAAGAAGATTGAGTTGCTTTGAGGTCAAACCGAAGCAACTCAGTTGACACACCTCAAAATTCAACTCCTCATATCTTTCTATATGTGAGGAGTTTGTTAAAATTAAGGTCAGATTCGTGCTCTACGCCATTTTTTCTTTCAGATCATATCCTCTTTTTTCATTTTCTTGATGGTGATGAGTGAACCAGTCCGGTGGACCTCGCCTGAGAAGGTGACCGGAGGTTCAGCGTCGGTGGTGTGCTAAACAGGTTTTGAGCCATTGATCTCATTTAAAATGTTTTAATCTTGGGCGTTGGTTGTGATTACCACACGTGTAGGGGGCGCTGACTAAGTTCCACCATGGGACGCGCGTTTCCATCCACTTGATCTGCCACCTCAATTAATGAGGGAGATCAAGTGGTCCACGTTTTTTTGATTTTTTGATTTTCATTTTATTTCATTTAATTTTTATTAATTCATATTAATTTTAATATTGATCCAAAAAATATGAGAGTTTCACCAAAAAAATTAAAATAAATCCCTCTTTCATATTTTGAATTAAAATTATTTTCTGGATCAATATTAATATTTTTTATTATTTAATTGATTTTGTGATTATTTTTAATTGTTTAAAAATACTTTTAAGTTTCCAAAAATTCTGAAATTTTTTCTCCAAGGTACTTTGACCTTGTTTGACCTATGATAAATCTCATGGCTATCTATTTGGTGTTTTGATGAGGTTTTTGGAATTTGACAAACCATATTCAATTTAATGCTTTATTTTTAGTATTTTAAATTGAATAAACGCCAAATAATTGTGTTGAGCTATTTTGATGGTTTGTATAATATTGACTTATGTTGTCGGGTCTTGGTCAAGGTTGATTTGACTTTGCTAGGTTAAGATCATTGGATTTAAAGGATTTATGGAATGTACATTCCATCTCCCAAAATGAATGAATGATCTTAATTTGGTAAAAGACCTCCTTTGACCAATTTTAGTTTTAATTCATTCCCCTCCATCTTCATCTAATTCCTCTTCTTTATGCATCCATTTCATTTGGTCTATGATGTCTCTAAATCCTAAGGCTAGTTGATTGAAAAATTAACATAAGTATGGATGAGATTCGGCCATCTCTTTTGCATATTCTTTTTGTGTGTGGTATGTTTCATGAGCATAGTCCATTATACTATGTCTCTAACATGCATTAACACCAAAATTCTATTACCCGACCTCAAATAGTTGTGACTTCTACATATGCCCAATTACGATTGCTTAACATAATGCTAAATTCTTGATACAAAAGGCATAGCATTCTAGTTAGTGAGATTGTAAGTCTCCCCTCTTTCATGGTATTGTGTGGAAACTTGGCCTTTTTTCCTTCCTTTGGAAGATGTCTTGGTTTAAGGACCCATGCTTGTGATAAGTGAGTTGAGTGTTCTCCAAAGAATGGCTTAAAAAGCGAAAGCAAAAACAATAGTAACTTTTAATTCATTAACAACTAACATTTAATTTCAAGTCATTTACTTTTAATGCACTTTAATTTTTAAGCTCTATTCATTTTCCATTATTCATACCATTCTAATTGTTTATATTAATGCCTTTTTACTTTGTCCACTTAGACCATATTGTGTGATATATCTTGTTTGTGTATCTTTTGTTTGCTTGTGTGGTCTTTGGCCATTAATGTACATAATAAGAATAAAAACCCTAAAAAACTATTATGTGGATTGTTGGTTTGATCTTAGACAATTGGACTTAGAATTTAGGCAACATCCCTATGTAAAAGGACTTGGTCAATGCCAACTTTCATGTAACTAAGTGCTTGCAATTTGAAAATTCATCTGATACATCATTGAAGATTCCTTTGAGTTCATCTGCTACATGATCATTGTGAAGCTATTATTTTGAACTTGTGACTTGTGGAATTCATCTGTTACATGAGAAAATTTGAATGAGATCATGGAGTGGCTAAAGCTTGAATGGGGCTATCTTTATTTGATGCCTTGCTCTTCAAGATAATATTGTATGAATTGTTTGTTACTTGATTCTAATATCCAAGGGAGTGTGGGATTTCTATATGACATTCTTGTCTATTGGATTGCTACCCATCGGTCAGATCTTTTCAACTCTTAACTTTTAAATTTGTGCTTAGGATTAGTCTCTTCATCTCCTCCCCATATCTTTATTTTCAAAATCTCTCCCGCCTTTTAAAAACTTCTTTGTTTGAACTTGTTATTTTCTAAACTTAGACCCTTTGCAAGTTAGAAACTTTGGCCTCATGCGATTGCATTTTCAAACTTCTCTTTTAATCAAATTTGTAAATAAACTTAACTATACTTGACTTAAAATTTTCAAAAGCCAAAAAGAACTAACTCATTCAAACCATTTTCTAGGCCCTTGTGCCTTTCAAACCTAACTTTTGATTAAAAACAAGGCATCCACTTTGAAATTTGTATCACGAACTACGAGGTTTTTATCCCTCATTTTCATGCTGGTACGTAGGCACAAGTCTGAAGGTCTTGTCAAACACAAAAATATAATTAATGAATTCTTTTCTCATCCCCCCATTCTATTTGCTTGCTAACATCATTTGTACAAAATACATATGCACACAAGAAAGGGCTCCCTAGGAGTACCTAGGACACTTTGGGTGCTAACACCTTCCCTCTGTGTAACCAACCCCCTTACCTGTAATCTATGACATTTTATTAGTTTTGATTTGAAAACTTCTTACTTTTGGGTTTTGTTCGTACTTTTTCCCTTTTTCCCTTGGAAACAATAAAAGTGCGGTGGCGACTCTTGTTATTTGATGTCTTGCTAATCCATAACTTGATGATCATGAATTTACCGCTACAGAAATTAAGTGGCGACTCTTATGGGGAGTAGTCTCCAGTGGGTTTAGCCAACTTTTTTGTGTGTATATAATTGTATATATGTGATGTATGTATATTGTGTGATATAATCTGCTTGTTGTGCTTGGTGATCTCTGAGTGGTGAGATAAGTTCTAACCCGAACTTGAGTGCAATTAAGATAGGATGATGGTATAGTCATGTTCCACTTGTGTGGAGTGGTCCTTAACAAGTGGGCTTGAGATCCATCTGCTCAATGGATACCCTTTTGGATTTGGAAATGTCACACAAGTATTTATGGTTAGGCATTACTATCTCTAATTTGGGTCCGAGAAGCTGAGGACCGTAGAACATTTACCCCCTCTTGGCCTATTTAGGACGTAGTGCGGAGACTGTTCAAGTGTAGACTTGATAACATTTGTTACACGATATTACACTCAGACGAGTTTCTCTTGAGAATATTATGGGTCGATGAGTCAGTCATCTTAACCTGTAATATCCGATAGATGGAATTAAGACTCTGGGAACTTTTTAGTGAAGGTGAGAAAAACAAGAAAGGGGGGGTTTGAATTGTTTGGAAAAATAAGCGCTTTTCAAAATGAAAATCACACAAGGATTTTATACTGGTTCGCTTATAACACAAAGCTACTCCAGTCCACCCGGCCAAGGTGATTTCGCCTTCAACAAGGACTTAATCCACTAATCTTGAAAGATTACAAACAACGTCTAAGATACAAAATCTCTTAGCCCTCTCAAGTATACAGACTACACAGAGTCACTTTAGGAATTTAACAAACAAAAGATGAAGGATTTATGTAATCTAGAGTGCTTCTAAGAAAGCAAATATTACAATATAAAGAACAAAAGTTTTTCACGTAATAAGCAAAAGCTTCGTGAAGATCTTAGAGAGAAGAGTGTTTTTCTTGACTTGGTGTTTCAGTATAATTTTTGCTTGTTGGCTTGCTGATTGTTCTCTCGTGTATTGCTGAAAGTTGATTTGCAATCCTTTATATAGATCAGTTGAAGTAGTAGTTGAAACTGGTGGATATTGAGATGAAGTTACGCCATCACATAATTAGCTAATGCAGGATGACTTTTTCTTCTTGAAATGACTACTTACCACAAGTAGTATTTTCTTTATTGAGATTGGAGATTAACGTCTCTTTCTCAATTAGGAAATCCATTTGAGAAACTTTACTTGTCTTCAACGTTACTTTTTCATGATTAGCAAATCCATAATCAGAGTATTTGTGTTTCTGGAGAACCTTGGAATCTTGCTTCTGATGTTGATCTAAATAGATTCTTCAGATAGCGTTGTTCAAAGTCAGAGGTTCTAGGACTTACTTCTTGTTCAGATGCTTCTGATACTTGTTGTTTAGTTCAGAGTTAGACTTTTTGAGCTTGTTTCTACTTCAGAGCTTCTGATCATTTGATAATATGCTTCTGATCTGATACTCTATCTGATGACATCATCAGATTTCTTACTTCTTTCTTTAGAACCCTGCACACTTAGAAACTTTTCGTTAGGGTGCCATTTTTGGTTTCATCCTTTGTTATCATCAAAATCAAGGAATCTGTTGTAGAACAATTTTTGTTCTTACAATCTCCCCCTTTTTGATGATGACAAAACAACTTAAATTAGCAGATGAAACATGAATAAAATTAGATCAGATAGACAGAAGCTCCCCCTGAGATAATGCTAGGGAGTTCAGAAGTTCTTACCAGAGTTTTTTAAGTAAAGAGGTTTCTGAAGTTCTCTGCAATTTCTTAAGTCCAAGTTAGATAATTTTATTTATATGAAAAATATGTTGCAGAATGCTTAAGGTTTTAGACAATATTTCATCAGAGCTAATAATTACTTTCTCCCCCTTTTTGTCAGAATCAAAAAGACATAGTAAAAAAAATAAAGAGAAAATAAATAAGGAGAAAAACTTGAAATTCATAGATAGAAGCACAAAGGAAACAAACAAAACATCATATTCAAAAAGAACAAGAAAAACATCAGATCCAAAAGAAGACAGAAGCAAAAAATAGGCAAGCAAAAAAATAATCCTAAGTGCCTAAGGGTTCGGAGGCGGAGGCATTCTCTGAAGCAGCATAGCAAGCATGTTCTGGATGTTTTCGTTGACAGTATCTTGCTTGTCCATTCTGGCCCGGAGTTCATTCTGATCTTGCTTGAGTTCTTTCAGAGTCTGAAGAACCGTAGGAATCACAGAAGAGGACTCCCCCAGAGTCAGAGCCTGCTGAGCTTCAGCTTCTGCAGCAGCTTGTGCTTCTGCATCTGCCAGAGCCTTGGCTTCAGCTTCCTTTTGCCTTAGGAGTTCAGCTTCCTTAGCAAGTCTTTCTTCTTCTAGCCTTTTTGCTTCTTCTTCAGCTTCCTTGGCCAACCTCTCTTCTTCTAGCCTTCTGGCTTCAGCTTCTCTGGCAAGTCTCTCCTGGAGTCTTGCCTCAGCATCTCTGATGTAGTCATTTCTGACTTGTTCAGAGATACTCTTCAGCCTAAAAGACTCAGATGTCATCCAGCCAATGACTCTGGTCCAGTGTGTCCTTACAGATTGAGGATCATCACTGATTTCAGAGTTAGTGACCAAAGAATCGACCTTTTGAACTGAAGCCTCTACAATCATCATAATGGCTTCCTTAAGGGTAGGTTTAGAAAGTTCAGGTTCAGGTTCTGGTTCAGAGGTATGAGGTGGAGGGCTGAGATTCAAGGTTTGAGGTTCAGATTCTGACTCAGGTTGGGGTTCAGATTCTGCTTCTGGTGAAGGTTCAGATGTTTGGGATGAAGCATAAAGTGGGTTTAAATCTAAAGGTTCGGATTCTGGTTCTGGGACAGCGGGAATGTTTGGTGGGGTGATATCAGAAGTGGGATGGTCAGAGGGTTGGTTTTCAGAAGGTATGGTGGTTGTTTGTTCTAGTGGTGAAGTTATTTCAGGTTCTCTGGTTTGTGTTTGTTGTTGTGAAGCAAGTTTTTTAGCATAAAGTGTGGTTATGGTAGGGGATTCAGGGTCAGAAAATTCAGGGTCAGATGAGAGGGAAACATATGGGGGTGATTCTGGTGCTGAGGATGATGAAGATGAAGTGCTTTGGTGGGTTTGTCTAGGTTCAGAGGGAGGTATGAAAGTACGGGCTATATTTAGGACTGGTGTAGGTTGGGAGGTTCTAATGATTGAGGGTGAAATGTCAGAGGTGGTATAAATTGGTTGAGAGGAGAGAGGGTTAGAGGAAGCCATCATAAATTCAGAGGTAACAGGAGGAACAGACTTACTAGTTGAGATATTCAGAGGCGTTGAAGATTTGCTTCCAGAAGTTTCTCCGAGTCTGGCCTTCTTTGCCTGAGATGCTACCTTCTTTTCAGAAAGACCTCTCTTGTATCTGACGAAGTCTTCTTCAGAGTCCAGACAGTCATCGAGGCTGAATTCAGAGACGTCAACACCTTCTTCCAGCAGACGATGAAGATAGATAGCTACAGCGTCTCTGGGTTCATTCTTGAAGAATCTGGCAAGGCCATGAGGCATCTTCCTCTGATCTTTCAGACTATCCCAGGTTGTTTCCAGAGTTGGCCTGACTTGAATTTTCTTGATAATCCCCATACTCTTGAGGTTTATGGCATTCAGAGGCTTCCCCACATCAATTGCCAGATCATCCATCAGCTTGGTCTTTTCCAGCTCGTCTACCAGTCCATGCTCAATGAAGACGTCAGAAAGCAATCTTCCCAGAGGAATGTAGGATCTGGGCTTCATGTTGTTTCTGGTTTCTCTGACTGAATCTCTCAGATATCTGAAGAGGAGAGCAGGGAGGCAGATCTTTATACCCTTCTGAATGCAGTACAGAATGCATTTCTGGTCTGCATTGATGTAATCAGAAGAGTTAGAGGCTGGACGATGGTGGATTGTTCCCAGAATAATCTTCAGCCACACTCTGAGGTTCTGGTGTAGCTCTTTGTTCTTAGAGGGGTTTCCTTCAACGTTGGGCTTGAAGATTGTTAGGTTGATGACTTCAGTGATGCGCTTTGACCTAGGAGGAATGTTGTAAATCCTTTTTCCTCCACTTTGCTCCATGTTCAACAAGGAAGCAATAGACGCTTCAGTAATAACAATCTTCACCCCCAGAACATATGAGACGATGAAGTTGTCATCTGCATCTGCATGTCTCCAGAACTCTTTGACCAGAAGAGGGTAAATAGGACCATAAAGCCTTTGGAAATAATTCTCCCACCCTTGTTGACGAAGTTCTCCGGTTAGATCAACGCCATTTCTTCTTAGGTTGTCGAAATCAACTAATGATTCACACAACACGTCCAAACCTTCAAAAGGAGTTGAAAGGTTGATATGGCGTTCACGGTCAAGAACGTGAGGTTCTTTGTAGACAGGGGTGACGGTGACGCCGGTAACGGTTGGAGTTTGAGTGTTTGAGGTTTGGGGATTAGAACTTGATTCCATCTGTTGAGAGAAGTTAAAAACTTCTTGTTGTTGAGCATCCATGAAGAAGAAGAAGAAGATTGATGAAGAACTTGCAGAGAATGCTTCGAGAGAGGGTTTAGGGTTTTAGAGTGAATGAGAGTGATAAGTGTGAAAAGTGAGAGAAAGTGTTTATATACTCTAAGTAAAAACATGCAAAACGACACACATTCCAGCGTTAGCACAAAAATCAAAATAGCACGTTTGGGGGGAAAAATGATTACAGCTAATAAATGAATGTCTAATCCCAACAGTACGCACACTGCTCTAGGAGATTTCAAACGTTCTGACCTTTGATTTCTTTTGACAGCTGTCTAGAAGTTCTAGGGTTAGACGCTTGGTACTCCACGTGTTGATGTATCTGATCTTCAGGAATACCAAAGGATTGGTTTCTGAAGATTTCTAACTCAGATATCTTCTTAACTTGGTAGAAGTATCAGAGTCAGAGGCAGAAGTACATTTGTTTACATCAGAGTCACATTTTACATTTTCAGAGCCATATTTCACTCAGGGCAATTTTTAATGTTCAGATGTTCTAAGATAAAAAGAAATCTATCTTCAGCTAGAGGCTTAGTAAAGATATCTGCCCATTGATGTTCTGTATCAATGAACTTCAATGTTACTATCCCTTTCTGAACATAGTCCCTGATAAAATGTTGTTTTATTTCTATGTGTTTGGCTCTGGAATGTAGAATGGGATTCTTACTTAAACAAATAGCAGCAGTATTATCACAAAAGATAGGAATGTTACTCTCAAAGATTTGTAGATCTTCTAGCTGACGCTTCATCCAGAGCATCTGAGTTGTGCACAGTGATGCTGAGATATATTCTGCTTCTGCAGTTGATAGAGCAATTGTTGACTGTCTTTTGCTAGCCCAGGAGATTAGATTGTTTCCCAGAAGCTGGCAATTCCCAGATGTGCTTTTTCGTTCTATTCTATCTCCTGCATAATCTGCATCACAATAACCCGAGAGTCTATACTCTGATGTTTTCTCATACATCAGGCCCAGGTTAGGAGTTCCTTTCAGATACTTAAGAATTCTCTTAACTGCTGTTAAATGAGATTCTCTAGGATCTGATTGGAATCTGGCACAGAGACAGACACTAAAGAGAATATCAGGACGAGTAGCAGTCAGATAGAGGAGAGAGCCTATCATACCTCGATAGAGCTTCTGACAAACCTTGTTGCTTACCTCTTCCTTCTCCAGAATGCAAGTTGGGTGCATGGGAGTTTTTGCAGAGTTGCATTCAGTCATGTCAAACTTCTTCAGAACGTCTTTAATATATTTACTTTGATGGACGTACGTGACTTCTGGAGTTTAATTAATTTGAATTCCCAGAAAGAACTTTAGTTCTTGCATTAAACTCATTTCAAATTCTGCCTGCATTAACTTAGAAAATTCTAGGCAAACAGAGATATTAGCAGAACCAAAAATAATATCATCAACATAAATTTGGCATATCATGAGATCATTATTAAGGTTTTTACAGAAGAGTGTAGAATCAACTTTCCCTCTGATAAAATTTTGTTCCAGAAGAAAATTACTTAATCGTTCATACCAAGCTCTGGGAGCTTGTTTGAGTCCATATAAGGATTTCTTAAGTTTAAAAACATGTTCTGGAAAATTTGAGTTTTCAAATCCTGGAGGTTGATTGACATACACTTCTTCTGAAATATAACCATTAAGAAATGCACTCTTGACATCCATTTGATATAATTTAATAGAATGATTAATAGCAAAAGATACAAGAAGACGAATAGATTCTAACCTCGCGACTGGAGCAAAGGTTTCATTATAGTCAATACCTTCTTGTTGACTGTAACCTTGCGCTACCAGTCGAGCTTTGTTTCTGACAACTTCTCCTTTCTCGTTCAGCTTGTTTCTGAAAACCCATCTGGTTCCAATGACGTGAGTGCCTCTGGGTTTAGGAACGAGATCCCAGACATCATTCTTCGAGAATTGATCTAATTCTTCTTGCATAGCTGCCACCCAATCGTTATCTTGAAGAGCTTCATCACAAGACATAGGCTCAATCAGAGAAACTAGTCCCAGAGGAGTATCTTCAGAAGTCCTGAAGGTAGATCTGGTTCTGACGGGTTCATCTTTGTTTCCCAAAATCAAATCTTCAGATACGTTTGTCGCATCACGCGAAAAACCGGCGGGAAAACAAGAACAACAGAGCCGCCACCGTGCATTATTTATCCCAAAAGAGGGAAAGGAAACGCTCGAAGTAAACCTAGGAAAAGACATGGTCTCGCGACCAAAGAGGATGGGTTCGGGAGTCGGTTATGCGAAGGGAAGGTATTAGCACCCCTACGCATCCGTAGTACTCTACGGGATCCACGCACTAAAGGAAGGAATATGGTTGCTAAACACTGCTCAAACTCACACACACTGGCTGAAAAGAGACAAAAGAAACTGACTGAAACTGACTCGGCAGGACATCGTATCCTGGGCCTACTTAGTCTATCAGGCATAGACATCAGAGTCGAAGTAGTTCGGACTAGGAAAACGACACATGCTCGCTAGGATATCGCATCCTATGCATACGTATCTTCTCGGACGAGAGAAGAATCAGAGCATTCGTAGCTCGGCTGACACGCACACAAACAAACAGACAAAGGCAAACGTGGAGCCTGAATGCCAATTACTGGACTTACATCAGCATCCGAACCAAGAAACACACCCACACTGGAACCCGAATGCCACTCGATGGTCTTACATCAGCTTCCAAGCACACAACAACACAACAAGTTAATAGGGAGTCGGGGACTCGAGCCTATAACTGTCAAACAACACACACAAAAGAAAAGAAAAGGCGCCCGGAGAGATCAGCTCAATCTCCTGCCTACATACTTCATCTGGTATGAAGATCAGGGCGATGTAGTTCCCCTACGCAGGGAAAAAGGACTAGCCTAACCAGATAACAGAGGGAGACACAACACTAGGGAGACTACGACTCGAGCCTAGATGTTGTCATGCAAAGTCGTCCCTAAGTTAAGGTTTCTAGCTAACTTGCACAGGAAGCAAGCCTATCCTAAACATGACTTGTACAGGAAGCAAGCCACACCTAACCTAACTTGCACAGGAAGCAAGGGTCTCGATTGCAACTAGGGCAAGAGAAAGGGGAGGTCTCAATCGCAACGAGGGCGAGAGAAGAGAAAGTCTCAATCGCAACGAGGGCGAGAGAAGAGAATTAGTGTTAGTTGTTAGTCAAACTCGACAAGACATCGCATCTCGTGCCTACGTATCTCATCTGAACATGAGAATCAGAGTTGCCGTAGTTCGGCTACGGAGGGACCAAGGTCTCGATTGCAACTAGGGCAAGAGAAAGGGAAAGTCTCGATCGCAACGAGGGCGAGAGAAAGGAAAAGGCTCGATCGCAACGAGGGCGAGAGAAAGGAAAAGGCTCGATCGCAACGAGGGCGAGAGAAAGGAAAAGGCTCGATCGCAACGAGGGCGAGAGAAAGGAAAAGGCTCGATCGCAACGAGGGCGAGAGAAAGGATCGCAACGAGGGCGAAAGCAAACAAGGATTAGTCTAAACTAAACCTAACTTGCACAGGAAGTAAGTCAAACAAACATACAAGCACAGGTAGCACACACTATATACACACAAGGGGCTCACACAAGGGTTAGATTTTAGTCGAGGGGTCATATCAACCTCAACAAACAAACCTCTGGAAATGGGTGATGGTGCTCTTAACCTTGCCATTGAAGGGCTAAGGTGAAGCAGATGAAAGGAGATGAGGGGCGTGCCTCATTGCTCTTATCCCTGGCCAGGGAGAGCATTTGACAAGAATGTGTGGGTTCAGAAAGTGGGAACCCTTCTACACATTTGATACTGACTCAACTGTGCAATTGCACAAGATCTTGGGTTTTTATCTGTAATGCATCAACACAGTGGTGTGAGCAAAACAGAAGACACACTGAATAGCAGGGGATAGGTTGCTTATCCCTTTGATCTACCAATTGCCTTACTTGAAGGACTTTTCCTGCTTGGGACAAAATTAAACACACACAAGCATTGCCTCTTAAGGAGGACTTCAGACAGTTTGCCCGGCCAAATAACAGGCCGGGTCTCCAGACTACATGAAGAAAAAGGAATTATACCTCAAAAGCAAATTGCTAAATAGCAAAGCAAAGCAAGTTCAAAGAACTTAAGCAACTAAGGGTACCTGAAATAGTCAATCAAATCAGTACACAGTTCAACAATTAAAGCAAAAGGAAAGGAATCAACAGTCAACACAGAGGGACCAATTGTGCAAAGCACAAGACTCAAATCATATGAGTCTAGCCACCTACAAAACAAGGATTAGTTCATGCTAAACAAACAAGCTCAATCAAATTGGCAATGGTTTCTTTGAAGCAAATGCTCATCCTGAAACAAATGAACTCAAACATAAGCCAAGAGACCTCTAGGGCAAGCCTAGGGTCAAAAATAAATGATAAAAGCCAAGACAGCAAGCAATATCCAATCACAATCAAATTCAAACATTTAAGGAACAAACCCAATTGGTTTCAAGTTCATATCATGCATCATCATCATTTTATAAGCAAGAGAAGTCAAAGCATGGCAAATGAGAGCACATAGAAGTCAACAGAAATACTTGGCTCAAAAGCAATCATAATCAATTCCAAAAATTACCAAATAATTCATGCTCAATCACAATCCATAACATGACATGCATATAAAATTTCAGCTCATTTGGATCATGGGAAGATAGTCAATGAAAATCAGAAAGTCAAAGCAAGTTTAAGCATGCTCAAAGAAGTCAACCAAACATGCATCCTCTTCAAAAAATCATAACTCTATGCCAACAGATGAGAAATGAATGGGATCAACACCAATGCAAAGCTTAAGATGTCTAGTATGTACATGTAGAATTTCATGATCATCCAATAAGATATGAGAATTTCACAAAGGATTTGGCAAGATGTGTCACACAAAGTCAACATTTGACTAGGCAGGGAAGAAAAATCTCAAACAATAAGGAAATGGCATAATTAATTCCCAGAAAAATCACACATCAACTAGACATATAAGAATTGGATCATGCAAAATTTGACATTAATTGGAGGTCAGGAAGCATGTCAACAAAAATCATGAAATTGCATATCATTGGTGTGACACAAATTGTCACACCCTACTTCAAAAATTCATATATCACAAACCACATATGATAAATTCAAGAACTCTACATCAAAACAAAAATGAATGAGTGTAGATTAACCACAAAAAATTTCAGGGGCATTGGATACATCATCATCATTTCACAAAAGGATTGGCAAAAGGTACAAAATGTGCATACATGTCAAGAAACCTAATACCATTTAAAATCCAGCCATCTAAAAAATCATTAAAAATCATGATAAAATAATAGACATTCATGTGAATATGATGAAAAAAATTTCATGAATTTTGGAATTGAAACGAGTGAGAAATGATTTTTAGAAGTTAAGTAATCAATTTGGAATAACATGAACAAAGTAACATGAACTAACAAGTCAACCAATTGACCGAATGGCATTTTTGTGAATATGCGCCTCATTAATCAAAACGCATCGTTTAGGGAGGCAGAACGAAATGTTCTGATTGGCCATCACCAATAGAACAGTACATACACACATGCCATACGTGAAACCCAGAAAACTTGGAAATGCAATTAGGGTTTTGAACAGTGTTTAGGGTTTTGTAAACTACAGTATTCATCTTCATCAACCAACAACCATCGTGAAATTCAAACATGCCCAGAAACATCAATCAAGCATGGCAATCGATTCAGCAAACCAAGTACATTCATAATATAGCATCCATTATCATTAATTCGAGCACTCAAAAGAGAAAGAAGCAAGAACAAGTTCATGAGTGAAACTTTAAATCCATGTAAGTCAGTGAATATCCAACCATTTCATGCAATCCATAGCTCATTAAAATCAGCAAGGCATAAACTATCTAAAGCATGGCACGATTTGGAAAAAAGAGAGGTTCGAAATGTTACCAAGATTGAAGAACAGTTGAGTTGTAGTGGTTATTTGGCCTTCAAAGCTCGAAAGAGATGTGCTTTGTAGTTGGTATTGATGGATAGTTGGAGAAGTTCAACTCAACACACTCAAATCCAGCTTAAATCGGGTTTCACCATGGATGTGGCTTCATGTAGCAGCAGCATGAAATGATGTTACAGCAAGGAAACAGGGCCCCAAACAAGCTCAAGATTGTTGGTAGATGATGAAAATACCAAGGGTTGCTCGAGGGTTTTGAGAGTTTTGCTCAGAAAATGCAATATGTCAAAATGAAAATTTTAGTGAGAATGAGTTTTTCTGTTCGATAGAGGCTGCAGCTAGGGTTGCAATTTGCTGAAAATGAAGTTATATATGTCTGTTTAAGGTTGGTTAATGATGTGCTAAGCTTGGTTAACTTAAATGAAGTGAATTTTGCATTTTGCTAATTTTGAACATGTGCACATGGAGGTGTGAAGTCTGGCCGAGTTTGGGCCTCAAACAAGTCTCAAATAACCTTCTAAACAAATCCCAAATGGCCAAATGTGCTGAAAATAGCTAAATCAAAAAGTCAACTTTTGCACCACTTGAATTTAATGAAGTCAAGTCAAAAAATGCCATTTTGATTGGCAATGTTTTAGCACATGAAATTTACATTTTTGGAAAGAGGAGATGAAATGTGGTTTGTAGGAAAAAACCCCACCAAAATTGGCCAAATGGTTTGAGAGATATGGCCTTTTGAAGTTCAAGATTTTGTGAAAATGATTTGATCATATCTTGCCAACCATACATGGGATTTGAGAGTTCTTGAACTTTTTGGAAATGGGAGAACAAGATCTTCAACTTTCATGTTGGGCAAAAATTCATTTGAAGCTTGTATCATGATGTAAGTTTGGGATCAAGAAGTTTCCATTTTTGGTAGTTAAAATTACAGGTCCAGTTTCTATTTTTGGAAATTTTCTGATTGGCTTCAAATTCTTCAATGATGTTGATTGCCATGATATATGAGACCTATTGGGACATGAATAAGCTCTCTCAAACCAAATCCATCCATCAAAACCATAAAATCAACCACAGTTGACCAAGGTTGACTTTTCTAGGGTTTCTGGCTGACTGTGCATGAACTGAGGGCTTCTGAACATCCAACCCTTGACTTAAACACTTCAAATGAACCTCCAAGTCATGTGAACATATTGGACCAACCCTAGGGCCTTGGCTCCTTGAGAAACACCCTTGCTTGCTTGGTTGACTGACCTCCTGATCAGTTTGACCTAATTCTCTTGATTAGCTTGCACTTGAGGCAACTGGGACAATGCAATGCTATGCAGTGGACCATGATATGCTATGACCTAATATGAGAATGTATGTACAATGATGGGTGCAAATTTGAGGTGCTACAGCTGCCCCTATTCAATCAGCTGGGAACCCGAATGGATGATAGCAGCGGCTGTCAGACTTTCAGGGTAAACAGGGATTGAATACCAAGAACCGTAGAATTTGCACAATGCAGGGATCCAATAATGGAAACGTCCACTGGGATCTGATACTTATTACTGGGTATTTTTTTGGTTTTTCCTTTCAAAGGGTACGGCCACATCCAGACATCGCAAAGACGATGAACGGGAAAAGAAATCACAACTAGATGCCAACGGACAACTAGGAAAAACTCAGCGTTTACCAAGACCAACGGAGAGGTAACCAGACATTAATGAATGACCGGAAGAGATACACAACCATACGTCAGCGGACGTAATGGGAAAAACTCAACGTTTACCAAGACCAACGGAGAGGTAACCAATCATCATCGGATGAATGGAAAGAGATATACAACCATACGGCAGCGGACGTAATGGGAAAAACTCAACGTTTACCAAGACCAACGGAGAGGTAAATCCACATGGGGACAGGTACAACTAGACGTCATAGGACGAATAGGAAAAACTCGACGTTTATCGACACCAACGGAGAGGAGGAATACTTCACTAGGGAAGAAGGACACAACCAAATCATCAACGGATGATCGGGAAAAACTCGACGTTTATCGAAACCAACGGAGAGGTAACTCTGCATGGAGAGGGGTACAACCAGACATCATCGGATGACTAGGAAAAACTCGACGTTTATCGACACCAACGGAGAGGAGGAAACTCTACTAGGGAGAGTGAACACAACCAAATCATCAACGGATGATTGGGAAAAACTCGACGTTTATCGACACCAACGGAGAGGAGGAAACTCTACTGGGGAGAGTGAACACAACCAAATCATCAACGGATGATTGGGAAAAACTCGACGTTTATCGACACCAACGGAGAGGAGGAATACTTCTTCGATTTGAAAATCGAAAATTGGCCTGAGCGCCACTTCGGTCTGAATACCGGAAAGTTGGCCTGAGTGCCATGAGTACATCGACCTGATCGTCGGAAACTCCTTCGGTCTGAATACCGGAAAATTGGCCTGAGTGCCATGAGTACATCGACCTGATCGTCGGAAACTCCTTCGGTCTGAATACCGGAAAATTGGCCTGAGTGCCATGAGTACATCGACCTGATCGTCGGAAACTCCTTCGGTCTGAATACCGGAAAATTGGCCTGAGTGCCATGAGTACATCGACCTGATCGTCGAAAACTCCTTCGGTCTGAATACCGGAAAATTGGCCTGAGTGCCATGAGTACATCGACCTGATCGTCGGAAACTCCTTCGGTCTGAATACCGGAAAAAACATGAGACATATTATCTATAGCCGTCAAAACGTAGATAATACACTCGCATGGAAGATTATCCATAACCGGGTTGTAGGTTGTTAAATGAATAATCGACCGAAAAGAAAGGCATCAGGGTACCAGGACTAGGTATGCAAAAGATGACCAATCAAAAGAGGATAAAGTTGCTAACTCGGAGCAAGTATCCAAAAAGAAAGGGCAGACCCAATGGGGACAATACTGCTTGATCAAGGCAAGTATCCAAAGGGGAAAAGAGTATCAAAACCACAGAGAGGGGATTACATCTACCGGTTTGTAGGCAGACAACCACAGAAAAGTAACCAGTCATCGATAAGATGAGCACACAGGGTTAACTTCATCAAGGGGATGAAAGTGGGATTTTACAACTACCAGCTAGTGGGTAGAAAACCACAAAGATAGGACTTACAACTACCGGTTTGTAGGTAGAGGCCAACAAACAGAACGAACCACAAAGGTTACCTCTGCTAGGGGATGAAAGTGGGATATTACAACTACCGGTTTGTAGGTAGAAAACCACAAAGATAGGACTTACAACTACCGGTTTGTAGGTAGAGGCCAATGGAAAAGTAATCAGTCATCATCGGGATGAGCACAAAGGGTTAACTCCACCAAGGGGAGGAATGTGGGATTTTACAACTACCAGCTAGTGGGTAGAAAACCACAAAGATAGGACTTACAACTACCGGTTCGTAGGTAGAAGCCACAAATTCCGCTGAGGATGAAATGAACGAGTGCCGGTTAGTGAGCGACTATTCATTTATGCCCCAGGGAAGCACAAGAGACAGTCAACGGGTAGCCAATTTAGGATCGATCCAAAAAGGCAGACTGAAACAAGACTCATCCTAATGAGGAAAGAACTCAATAGGGAGAACCCATCCCGTGTAGGGAGGGAACGGAAATAACCGTCATCCACGAGGATGTATCTCAGTGGGGAAATGGCAGGAAAGATTGACACTTTCTGCTTAAGGGGTAGACTCTATATGGAGAGATCAGACACACCCATATCTGCTTAAGGAAAAAGACCCAAGCTGGCAAGACGCTAACAATTGGGGAGTAACACTGCTGGGGATACCCACTCGACTGAGGAATCACTCGTTGGGAAAACACCAACCTCCCAATCGTGCTGATGAACCCAATTCTGAAACCGATCCAATGGCGCGATGCTAAACTCTTTCCAACAACCTGAGCTCGGCTGGTCACCACGGCCTAGGACTAATGGATATGTTTGCAATGTTGATGCATGAGTTTTTTTTTTTGTTTTTTTTTTTTTTGTTTTACACAATGCCCCATGATCATGGAAATGCTATGCACTAATGATGCGATATGCTATGCTTATCTAAATGACGAATGCATAAACACACGTCTCCTCCAGAGACAACACCGGGGAACTCCAGGAACTGTGCTGGGGATCCTATAACCATGTCAACTTCCATCCTGCTGGGGAAAGACAAACTTTTGCTGGGGAAAAACCATCAACACAACCTCTGCTGGGAAGACAACTTCAGACTTGGAAAACAATTACAACTCCGCTGGGGATACGGCAACCTTCAGGCTTGCTGAGGAGACACTGATCTCGAATCTGTTATGGAGGTAACACTCTCACACCTACTGGGGAAATACAGCTTATTAGACACGGAACACCTGTCGAGTCGCCGAACAGCGGCATCCATCGTCCACCCATAGTGTCGGCTTTCCTCTTTTACGAACTTCCAGACGCTTCATGACTTTTCTGCTCCATCGTCTTGTATTCCCAATCTCGTCCGTACTCCACGGAGATCGAACTCCTGGTATTCAGACAAACTTTCCAATCATCAGACTTTGAAGAGTCTTCTTGATTAACTTTCCAGAACCGTCGTCGTAATCCTTCACTGTCCTTTCACCGTTCAACTATCCCTTGCCCCTGATCAGGCTCTGCCGGGATTTTTGTCAACAAGGGTTCACAGTACCACCAGTAAGTGAATGAAGATATCTAACAGTACCTGCATCAGAAATCGTCAGATAAAAGCGTGCCCAGGTATGCCTTCAGGTGTTTCAATATTTCAACACTTAGGTCACTCAAAACTTCCGAGTAAGATTTCCAGATTTTAATCTCACAAGCATGCATCGGAAAGGACCTCTATGTTTCAAAATGCAAATATTTATCAAAACGAACGGATGTTTTCGTAATCAAAGCGGTAATGAAAACAAAAACAAAACTATTTGACTGAACACACACTTTATTGACTGAAACAAAAAGATGGCTCAGAACTGAGCAACACACAAGAAGCAAAACCTGGAAAGAGGTGATTGCGCACAAAGGAAAAAATTTATCCTATTGGCAATGCGGAACCGTGATCTCATCGGGTTCCAACTCGGTTACACCCCATATGTCCTCAAGACTTTCCGCACTTTCTGTCTTCTGAACAAGACGCTTTCAATCGATCTCTGTCGGAGACTATCCAAGTCATCATGAGCAAAAACGATCATGCTGGACGCAGTTGTTCGTTTCATTCCCTGTTTTGCCTGGACCGCCCCTTCGGGTTTCAGTCCACCGGGATACCCTTTTTTGCCCAAGTCGCCCTTGCGGGTTTTCAACTTGCCGGGTGTACAGTTCTTTTCCTTTATATCCCTAATTTTTGCCCGAACCTTTCTCTTTTTTCTTGGTTCGCCGGGATGCCCATTTTTGCCTGGACTCTTTATTCTTTTTGTCCAGCGGGTCTCCTTCACGAAGTATTTTCTAACTGCGTCCGCACTCATAGTGGATGGAAATCGTCGTCATCCGTGATCATTAACAACATGGCCTGGTCTGAGAAAACCTTCTTGACCACGAATGAGACACTCATAACTGTTTAACCATTTGCCCCTCGATCAACTTGAGGAGGAAGGATCCTTTTCAACAACAGTTCTTCTACGTGGTACGCACGAGGTCACACTTCTCGGTTGACAACAAGATTTGCTTACTGAGTGCAACTGCCCCATGACAAGTAACTGTCTGCCCTTTTCCTCAGTTGCGCTCAACGTGTCACACCGAGTTCTTATCCACTCAGCCCTTTCTAATCAGGACATCAAATGGTAGCACTAATTCCTTTCCATACACCTGTGAGGAAGACACTGCCCCAATAGATGCACATCCCGAGTTTCAGTACCTAGGATACACACTTTATGTTCAATCACCATTGTTGGTGCGACCAACTGTGATCTGGGAAGCACTACCTCATTCACTCTAACTTCCCCATCAGACATCGGAATCCGTTCGGATTCAGGGTCAGGCCCCTCCTCCGGGATCGGTCACTCTCAATCTTTCGATTTGGGTACCTCGAGATGTCCTCATCAGGGACCTCAAACTTCCTTGGTTGATAACCTTCCATGGGTTGCTACTAGCTTTTCAAACACACCTAGCCAAATCCATTTTGGATATCCACGAAGTGGTAGGAATCAGCATACACTATCTCAGTCGGCGAGCAGCCTATGCCAAAGTACATCAAGTTTTTTCGAACAGTGAGTGTATTGTTTCACCGCCGATAAACTTTTTGCTTAGGTAAATTGCATACTCTTTTCGACAAGACTAGTCATGCTGACTCAGTACGCACCTCATAGACCCCTCGAGGGCTGCCGAGTACCAGATTAACAATCATCCCCCTGGGAAGCATCGGAATCAGAAGTTCCTACGATTTAACCTCTTTTTTTTTTTTTTTTTTTTTTTTTTTTTTTATATAGGATCGACCTCGATTCCTCTGATTTACAACATGCCTCGGCAGCTTGCTGGACAGCACTCCCTAAGTGCGCTAATTCGAACTCAACAGTATGAGTTATCTCTAACTGTCAAACAACTTGATCCATCGGATGCCCCTCTTCTGCTTGGGACTTTGCCATCATGTCATCAACATGGCATTTGCTTTCACGATGAATCATATCATGAAACAAAGTCACCGTAGACCTCTGATACGTGGCACCGGCCTTCTCGATACTGAACGACATCTCCTTAGAACAAGAAGGTGCCCCTTGTGTGATGGACCTGGTTTACTTCATATCATCTGGCAACAATTCAAATCTGATCTTGGCCAGGAAGCCATCCATGAAGATAAACACTAAGACCTGAGCTATATAATCAACCAATACCTCATTGTGAAGTACCGGGAATTCATCCTTCAAATTAGCTCTGTTCACATCTTGGTGGTCCATACACCTTCTCATCTTTCAGCACCAGTTTCCGCTTCACTGGAGGACAGTCTTCTCTTAAGGGTAGCTCGTGCCCCATGACATTGGTATTCCGCCCTGGTGTATCTAGATACAATCAGGCATACGTATCAACCTGCTCTTCTAACAGGGCTACCATTCTGTTCTCGACTTGCCTCTGAAGCGGCCTCAACTTTCCCTTTTGACCTCGGCGGTACCTGGGATGACAAACTTGACTCGCTTCTCGTGCGGTTGAATCACCTTCTCCTCTTGTTTCAACAACCTGGCTAATTCCAGCTGATCACCATCTTCTGCGCCTTCTTCTTCGGCATGATAGCTCGGATTATCGAAGTCATATAGAGGTGTAACCAAATTGTTATCGATGAGCTCAGGAGAATCACTTTTAAGGTCGGAACCAAATGAATCAAAAGGAAAGAGAATAAAAACATTGCCATTTTTATTTTTATTTTTATTTTTAAACTGCAAAATAAGTGAAAGACAGGGAACACTGCTTTTAATTACAAAAACATCCATTTATTAATGATGCAGAAATTGCAAAATGAAACATGAGGTGGCCCTTACAATGGACCAGTACGCTTCGGGCAAAACGTATGGCTTTCATGCAAATAAGATTAAAACACAGAAATACTACACTCCTGGATGAGTGACAGTGATGCTTTTGGAGGCCTTCCAGTTGCCTGGTACGCACGACTTTATCCAAGCCTCAAGCTCGCGGTCGCTGTCGTCTTCACCCACTGAACGGGCATGACCAGGATCCAACATCCCTGCACTGACGAAGGTGTATGGTGGGCGACATCCTCTATTTGGTCTAGACGATTCTTGACCCGGCTGATAACCGACCCCAAACATGTCTGCTTTTATCACGATGTCAATGATCCTTCCCCAGCCTTGGGCCTCTTTGTTCTTCACCACTTCCAGAGCTTGTTTATAAGAAGAAATGGACAACTTCTTCTCTTTCTCAGCAACAAGGGCCTTCTCTACCTGGACGGTTTCAACTGCCAGACGGGGTGCTCTACACCTCACGTCGTCCATGTTGGTGTAAGCCCTAGAGGCCAATACTTTTGGTACTTGTATCGAATTATTTATTAATAATAAAAAGGCATTTTTCTTTATTATGTTTGTTTAATAAAGTCCCTGGAATAGATAGTCCATTTAATGTATCAAGTATGACTTAATCATGAGATCACATTAAACATAAGGACACTATTCTTAAAATGTCAGTAGTCAAGCTTTATTATGAAATGGGATAACATTAAAGCATGGAGACTATTATGTTTGTAGACTGATGATCACGTCTCATGGATCATGGATAAAGAGTTATCAAGTCTTAAACATAGGTATGAATATTAAGAGTAATATTCATACTGGATTGACCCGCTATGAGAATACTATATAGAAAGTTATGCAAAGTGTCATAAGTTATTCTCATGGTGATAATAGTGTATACCACTCTTCGACCTGAAACCACTATGGATCCTAGATGTAGAGTCGAGTGCTTTATTGCTGATCCAACGTTGTCCGTAACTGGATAACCATAAAGGCAGTTGATAGGTACTCCACGAAGCATGCTGAGGGACATGAGTGTCCTAGATGGAATTTGCCAATCCTGCTTAACAGGATAAATGTCTATGGGCCCAATATTGAACTGGACAAGGGTGACATGGTCTATACCTTGTGTTCAATATAGACATAAGGGCAAAGGGGTAATTATACACATAATTATTATCACAGGAGGTTTTGTCAGATCACATGACATTTTCGTGACTTGGGTAGCAGTGATGTGTTGCTAGATACCGCTCACTGTTTATTATGTTAAATGCATGATTTAATATAATTGCCAACGCCGCGAAAACCTATAGGGTCACACACAAAGGACGGATTGATGAGAGATAGAATAATTAAGGAACATCGTAAGGTACGGTGTACTTAAGAAGAATACGAAATATGGTAAAGTACAAAATACTTAAGTGATTTTGGCATATTCTGAGATATGGGCCAAAATGCACTTAAGTGGGCTTTTTGGCTTGAAGCCCACACAAGTGGTTCTATAAATAGAACCCCTTGGGTAGAAGCATTCACACTCCAGACAACACAACTGAAGAGTTGGAATTTCGTATCTCTCTCTCTCTCACTCAAAGCCTTCACTCACAAACAGCTAGCACTGCGATTGAAGGAATCCGTTCGTGTGGACTGAGTAGAGACGTTGTCATCGTTCAACGTTCGTGATCGCCCCGTGGATCTGTATCAAAGGTTGATCATTGTCAGAGATCTGCACCAAAGGTTTGAATCTCCACAAGAGGTAACGATTCTATCACTGATCATGCCCATTCGTAAGGATCATTAAAGGAGAAATTTATATATTCCGCTGCGCCTTGGATGGCTATTCTCCTTCAGTGGTATCAGAGCCACTTACGAAACCATGAATCTGATAACTGTTTTTGTTCTGTAATAATATGATTAAAACAGAATGAATCAAAGGTTAAATTGAGATCGATCAAGTTACATATATGTGATATATGTAACCCTGATGCAAAATACATTATATATGATATAGTGTTCTTGTTTCATTCATTCAAAAACCTCGATGATTGTTTTCCTTTGAGCGATCAATGGTCATTTGCTTCTTGATCCGACATTAGTATGGTGAAGCAATGACGTGTTGATCAATCATACTGAATTAACAATCGAGACGTATTTGACGGTCTGAAATTGGTGCATCAGGGTTAGTGACGACACAAGGGTTGTGTTGTTAGAGAGTTAGGCGATTGGGGTTTGATTGCACAAGAGTTGTGCGTCCTAAACACTTTTCCGAACAGTGTTAACCGGTTAACGCATATGGTTAACCGGTTAACGTAATACGAAATAATTTTTTTTTAAATTTTGGAACAGTGTTAACCGGTTAACGCATATGGTTAACCGGTTAACGGAATGCGAAATAAAATTTTTGAGATTTTCAAACAGTGTTAACCGGTTAACGCATTTGGTTAACCGGTTAACGCAAGGCAGAAAAGAGTTTTCTAAATGTTTTCAAACAGTGTTAACCGGTTAACGCATATGGTTAACCGGTTAACGCAAGAAAAAATTCACCGGTTCGGCTAGAAAAAGTGCTTTGAAGTATCAAGTGTTGATACGAAAAACGACGTCAATTTTTAAATGAATTGTTCATTAAAATTTTCGAGCGGGGCGCTGCCCCTTAGACCCCGCAAGGGGCGCTGCCCCCTTGACCCCTGTCCGCTGTCCGGGCAGCGGACCCCCGACTAACTCTGCGTAGTGTGATCGGTTGTCGAAATTTAATTTGATTAATTAAAGGAATTAATAATAATAATAAATTTTTATTATTGTGGTGATCGGTTATGGCCTTAGTTTTCCTTTGTTTTGTTTTGGATTTTAAAATACGACCTGCGTGTCGTGCCTCTCTCTTAATCTCCCAAATGTAACTTCTTTTCTCATCTCACTCCCTCGTATGTAAAACGAGTTTCTTTCATGTAATGTAATGTAATGATATGAAGAAAGCAAAGAAGTCAGTGCCAAAGGAAGACAACCTTGAAGATCTTGCTTGGAGAAGCTTAGATCGTTATAGGTTAGCTTAGGTTCTCTCATTGGCTTGGGAGAACAATTGCGCTAGGGGCCATAACTGTTTCATTTTGTTTATATGTATGTTGATGCATGTGTATGTATGTTGATGCATGTGAGAGACGGTTTATATGATAAACAAGCCGGTGAGATCAGTAAAATTGCAATTCCCTCAAAACTAAATATTAAGTTTTAAGCTTTCCAAGTTTTAACACTCATCAAGACTAGTAATGGAAATTGTAGGTTTCGCCTACGCGAGGTGCATGATCTATATATTAGTAAGGTGCGATGGGATAATTGTAATATCCAACTGTTAAAACAATGGGTCAAACTTAACTAAACAAATTATAATAAGATTATATATGTTTAGAAGCAAGAGTTGGGAATAATCCATATGATGGATTAGAATAAGGAGTTATTCACCCAATTGAAATTTTCGAGAGTTGTATGAGATACAATTGGAAGGAGTTCCTACCTAAATAACCTAGTTTTGTGTAATCCGCCTACGCGGACTTAGAACGAAGTGAAATATGGATCTCGACCCACTAGAAAATCTTCCAACGGGATTTTCCGAATCAGATGATGAGGGTCATTTGTTTTGAGTAAAATAGTGGGAGCATGTTTAATTAAAGGCCTAATTAAATATGTCAATGATACTTATATTTTCATTATTTCTTATGTAGATTACAATGACAACAAACACCTCTAACAACATTTTGCGATCGATCCTTGACAAGGAAAAATTGTCTGGGACAAATTTTCTGGATTGGCACCGAAACCTGAGGATTGTCCTCAAACATGATAAAAAGCTGTATGTCTTGGAGACACCTGTTCCTGAAGAGGAACCTCCTAGTTCTGCACCTAAGGCAGAAAGAGATGCTTATAAGAAGCATGTCGATGATGCCAATGAAACTGCCTGTCTCATGCTAGCTACCATGAACTCAGAATTGCAAAAGCAACATGAGAACATGTCGGCATTCGATATGATCGAACACCTGAAGCTGCTCTATCAAGAGCAAGCAAGGCATGAGAGGTTTGAAATTTCAAAAGCCCTTTTTCAAGGCAAGTTAGCTGAGGGAGCCTCTGTAGGTCCCCATGTACTCAAGATGATTGGGTATGTGGAAAACCTTGACAGACTGGGTTTTCCCCTCGGAAAGGAACTTGCGACTGATTTGATCTTGCAATCGTTGCCAGATAGATTCAGTCAGTTTGTCCTAAATTTCAATATGAATGATATGGACAAATCGCTTCCTGAGCTGCTAGCCATGTTAAGAACGGCTGAGCAGAATCTGAAGTCAAAAGGGAAGTCCATTCTGATGATCGGAAATGGAAAGAGACAGAACAAAAGGCCCATCAAGCAGGGTGATAAAGGGAAAGGCAAGGAAGTTGTCAAACCCAAACCCACCGTTGCTGCTTTGAAGCCTAGTGGAGGCATAGCAAAAGCAGGCACCTGCTTCCATTGCGGTAAAACCGGACACTGGAAGAGAAACTGCCCAAAGTACCTGGAAGATAAGAAGAATGGAGTAGAGACTTCAACTTCAGGTATTTTTGTTATTGAAATTAATTTATCTACTTCTGTGACATGGGTATTAGATACTGGATGTGGTTCTCACATTTGTACAAATGTGCAGGGACTAAAAAGGAGTAGAAAATTGGCAAAAGGTGAAGTCGACCTACGAGTTGGAAATGGAGCAAAGGTTGCTGCTTTAGCCGTAGGAACTTATGGATTGACTTTACCTAGTGGTTTAATAATTCAGTTAGAGAACTGTTATTATGTACCTGCAATTAGCAGGAATATTATTTCCGTTTCTTGTTTGGACAAGTTTGGTTTTTCATTTATAATAAAGAACAATTGTTGCTCAATTTATTTGAATGATATATTCTATGCTACTGCACAGATGAACAATGGACTATATGTCCTTGATCTTGAAATGCCTATTTATAACATTAATACTAAAAGGATGAAACCAAATGAGTTAAATCCAACTTACCTTTGGCATTGTCGGTTAGGCCACATAAATGAGAAACGCATTTCCAAACTCCATAAAGATGGGCTCTTGGACTCTTTTGATTATGAATCATATGAGACATGCAGATCTTGTTTAATTGGAAAGATGACAAAGTCCCCATTCACAGGAAAAGGTGAAAGGGCTAATGATCTTTTGGCCCTCATACATACTGATGTATGCGGACCACTGAACATACCAGCCAGAGGAGGTTTTCAATACTTCATCACATTTACTGATGATTTCAGTAGATATGGTTATGTGTATTTAATGAAACACAAATCAGAGTCCTTTGAAAAGTTCAAGGAATTCAAGAATGAAGTACAAAACCAACTAGGTAAGAATATTAAAACTCTTCGATCAGATCGAGGTGGTGAGTATTTAAGCCTAGAGTTTGATGACCATCTAAAAGAGTGTGGGATACTATCCCAACTTACTCCTCCTGGAACACCCCAATGGAATGGTGTATCTGAGAGAAGAAATCGAACCCTGTTGGACATGGTCCGATCCATGATGAGTCACGCCGATCTTCCAAACTCCTTTTGGGGACATGCGCTATTGACAGCAGCCTACACACTTAACCGTGTTCCATCCAAAAAGGTTGATAAAACACCATATGAGATATGGAGTGGTAAGAGACCACATATGTCTTACATGAAGATTTGGGGTTGCGAAGTTTATGTGAAACGACAAATTTCAACTAAGCTTGAGCCCAAATCTGACCAATGCTTATTTGTGGGGTATCCTAAAGAAACAAGAGGATATTACTTCTACAATCCTTCTGAGGGCAAAGTGTTTGTCGCTCGAACTGGAGTTTTCCTAGAAAAGGATTTTATTTCCAAAGGAACCAGTGGGAGGAAAGTAGAGCTTGAAGAAATTCAAGAATCGCAAAGCATTGATACACCTATGGAGGAATTAGAGCAGGAAACACAAGTAGTTGTGGAAGAACAACCTGCTCAAGTAGAACAAGACCAGCGTAGGTCAAGCAGGATACGTCACCTACCTGAAAGATATGGATATCTCATAACAGATCAAGGTGATGTATTACTCATGGATCAAGATGAGCCTGTGACCTACCAAGAGGCCATAACTGGTCCCGAGTCTGAGAAGTGGCTAGAGGCCATGAAATCCGAAATAGATTCCATGTACACGAACCAAGTTTGGAACTTGGTAGAACCTCCTGTAGGAGTTAATCCTATAGGATGCAAGTGGGTCTTCAAAAAGAAGACTGACATGGATGGCAAGGTTCATACCTATAAGGCAAGACTGGTTGCAAAAGGATATAAACAAATTCATGGCGTTGACTATGATGAAACCTTTTCACCAGTTGCAATGCTTAAATCTATTCGAATTTTACTTGCTATCGCTGCATATCATGATTATGAAATATGGCAAATGGATGTCAAAACTGCTTTCCTTAATGGGAATCTTCTTGAGGATGTGTACATGACACAACCTGAAGGATTTGACATACCAGAAGAAGCCCATAAGATATGTAAGCTACAAAGATCAATCTATGGATTGAAGCAAGCTTCCAGAAGCTGGAATCTTCGTTTTGATGAAACGGTAAAACAATATGGATTCATTAAGAACGAAGATGAGCCTTGTGTCTACAAGAAGGTTAGTGGGAGCATGATCGTGTTCCTGGTATTATATGTAGATGACATATTACTCATTGGAAACGATGTCCCTACCCTGCAACAAGTAAAGACTTGGTTGGGGAAATGCTTTTCTATGAAGGACCTAGGTGAAGCAGCCTATATATTAGGAATCAGAATCTATAGAGATAGATCACAAAAACTGCTTGGCCTAAGTCAGAGTACATACATAGACAAAGTGCTGAGACGCTTTAATATGCATGATTCCAAGAAAGGATTCATACCTATGCAACATGGCCTGTGTCTATCAAAAACACAATCCCCTTCAACTAAGGAAGAAAGGGAACACATGAATAAGATTCCATATGCATCTGCAATAGGATCTATCATGTATGCCATGTTATGTACTCGACCAGATGTCTCGTATGCTTTAAGTACAACGAGTAGGTACCAATCTGATCCTGGTGATGCCCATTGGGTAGCTGTTAAGAATATCCTTAAGTACTTGAGAAGGACTAAGGAATCATTCTTGATATATGGAGGTCAGGAAGAGTTGGCTGTAATTGGTTACACTGATGCTAGCTTCCAGACAGATAAGGATGACTTTAGATCGCAATCTGGTTATGTGTTTTGCTTAAACGGTGGCGCTGTGAGCTGGAAAAGTTCAAAGCAAGATACAGTTGCTGATTCTACAACCGAGGCCGAGTATATTGCTGCCTCAAGTGCAGCAAAGGAAGCTGTTTGGATCAAAAAGTTCGTTAGTGAACTTGACATAGTTCCTAGCATTGTGGATCCCATTGGTCTCTATTGTGATAACAATGGTGCTATCGCACAAGCTAAGGAGCCTAGATCTCACCAACGATCCAAACACATACTTAGGCGTTATCACCTCATTCGAGAGATAATAGATAGAGGAGATGTGAAAATATGTAGAGTACCTACACTCGACAATATTGCTGACCCACTGACAAAGCCTCTTGCGCAGCAGAAGCATGATGGCCATACTAGATCTATGGGCATTAGGGATATGTCTAATTGGCTCTAGTGCTAGTGGGAGATTGTTGGTGTAAGCCCTAGAGGCCAATACTTTTGGTACTTGTATCGAATTATTTATTAATAATAAAAAGGCATTTTTCTTTATTATGTTTGTTTAATAAAGTCCCTGGAATAGATAGTCCATTTAATGTATCAAGTATGACTTAATCATGAGATCACATTAAACATAAGGACACTATTCTTAAAATGTCCGTAGTCAAGCTTTATTATGAAATGGGATAACATTAAAGCATGGAGACTATTATGTTTGTAGACTGATGATCACGTCTCATGGATCATGGATAAAGAGTTATCAAGTCTTAAACATAGGTATGAATATTAAGAGTAATATTCATACTGGATTGACCCGCTATGAGAATACTATATAGAAAGTTATGCAAAGTGTCATAAGTTATTCTCATGGTGATAATAGTGTATACCACTCTTCGACCTGAAACCACTATGGATCCTAGATGTAGAGTCGAGTGCTTTATTGCTGATCCAACGTTGTCCGTAACTGGATAACCATAAAGGCAGTTGATAGGTACTCCACGAAGCATGCTGAGGGACATGAGTGTCCTAGATGGAATTTGCCAATCCTGCTTAACAGGATAAATGTCTATGGGCCCAATATTGAACTGGACAAGGGTGACATGGTCTATACCTTGTGTTCAATATAGACATAAGGGCAAAGGGGTAATTATACACATAATTATTATCACAGGAGGTTTTGTCAGATCACATGACATTTTCGTGACTTGGGTAGCAGTGATGTGTTGCTAGATACCGCTCACTGTTTATTATGTTAAATGCATGATTTAATATAATTGCCAACGCCGCGAAAACCTATAGGGTCACACACAAAGGACGGATTGATGAGAGATAGAATAATTAAGGAACATCGTAAGGTACGGTGTACTTAAGAAGAATACGAAATATGGTAAAGTACAAAATACTTAAGTGATTTTGGCATATTCTGAGATATGGGCCAAAATGCACTTAAGTGGGCTTTTTGGCTTGAAGCCCACACAAGTGGTTCTATAAATAGAACCCCTTGGGTAGAAGCATTCACACTCCAGACAACACAACTGAAGAGTTGGAATTTCGTATCTCTCTCTCTCTCACTCAAAGCCTTCACTCACAAACAGCTAGCACTGCGATTGAAGGAATCCGTTCGTGTGGACTGAGTAGAGACGTTGTCATCGTTCAACGTTCGTGATCGCCCCGTGGATCTGTATCAAAGGTTGATCATTGTCAGAGATCTGCACCAAAGGTTTGAATCTCCACAAGAGGTAACGATTCTATCACTGATCATGCCCATTCGTAAGGATCATTAAAGGAGAAATTTATATATTCCGCTGCGCCTTGGATGGCTATTCTCCTTCAGTCCATTTCTACTTCCTTCATCTTCTGGGTCGTGTCTTTCATCAATACACTTCCCTCTATGGTGACGGTCGCACAAGAATTAACACTAACAGGGAAAATTCCATCCTGCTCCAGAGGTTTTGGGACCACAGCCATTGGAACCTTTAGCTGATCCTCCTCAGTCATCTCCAATCCTTTCTTGGCCTTCTTCACCATCTTGGCTTTTATAGGACCCTTTCTGGGCACAGGGTTGACATCCCCCTTCATAATCTGGGCCAAGTTAATGGTCTCGGAGTCCACCATGTCCTGGACGACATGCTTAAAAGCTCTACAGCCCTCAATGTTGTGTCCGGGTGCCCCAGAGTGAAACTCGCACTTGGCATTCTCATCATAGTTTGGTGGCCTTTTCTGCCATTCTAGGGGAATTAATATCCTTGGCCGCACTAAAGCAAGATCCATCAACCTTTGGAACAGAAGGGCGTAAGTCACGGGTGGTTCCTCAAACTGACGATCCTCTTTCTTCTTCTTCACCTGGCTTTCAGCTCTCGGTGTCTTCTGTTGAGGTGGCAGTTGTTGCTGTTGAGCAGGTGAATTGCTGACGGGAGTGGATACAGTGGTAGCATAAGGATGATAACGATCTTTACTACGCTCTTTTCGGACAGGCATACCACCTGATTTGACCTTCTTAAGCTGACCATCGCCAGAGGATTTCTGTACCACAGATGTCGGAGCATCCCCCTGAACTTTCTCCTTTGTCATCCAGCTTTCAATCCTATCCAACCTCTCAGCAATCGCCTTCTGCCCCAAGGCGAGTCCCTGCACGGCTTTGAACAACTCCCCTATCATCTCTTTCAACTCGAAGATATCGGCGTTGGGAGGATCCATTAGTCTCAGCTACTTGAATGGAAGAGCTATGCACACCAATTAGTCACTGACACCTACAAAACCGCAAAAATGTTAGTATGACTCACGCATGCGATGTCTATCCATACCAGGAAAATTCTGTCCTTTGATTCCGGTTTCATCGAGACAAATAAAATTTTACCAACAACATTCTGACATCTGGATGTCTCTCAACCTGAGTTTCAATTAATTAAAATAAAAAATGGACCCTGAGTATGGACAGGCATGATTTGAATGCAGATGAATGCAAAATGATATGATGCAAATGCATGAATGCAGGTCACTGTGCCACCAAGTCATCTGAAGACCCATTCTCTGAACCAGTCACAGTCATCGGGACTAAGTCACCATAAATCCGACTTGGGGAGTTCCGAAATAAACGGAACCGGAGATTACATCACTATCATCACAGGAACATCCACTGAACGGATGACAGTCAGATCCTCTGAACAGGTACTTTCAAATTCAACCCGGGGATCCGAAATAAACGGAACCCGCTGATAAACCACGGACAGAACTCCAGCGTCCCAGAAATAAATGTCCATAATCCACAGTCACCATCAGTACCGAGAGTCACCAACTGTACCTGTTAAAATGATCAATCCTGCCCCGCTCACGGGTGTTTTTTAGGCCAGGGTAAGGTCGAGAGAAACGCAGCATAAATAACCTTTCGTAGAATATCATCCTGTGCACACCCGATGTATGCACCGATAATATCCCACCAGGGTCTGAACTGCTCGTGATATCAATGTTCCGCTAAGTGGCGCCATACCACCCGCTTCCCATGAATCACTCTATTCCTAGGTTTCCTAGATTTCACTCATAGCCTGGGTATTAGGCCTTTTACCTCGAGTAACTCCCACCCCCAAACAGAGAAACACAGACAACACAGCCAGGCAGAATGAATAATGAATATGAATGCAAACATTAATGCACACAATAAATGCAAACAGTAAATGAAATGAACAACTAACGAAAGCAATAAATAAACACAGCACAAAGCAACCAAAACCCTAACCTAGAGAGCGCTAGGAGAGACTCGCTCAGGGAAGATGGACCAGCAAGAGGTCAACTTCTCTAATTCCCCAGCAGAGTCGCCAGCTGTCGCATCACGCGAAAAACCGGCAGGAAAACAAGAACAACAGAGCCGCCACCGTGCGTTATTTATCCCAAAAGAGGGAAAGGAAACGCTCGAAGTAAACCTAGGAAAAGACATGGTCTCGCGACCAAAGAGGATGGGTTCGGGAGTCGGTTATGCGAAGGGAAGGTATTAGCACCCCTACGCATCCGTAGTACTCTACGGGATCCACGCACTAAAGGAAGGAATATGGTTGCTAAACACTGCTCAAACTCACACACACTGGCTGAAAAGAGACAAAAGAAACTGACCGAAACTGACTCGGCAGGACATCGTATCCTGGGCCTACTTAGTCTATCAGGCATAGACATCAGAGTCGAAGTAGTTCGGACTAGGAAAACGACACATGCTCGCTAGGATATCGCATCCTATGCATACGTATCTTCTCGGACGAGAGAAGAATCAGAGCATTCGTAGCTCGGCTGACACGCACACAAACAAACAGACAAAGGCAAACGTGGAGCCTGAATGCCAATTACTGGACTTACATCAGCATCCGAACCAAGAAACACACCCACACTCGAACCCGAATGCCACTCGATGGTCTTACATCAGCTTCCAAGCACACAACAACACAACAAGTTAATAGGGAGTCGGGGACTCGAGCCTATAACTGTCAAACAACACACACAAAAGAAAAGAAAAGGCGCCCGGAGAGATCAGCTCAATCTCCTGCCTACATACTTCATCTGGTATGAAGATCAGGGCGATGTAGTTCCCCTACGCAGGGAAAAAGGACTAGCCTAACCAGATAACAGAGGGAGACACAACACTAGGGAGACTACGACTCGAGCCTAGATGTTGTCATGCAAAGTCGTCCCTAAGTTAAGGTTTCTAGCTAACTTGCACAGGAAGCAAGCCTATCCTAAACATGACTTGTACAGGAAGCAAGCCACACCTAACCTAACTTGCACAGGAAGCAAGGGTCTCGATTGCAACTAGGGCAAGAGAAAGGGGAGGTCTCAATCGCAACGAGGGCGAGAGAAGAGAAAGTCTCAATCGCAACGAGGGCGAGAGAAGAGAATTAGTGTTAGTTGTTAGTCAAACTCGACAAGACATCGCATCTCGTGCCTACGTATCTCATCTGAACATGAGAATCAGAGTTGCCGTAGTTCGGCTACGGAGGGACCAAGGTCTCGATTGCAACTAGGGCAAGAGAAAGGGAAAGTCTCGATCGCAACGAGGGCGAGAGAAAGGAAAAGGCTCGATCGCAACGAGGGCGAGAGAAAGGAAAAGGCTCGATCGCAACGAGGGCGAGAGAAAGGAAAAGGCTCGATCGCAACGAGGGCGAGAGAAAGGAAAAGGCTCGATCGCAACGAGGGCGAGAGAAAGGATCGCAACGAGGGAGAAAGCAAACAAGGATTAGTCTAAACTAAACCTAACTTGCACAGGAAGTAAGTCAAACAAACATACAAGCACAGGTAGCACACACTATATACACACAAGGGGCTCACACAAGGGTTAGATTTTAGTCGAGGGGTCATATCAACCTCAACAAACAAACCTCTGGAAATGGGTGATGGTGCTCTTAACCTTGCCATTGAAGGGCTAAGGTGAAGCAGATGAAAGGAGATGAGGGGCGTGCCTCATTGCTCTTATCCCTGGCCAGGGAGAGCATTTGACAAGAATGTGTGGGTTCAGAAAGTGGGAACCCTTCTACACATTTGATACTGACTCAACTGTGCAATTGCACAAGATCTTGGGTTTTTATCTGTAATGCATCAACACAGTGGTGTGAGCAAAACAGAAGACACACTGAATAGCAGGGGATAGGTTGCTTATCCCTTTGATCTACCAATTGCCTTACTTGAAGGACTTTTCCTGCTTGGGACAAAATTAAACACACACAAGCATTGCCTCTTAAAGAGGACTTCAGACAGTTTGCCCGGCCAAATAACAGGCCGGGTCTCCAGACTACATGAAGAAAAAGGAATTATACCTCAAAAGCAAATTGCTAAATAGCAAAGCAAAGCAAGTTCAAAGAACTTAAGCAACTAAGGGTACCTGAAATAGTCAATCAAATCAGTACACAGTTCAACAATTAAAGCAAAAGGAAAGGAATCAACAGTCAACACAGAGGGACCAATTGTGCAAAGCACAAGACTCAAATCATATGAGTCTAGCCACCTACAAAACAAGGATTAGTTCATGCTAAACAAACAAGCTCAATCAAATTGGCAATGGTTTCTTTGAAGCAAATGCTCATCCTGAAACAAATGAACTCAAACATAAGCCAAGAGACCTCTAGGGCAAGCCTAGGGTCAAAAATAAATGATAAAAGCCAAGACAGCAAGCAATATCCAATCAAAATCAAATTCAAACATTTAAGGAACAAACCCAATTGGTTTCAAGTTCATATCATGCATCATCATCATTTTATAAGCAAGAGAAGTCAAAGCATGGCAAATGAGAGCACATAGAAGTCAACAGAAATACTTGGCTCAAAAGCAATCATAATCAATTCCAAAAATTACCAAATAATTCATGCTCAATCACAATCCATAACATGACATGCATATAAAATTTCAGCTCATTTCGATCATGGGAAGATAGTCAATGAAAATTAGAAAGTCAAAGCAAGTTTAAGCATGCTCAAAGAAGTCAACCAAACATGCATCATCTTCAAAAAATCATAACTCTATGCCAACAGATGAGAAATGAATGGGATCAACACCAATGCAAAGCTTAAGATGTCTAGTATGCACATGTAAAATTTCATGATCATCCAATAAGATATGAGAATTTCACAAAGGATTTGGCAAGATGTGTCACACAAAGTCAACATTTGACTAGGCAGGGAAGAAAAATCTCAAACAATAAGGAAATGGCATAATTAATTCCCAGAAAAATCACACATCAACTAGACATATAAGAATTGGATCATGCAAAATTTGACATTAATTGGAGGTCAGGAAGCATGTCAACAAAAATCATGAAATTGCATATCATTGGTGTGACACAAATTGTCACACCCTACTTCAAAAATTCATATATCACAAACCACATATGATAAATTCAAGAACTCTACATCAAAACAAACATAAATGAGTGTAGATTAACCACAAAAAGTTTCAGGGGCATTGGATACATCATCATCATTTCACAAAAGGATTGGCAAAAGGTACAAAATGTGCATACATGTCAAGAAACCTAATACCGTTTAAAATCCAGCCATCCAAAAAATCATTAAAAATCATGATAAAATAATAGACATTCATGTGAATATGATGAAAAAAATTTCATGAATTTTGGAATTGAAACGAGTGAGAAATGATTTTTAGAAGTTAAGTAATCAATTTGGAATAACATGAACAAAGTAACATGAACTAACAAGTCAACCAATTGACCGAATGGCATTTTTGTGAATATGCGCCTCATTAATCAAAAAGCATCGTTTAGGGAGGCAGAACGAAATGTTCTGATTGGCCATCACCAATAGAACAGTACATACACACATGCCATACGTGAAACCCAGAAAACTTGGAAATGCAATTAGGGTTTTGAACAGTGTTTAGGGTTTTGTAAACTACAGTATTCATCTTCATCAACCAACAACCATCGTGAAATTCAAACATGCCCAGAAACATCAATCAAGCATGGCAATCGATTCAGCAAACCAAGTACATTCATAATATAGCATCCATTATCATTAATTCGAGCACTCAAAAGAGAAAGAAGCAAGAACAAGTTCATGAGTGAAACTTTAAATCCATGTAAGTCAGTGAATATCCAACCATTTCATGCAATCCATAGCTCATTAAAATCAGCAAGGCATAAACTATCTAAAGCATGGCACGATTTGGAAAAAAGAGAGGTTCGAAATGTTACCAAGATTGAAGAACAATTGAGTTGTAGTGGTTATTTGGCCTTCAAAGCTCGAAAGAGATGTGCTTTGTAGTTGGTATTGATGGATAGTTGGAGAAGTTCAGCTCAACACACTCAAATCCAGCTTAAATCGGGTTTCACCATGGATGTGGCTTCATGTAGCAGCAGCATGAAATGATGTTACAGCAAGGAAACAGGGCCCCAAACAAGCTCAAGATTGTTGGTAGATGATGAAAATACCAAGGGTTGCTCGAGGGTTTTGAGAGTTTTGCTCAGAAAATGCAATATGTCAAAATGCAAATTTTAGTGAGAATGAGTTTTTCTGTTCGATAGAGGCTGCAGCTAGGGTTGCAATTTGCTGAAAATGAAGTTATATATGTCTGTTTAAGGTTGGTGAATGATGTGCTAAGCTTGGTTAACTTAAATGAAGTGAATTTTGCATTTTGCTAATTTTGAACATGTGCACATGGAGGTGTGAAGTCTGGCCGAGTTTGGGCCTCAAACAAGTCTCAAATAACCTTCCAAACAAATCCCAAATGGCCAAATGTGCTGAAAATAGCTAAATCAAAAAGTCAACTTTTGCACCACTTGAATTTAATGAAGTCAAGTCAAAAAATGCCATTTTGATTGGCAATGTTTTAGCACATGAAATTTACATTTTTGGAAAGAGGAGATGAAATGTGGTTTGTAGGAAAAAACCCCACCAAAATTGGCCAAATGGTTTGAGAGATATGGCCTTTTAAAGTTCAAGATTTTGTGAAAATGATTTGATCATATCTTGCCAACCATACATGGGATTTGAGAGTTCTTGGACTTTTTGGAATTGGGAGAACAAGATCTTCAACTTTCATGTTGGGAAAAAATTCATTTGAAGCTTTTATCATGATGTAAGTTTGGGATCAAGAAGTTTCCATTTTTGGTAGTTAAAATTACAGGTCCAGTTTCTATTTTTGGAAATTTTCTGATTGGCTTCAAATTCTTTAATGATGTTGATTGCCATGATATATGAGACCTATTGGGACATGAATAAGCTCTCTCAAACCAAATCCATCCATCAAAACCATAAAATCAACCACAGTTGACCAAGGTTGACTTTTCTAGGGTTTCTGGCTGACTGTGCATGAACTGAGGGCTTCTGAACATCCAACCCTTGACTTAAACACTTCAAATGAACCTCCAAGTCATGTGAACATATTGGACCAACCCTAGGGCCTTGGCTCCTTGAGAAACACCCTTGCTTGCTTGGTTGACTGACCTCCTGATCAGTTTGACCTAATTCTCTTGATTAGCTTGCACTTGAGGCAACTGGGACAATGCAATGCTATGCAGTGGACCATGATATGCTATGACCTAATATGAGAATGTATGTACAATGATGGGTGCAAATTTGAGGTTCTACAACGTTAATACGACTTTTAACTTTCCTTGGAATTTCTGGAGATTTAATTTCTTCAGAGTCTTGAGTGACAGTTGCTTCTTGAGTTTTATCAGATTCTACCAGAGTGATCTCTAAATCTGCAAACTTTTCAACTAGCTTTGACTTTTCAGGGTCAAGCTTATCATCAAATCTGACATGAATTGATTCTTCCACAATTTTGGTTTCTGTGTTGTATACTCTATAGCCTTTAGAGCGTTCTGAGTATCCTAACATAATACCTTTTTGTGCTTTGGAATCAAACTTGTTCAGATGTTCTTTAGTATTTAATATAAAACAAGAGCATCCAAAAGGATGAAAATATGAGATGTTGGGTTTTCTTCCTTTACACAATTCATAGGGAGTCTTTTCTAGAATAGGTCTTATAGAGATTCTATTCTGAATATAACACGCTGTATTTACAGCTTCTGCCCAAAAGTGCTTTGCTACATTTGTTTCATTGATCATGGTTCTGGCCATCTCTTGGAGTGTCCTATTCTTCCTCTCTACAACTCCATTTTGTTGTGGAGTTCTAGGGCAGGAGAAATCATGGGATATTCCATTTGAATCAAATAATTCTTCAAAATCTTTGTTTTCAAATTCTCCACCATGATCACTTCTGACTCTAACAATTTTAGAGTCAAATTCTTTTTGCACTTTGGAACAGAAACTGATGAATACAAAGTGAGACTCACTCTTGTGCTTTAGGAATTTTACCCATGTCCAGCGACTGTAATCATCAACAATGACTAGTCCATACTTCTTTCCATTAACTGATGCTGTTTTCACAGGACCAAATAAGTCAATGTGAAGAAGCTCCAGAGGCTTAGAGGTAGAAACAACATTTTTCTTTTTAAAAGATGTTTTTGAAAATTTTCCTTTCTGACAAGCTTCACACAGAGCATCTGAAGAAAACTTCAGTTTAGGTAGGCCTCTGACTAACTCGAGTTTAGTTAGCTGAGAAAGTTTCCTCATGCTAATGTGGCCCAAGCGTCTATGCCATACCCATTGCTCTTCGTGAACTGACATTAGACATTTAACATTTTGATCTTTTAAATCAGAAAGATTTATTTTGTAAATGTTGTTTTTCCTCTTGCCTGTGAAAAGGACAGAGCCATCGTTCTGATTAATGGCTTTACATGTTTTTTGATTGAAGATTACATCATAACCGTTATCACTTAATTGACTTATGGATAACAAGTTATGCATTAATCCTTCTACATAAAGAACATCAGATATAGAGGGAAGAGTACCATTACCAATAGTTCCGGAGCCTCTGATCCTTCCTTTCTGATCTCCTCCGAAGCCTACAAATCCAGCGTCTTTAAGTTCCAGACTTTGGAACATAGACTTTCTTCCCGTCATATGTCGCGAGCATCCAGAGTCCAGGTACCATGACTGGTGTCTGAACTTTGCTGCATAGGATATCTGCAACATAGATAATCTTATCTTTCGGTACCCAGAATCTCTTGGGTCCTTTTAGATTAGTTTTCCTAGAGTTTCTCATAACTTTGGGTCTTCTAGCATTTTTAAATTTGTGTTCTTGTGTGTGTGTGTAGTGATATGAAAAAGGAGATTTAATTTGGTCACTGGTAGAAGTTTTATCTTCCTTAGGATCATAACCAATTCCCCTTTTATTATTCTGACTTACTCCATAAATCATGGATGCCATAATACTCCTATCTATCCCATTCTTCAGAAATTCTTGAAAGGCTTCTTCATATTTATAAATAATTTTATTTGAAATTTGTGGTGCTTGGGACAACGCTTCTTCTAATTCTGAGTTTTTTGTTTTTGCTTCATCTCTTTCTAACATTAAAGATCTAATTGTATCTTCATGTGCTAGAATTGTTGTCTCAAGTTTACTACATTCTTCAAATTTTGTTTTAAGACAGCCTTTAACGTTTTTAAACTTTTGTTTTAATTTCTGATAAGAAGTAAGAGTTTCTGACAAACATGATTCTAAGTCAGATCTAGAAAGTTCAGAAAATACCTCTTCAGATTCTTCGTCTGAGCAGCTGGATGTGGTAGCCATAAGTGCTACGTTGGCCTGTTCATCAGAGTCAGATTCTGATGATCCAGATTGACTGTCATCCCAGGTAGCCATCAGTCCTTTCTTTGTTCTGAAGGTGTTTTTCTTGAAGCTTTCTTTTCTGGGGTTGTCCTTCTTCAACTTGGGGCATTCATTTCTGTAATGACCTGTTTCTTTACATTCATAACAGGTAATATCTTTGTTAGTTTTACCTTTTGAAGTTGACTCTGATCGATCCCCTCTGGGTCTTGGTCTTCTGAAGTTGTTGTTCCTCTTTTTCCAGAGTTGCTTAACTCTTCTGGTTAGTAGGGACAACTCTTCTTCATCATCAGAGTCTTCAGGTTCAGAGTCGTCAGTATCTTCAGTTTCTGCCTGGAGAGCTTTGGTTCTGTCAGGTTTCCGTTTTTCAGATCTGGACTTTAGCGCTACGGACTTGTTCTTTTTCTGAGGCTCATCCTCCTCTAGTTCTATCTCATGGCTTCTGAGAGAACTAACAAGTTCTTCAAGGCTGATATTGTTCAGATCCTTTGACAGCTTCAGAGCAGTAACCATAGGTCTCCATTTCTTTGGCAGACTTCTGACTATCTTCTTAACATGATCTGCAGTTGTGTATCCTTTGTCTAGCACTTTAAGACCTGCAATAAGAGTTTGAAATCTGGAAAACATAGCTTCTATAGCTTCATCATCTTCCATTTTGAAGGCTTCATATTTCTGGATAAGCGCCAGAGCCTTCGTCTCCTTGACTTGGGAGTTTCCTTCATGGGTCATCTTCAGAGAGTCAAGTATATCTTTGGCTGTCTCTCTGTTTGTGATCTTTTCATATTCGTTGTATGATATAGCATTTAGAAGTATTGTTCTGGCCTTGTGGTGATTTTTGAAGACACGTTTCTGATCTTCTGACATCTTACTTCTGGGAACTTCAGCTCCATTTAAGACTGGAGGTGTGTATCCATCTGTGACAATGTCCCAGAGGTCAGCATCATAACCCAGAAAGAAACTTTCGATTCTATCTTTCCAGTAGTCAAATTTCTCTCCATCAAAAACAGGAGGCTTGGCATTGTAAGAATCTCTTTCATTTGAGTGGGCCATTGTTTTTCTCGTACTGGATCTCTCTACACGGTTAAGTATTTGATTAGAAAATCAATAACAGAGCCGGAGCTCTGATACCAATTGAAGGTGAGAAAAACAAGAAAGGGGGGGTTTGAATTGTTTGGAAAAATAAGCGCTTTTCAAAATGAAAATCACACAAGGATTTTATACTGGTTCGCTTATAACACAAAGCTACTCCAGTCCACCCGGCCAAGGTGATTCCGCCTTCAACAAGGACTTAATCCACTAATCTTGAAAGATTACAAACAACGTCTAAGATACAAAATCTCTTAGCCCTCTCAAGTATACAGACTACACAGAGTCACTTGAGGAATTTAACAAACAAAAGATGAAGGATTTATGTAATCTAGAGTGCTTCTAAGAAAGCAAATATTACAATGTAAAGAACAAAAGTTTTTCACGTAATAAGCAAAAGCTTCGTGAAGATCTTAGAGAGAAGAGTGTTTTTCTTGACTTGGTGTTTCAGTATAATTTTTGCTTGTTGGCTTGCTGATTGTTCTCTCGTGTATTGCTGAAAGTTGATTTGCAATCCTTTATATAGATCAGTTGAAGTAGTAGTTGAAACTGGTGGATATTGAGATGAAGTTACGCCATCACATAATTAGCTAATGTAGGATGACTTTTTCTTCTTGAAATGACTACTTACCACAAGTAGTATTTTCTTTATTGAGATTGGAGATTAACGTCTCTTTCTCAATTAGGAAATCCATTTGAGAAACTTTACTTGTCTTCAACGTTACTTTTTCATGATTAGCAAATCCATAATCAGAGTATTTGTGTTTCTGGAGAACCTTGGAATCTTGCTTCTGATGTTGATCTAAATAGATTCTTCAGATAGCGTTGTTCAGAGTCAGAGGTTCTAGGACTTACTTCTTGTTCAGATGCTTCTGATACTTGTTGTTTAGTTCAGAGTTAGACTTTTTGAGCTTGTTTCTACTTCAGAGCTTCTGATCATTTGATAATATGCTTCTGATCTGATACTCTATCTGATGACATCATCAGATTTCTTACTTCTTTCTTTAGAACCCTGCACACTTAGAAACTTTTCGTTAGGGTGCCATTTTTGGTTTCATCCTTTGTTATCATCAAAATCAAGGAATCTGTTGTAGAACAATTTTTGTTCTTACATTTAGAAGATGATATACATGTTTCATCCTTAGTTCACTCCTTTGGGATGGTTCTTACCCAGACTCCATGCTCGTGACTCACAATAAACCCTTGATTCTTGGTTGATCCAATCAAGTCTTGTCAATATCATTGGAACTTGGGTGTTGATAAGGTGTAAACCATAATCCACCAAAATGGATGATTAAAATTGAAAATGACTTGATTCATCCCTTGACCTTTGTTTGCTTGCCTTGTGGGTGATCCCTTATTTGTGATTGTTGCATTCATGCATTCATGCGCATCATAACATTCATCACACGAAAATTTCAAGGAACTGAGGTATTATTTGCAAATATTTTCAGACAATGGATTATGGACGAAGGAACACTAAGAAGTAAAGTTTTAGATGTCCCAACTTGAAAGAGTTAAGGAAGCTAGCATCTTTTTTATTAGATCCCTTGGACTTCAAACAACGCCATGGGAAGTTTCTATATGTAGCAGGAAATTCATGATCCACAAGCTATTGACAAGCTAGAGATAAATTAACAAGAGTCGCCACCGCGCTTTTATTGTTTCCAAGGGGAAAGGGAAAAAGTACGAACAAAACCCAAAAAGTAAGAAGTTTTCAAATAAAAACTAATAAAAGTCAGAGATCACAGGTAAGGGGGTTGATTACACAGAGGAAGGTGTTAGCACCCAAAGTGTCATAGGTACTCCTAGGGAGCCCTTTTAGTATGCATATGTATTTTGTACAAAGTGATGTTTACAAACAAATAGAATGGGGGGATAAGAAAAGAATTCATTAATTATATTTTTGTGTTTGACAAGACCTTCGGACTTGTGCCTACATACCAACATAAAAATTAGTTATCAAAACCTCGTAGTTCGTGATACAAATTTCAAAATGAGTGTGTTGATTTTAACAAAATTTAAGTTTGAAAGGCACAAAGGCCTAAAAATGGTTTGAATGGGTTAGTTCTTTTTTTGGCTTTTTTGAAAGTTTAAGTCAAATATAGTTAAGTTTATTTACAAGTTTGATTTAAGAAAATAAGTTTGAAAATGCAATGGCATAAGGCCAAAGTTTCTATCTTTTTGCAAAAGTGGTGAAAGTTTAGAACAAAAGTAGTTCACACAAAGAAGATTTTGAAAAATGGAGGGAGAGATTTTGAAATTAAAGAAATGGGGAGAAGATGAAGAGACTACCCTATGTATAAAAACTAAAAGTTTAGAATTGAAAAGATCTGACCAAGTGGGTAGCAATCCAATAAACAAGTGTGTCAATAGAAACCCAGAATTCCCTTGGACTTTTTAGAATCAAACAAAACACAAATGCACAATTATATTATCTTGAAGAGCAAGGCATCAAATATAGATGTCCTTATCCAAGCTTATCCATTCCACGATTTTCTCCAAAATAGCCCATGTAACAGATGAATTCCAAAGTCACAGGATCAAAATAACAGCTTCACAATGATCATGTTGCCGATGAACTTAGAGGTCTTCAAAGATGTATCAGGTGAAGTTCAAATTGCAAGCACTTGGTTCTTCAATAAGTTGGCATTGGCCAAGTCCATTAGCAAAGGAGGTTTCATAGATTCTAAGTCCATTTGTCCAAGATCAAGCCAATAGTCCATTCAAAAGTATTTTAGGGTTTTTGTTATTATTATGTACATTAATGGTCAAAGACCATACAAACAAGCAAAGTACACAAACAAATTATATCGCACAATATGATCCAAATGGACAAAGTGAAAATTACATTAACTTAAACAATTAGAATGATATAAACAATGGCAAATGAAATAGAGTGCTAAAAGTAAATTGCATTAATGTAAAAGCTTGAAATTAAAAGTTAGTAGTTAGTAGGTTAAGAGTTAGTCTTGTTTTGCTTTTACTTTCCATTCCAAGACATTCTTTGGAGAACACTCAACCCACTTATCACAAGCATGGATCCTTGAACCAAAACATCTTTCAAAGGAAGGAAAGAAGGCCAAGTTTCCACACAATACCATGAAAGAGGGGAGACTTACAATCTCACTAACTAGAATGCTTATGCCTTTTAGGTCACAAATTTAGCGCTACGTTAAGCAATCGTAATTGGACTTATGTAGAAGTCACAACTATTTGAGGTCGGACAATAGAATTTTGGTGTTAATGCATGTTAGAGACATAGTATAATGAACTATGCTCATGAAACATACCACACACAAAAAAGAATATGCAAAAGGTGTGGCCTAATCTCATCCATACTCATGTCAATTTTTCAATCAACTAGCATTAGGACTTTGAGATGTCACAGGCCAAATGGAATGAATGAATTAACAAGGGGAATGAGATGAAGTGGGAAGAGGATGAATGAAATCACAAATTGGTCAAAGGAGGACTCTTACCAAATTAATATCATTCATTCATTTTGGGAGATGGAATGTACATTCCATCAATCCCCTAAATCCAATGATATTAACTTGACAAAGTCAAATCAACCTTGACCAAGGCCCAACAACAACAAGCAAACTCAAACAAGTCAATACAATTGGTCAACAAAAGTAATTGGCATGTATTCAATTAAAAATAATAAAATAATGCATTTAAATCAAATATGTTTTGTCCAATTCCTAAAATCTCATCAAAACACCAAAGAAATGGCCATGAGATTTATCATAGGTCAAACAAGGTCAAAGGACCTTAGGGAAAAAATTTCATAATTTTTGGAAATTTAAAAATATTTTTAAACAATTAAAAACAAATGCAAAATCAATTAATTCATGAAAAATATTAATAATGATCCAAAAAATAATTTTAATTCAGAATATGAAAGAGAAAAATATTTGGAAATATTTGGTGAAAGTCCCATATTTTTTGGATCAATATTGAATTTAATATGAATTATTGAAAATAATGCAATAAAAATAAAAATTCAGAAAATCAAAAATACGTGGACCATCAGATCTCCCTCATTAATTGAGGTGGCATATCAGATGATCCTAAATGCGCATTCCACATAGTTATTAGTCAACAGCGCTGCACAATTGGTATTTAAAACCAACGATCAAGATTAAAACGTAATAGATGGATCATGTGGTTCAGAGCCTTGCCAACTCATCGCCGGAGCCAGAGCTTCGGTCATCTTCTCCGATGGACCTCACCGGACTGGTCCACCATGAACCATCACCAAAATGAAAAACAAGGACATGATCTTAAAGAAAAAATGGCACTGAACTCGAATCTGACCTCCATTCACTCCAATTCCAAGTATATTGAGAGATACATGAAATTGAAATTTGAGGTGCATGAACTGAGTTGCTTCGATTTGACCTCAAAGCAACTCAAACTTCTTGCCTACGTTGGTAGGACTTCAGATTACCAAAGAATCAATAGAATTGAGCAAGGATTTGAGAGAATCAAAGAGTTCAAAATTTCTGGAAAATACCTTCAATGTAGGTCTGGATTCGATAGATCTTGATATTGCTTGTGCTTGGTCTCACTTCACTTGCTTGCAGGAAAAGGATTGAATGGTTAAAAAGCTATGGATTCCTGGAGAATTAAATTCCAAAACAGTGGAGATTCAAGCTCAAATTCAAGAGAATTTTTCAAGCGTATCCTTTGAGAAGTGAGGGTTTGAAATGGGGGATCAAAGTTGGCGCCAATGCCTATCCAATTCTGAGCAATTGAAGCTCTATTATATAGCTGAAATGGTTGATAATTGCACACTCACATTCACTTTCCAATTTTGGCAAATGGTGATGCAATGGTGCATGGGCGTGCATAGGCCCATGAAATGATTGTTTGAGGTCCATAATTGAATATCAGATGCTTTGAACTAAGCTTGGGTTGCAAGGCAAATGCACATTGATGTTTGAAGCTTGATCCTTGCCAAGTGATGTCACCCTGTTTAAGCCATGCGCAACCAACACTTTTTAATTTGGAGCTTGGAACTTGGAGAAATTTGAGGTGGAAGTTTGGAAATTTTTGACATATCAAAATTTTTCTAAGTGTCAAGCCATATGTCTCAATATTCCGCCTTGCTTAACTTTTTACATGAGCTTCAAATGAGAAAAGTGTCTTAAAAGAAGTTACATCTCTCTAAAAGACCTTAAAAAGGGTCACCAATTTCATGTCATTTGTATTTGAAATGATAGAGTTATGCATTTTTGAAGTTTGGAAAAATCACTTGATCAATGGTATAGGTCAAAAGTGACCTATAATGTAACCTCATATCACATGCTCAAAAAAGTTGAATTAGCTCCCAATCCAAACATAAAAGTTAAAGTAGGCACATTTAATTTTATTTTCAAACTTGGAAATGTTTCATCTCATAAAAATTGGGCAAGTTATGGCCTTGGGAAGTTGACTTTCAAATTCGGGTTTAGACAAAATGACCTATAATGTTTCAACATTGAAAATGATTTTACAAGAAAAACTAGCTCTAGGTCTCAACATGAAAGTTGTTTGTAATGTCATTTAGAGTAAGTTTTATCTTGGAACCATTTTCATATGGTGAAAATTGTAGGAGATAGGGTCTAGGGAGACCCAGTTTTGATTAGATGAATTCATCTGGCCAACCACCATCAACCAACTCGCTGATTTCCAATTCTCTTGACTTTCTTGACTCATGTTAGATTATATATGCATAAGATGATGAATTTTGAAGTGTCACTTGATAAATTTGATCAATTGGTGAGATAGCTTGTTGGATAAGTTACTCAAGATACCCAACCAAACTAGGGTTTCCAAGGCAAATCACCCTTAAACTCTTGAAGAAAACTTGATCAATATAATATGTAGAGATCATTGGAACTCATATATGATGTTCATAACCATTATTGAATCAATTCTTGGTTATGTTCTTTGTTCATGAGGGTCTCAAACCCTAGATGTGAACTTGATGAAGCAATGAAATCATGCCCTTCCTCCAAAAGAGTTAGACAAATGCAAAGACATATTTTTGGTATTTTAGTTAGTGAAATGATAGAATACAAGTATGATATAACCACAAAGTGCTTGGTGATCTCTCCCAAAATAAACCCAATGAAAAGGGGTAAGGAGGATGCCAAGGTATGATCCCAATGCTAATGCTTATGATGAAATTGCATGAGGGATCTTAGGGTCAAAATTGGGGTCTTACAGCTGCCCCTATTTAAGGACATTCTAACTGAGGAGGCGAAGGTTAAAATCTTCATGTTGACTCAGTAGAATGGGCTTAAATAACAATATATAGAAACAAATTTTGATCCCTAAGAGATCTCATGATGCAAATGATATGAATGAAAAAGTTAATGCTCTGTGGGGAAATATTGCCACAAAGGAAAATGAAATCAGAGAGACCGAAAATCCGCAGGAGCACAATGTATTCCATGAGGAAAACTCGCTGGGGACACAGAGACTCTGAGGGGATAGAAAGGACTTATGCGTAGGCCAGGCTACGACTTAAAACTACTGGGGGACTTGAGGAAATCCATATAAAAAAATGGAAAGACTCAGCCAGGGTAAAACAACATCTGCAGGGGATACGAATAAGTCAGGATACAACTGAGGTACTCGAATCATGGAGGGAAAATGATTTCACTAAGGAAATGCGCACTCAACTCCACTAGGGAAGATAAACTTCAACACAGGAGGAGCAGAAATCTATTATATACTACCTGTTACTAGGTAAGGAGATAATAAAGATCTGATAGAGAGGACATCCGTCATCGGTTAAGATGAACATATCAAGGATGACTCGCTGAGGAAATGCCAGGAGGGAGTATTCATTATCGGTTACTAGGTAAGAATAACCTTGTTGGGGAAAACTACAGAAAAATAGGATTTACAACTACCAGTTACGGGGCAGAAGACCAAGGGTGAGAGTATCCGTCATTGGTTAGGATGAACATATCAAGGATAAACTCAATAGGGAACAAAGTAGGATTTACAACTACCGGTTACTAGATAGAAGACCAAGGAAGAGAATATTTGTCACCAGTTAAAGTGAATATATCAAGGATAGACTCTGAAAAGGGGAGTAGAAATAGGGATTACATCTATCAGTTATTGGATAGAATACCAAAGTAGAGAGAATTTGTCACTGGTTAAAGTGCACATATCAAGGATAGACTCCGCACAGGGGAAAAGTAGGATTTACAACTACCGGTTACTAGGTAGAAAACCAACAAGAGAATGAAACCCGTCATCGATTAAGATGAACATATCAATGATTAACTCTCTGAGGAACAAAACTAGGGATTATAACTACCTTTTTACTGGGCAGAAAACCAAGAAAGAGAATATCCATCACTGGTTAAAGTGAACATATCAAGGATAGACTCCTGCGGGGGAAGAAAAGATATCCGTCACCGGTTAAGATGAACATATGAAGGATATATTTCCAGGTGACTCCACTGAGGAGAAAAATGGTACTTTTGTCGGGTATTGGGTAAGAAGTAACAAGCTGCAAACTTCGAAGAATAACCAGTTACTGGGTAATAGACTCCTAGGGGACAAAAATATCTATCTAGGTAAGAGCTAGAAAGAAAACGGTCAATCAAGACTCAACCCAATAAGGACATAACCCAAGGGGAAAAATTACATCCAGAAAATTTGCTGGTGAGGAAACTGAAATAACAACCATCCACGAAGAAACAAACTCAGTGGGGAAACAGAGAAAGGTTAAAGTCTTTCTGCTTAAAGGGCTGACACTCTTTAATTGAAAGAGGACAGACACCCGACTTGGTATGGGGATAAAGTACCACCATAACAGAGAATGATAATCTCAAACAAATCAAATATGAAGATGCGAGATATGCAATTTATGAAATTTTATGAATGTATATGTATATGTGTATATGATGATTATGCTGACAAAACGATCACAAAGGATATAGAGGTGTCGCAAAGAAATTGAACCACCGGTACAATCCTCGGTCAATCCACAAAATATGGAGACAACAGCCGGAGAACAGAGAGATCAACATCTCAAAGGCTCAACCCTAGCTGAGGACGGAGGAGATCTGCTGAGGACGGAACATCCAATCTGTGGGGAATTTTAGGTCAACACCATAAAAAGGGGAGATAACCCTACAGAGAAAATACGAACTCCGCAAGGGAAGGTCGAAACTCTGTTGGGGACAAGGATACGCCGTAGGGTATCTGAATCAACCAACTCAGCTGGGGATAAAGAAAGAACCTACACTAGGGGTCAAACGCTCCGCTGAGGAACTGAATCAACACAAACGTCTAGGGATACCCGAAGAATTAACTGCTTGGGGGACCACAGATGCTTCACACTTAAGGACTTCCTATCCATTGAAATGTTGTTGATATTCATTTTACTTGCTTTGAAAAAAAAATCTTGCTTTTATATATTAAAGAAAGCTTGATTTTTGATTTAATTTCAAAAGGATCATAATAAAACTTAAAACTATTGGTTGAAGTAAATAAGAGTAGAAACAATTGGATAAAAGCTCAACTTTATTTAATGTAATGGTAGTTTGTAAATGACAAAACTCCATAGGTTTTACAAAGTTGAAAATGGTAATTTACATGGAAAAGGGTTACATTGAATATAAATGATCCTTAATCCCTCTACCAAATCTTGATATTCACTGTGCTCTTGACCGCTGCTGGGATGATGAACTAACGTCAACCCTTGTGCTCAAACAAGTCTTCAAAACACTGAAGATCAGCAGAATGCAGTTACTTGCCATAATCCCTAATTTTTGAATAAGTTTCCCCAAGGTGGGGTACTCAACTTATCGGGAAATTTTTTCTGTTTTATGTCTCTAATTTTTTCCTAGATCTCCCTTTCGGATTTTCAATCCAGCGAGACGCTCATTTTTGCCTAAGCCGCTCTTTCGGGTTTTCAACTTAGCGAGTTGTTCTTTTATTTTTTTAGGCGAAGTATTTCTTGACTGCATCTGCGTTCACAGGACGAGTGAACTCTTCACCATCCATAGTTGTAAGAATCAATGCACCACCTGAAAAGGCTCTCTTAACAACATACGGGCCTTCATAATTAGGAGTCCATTTTCCTCTAGAATCTGGCTTGAATGATAAGATCTTCTCAAGCATAAGGTCAACTTCTTTGAACACTCGAGGTTTGACCTTCTTATCAAAAGCTTTCTTCATTCTTTGCTGATACAACTGACCATGACACATGGCAATCAATCTCTTCTCTTCAATCAATTTCAGCTAATCAAACCTGGTCTGACACCATTCAGCTTCAGTCAACTTGTCTTCCATGAGCACACGCAATGAAGAAATCTCAAACTCTACGGGGAGTACTGCTTCCATACCATACACGAGAGAGCTGAATTGTGTTTCTTCTTAGGAGACAATCTCATATCTTGGTTCAGCAAGAAGCAGAATTGTGTTTCTCTGTCCACTGCAGAGGCTGAATACATAGCTGCTGGAAGCAGTTGTTCCCAACTGGTTTGGATGAAACAGATGCTCACTAAGTACAATGTCACTCAAAACATCATGACATTGTTCTGTGATAATCTCAGTGCCATCAATATCTCTAAGAATCCCATCCAACACAGCAGGACCAAACATATTGACATTAGGCACCACTTCATCAAAGATCTGGTGGAAGACAAGGTGATCACTTTGGAACATGTAGCCACGGACCTTCAACTGGCTGACATATTTACAAAGGCTCTGGATGCTACTCAGTTTGAAAACTTAAGGAGAAAACTGGGAATATGTCTCTCTGAGACCTTATAGCAACCACTGATGTTTGGGATGTATTGCTTAATATCTCTGCCTATTAAACAATTGGTACTATGCTCTGATTGGTCAACAGATCATAGCTATGCTACTTGCAACAAGTGTGGCTACAAGAGGGTAAGGAGACAGCCTACCGTGAGAAGGCCAATGTACCTGCAGGAGTTCAAGGATGTTGTTCATGCAGGAGTGGTTCTGGATGTCAGAAACAAAATCATGGCATCTGATATGGTGGTACCTACTGTAAAGCAAAAGTGGGTGATTACTTGATCAAAGCTGTGAAGCATGATCAAGTGGATGCTAACTTGGTTGAAACTGTGAAGTAAAACCAAGTCTGTAACTCTGTCATTGTTCTTTGGTTATGTTGTTGGCTTTGGCAACATTTTTGACAAAAAGGGGGAGTAATAACCACCCCTGACAAACAGAGTGGGTCTCTACAACAGACTCTCATGACAGATTCCCTCCCCTGCAGCTGATGTGTGTTGAAGTTTTGTATTTAACTTCTGCTCCTCTGTATGTGTGCTGCTTTGTGAAGTTTTTATTTAACTTCCATGTGTGTGAGTGTGCTGCCACTCTGAGTGTATTAGCTAGGCTTATTTCCTGGTAGGTGTGTGATTCCGCTGCTATGAACTCTGTTATGGGGATCAAAGTGTTTTAGCCAAAAATTTGCCAAAGGGGGAGTTTGTAGGTGCTTAATTGGCTGCATTATATGGTAAAACACTAGCTGGTTACTAATGTCTTGACTGATGTCATGACATGGTATGTATGTGTGACTACATTGTAGGTTAGAATATCTAACTGTACTCTGATGTCTTGACTGATGTCATGACACACTTGAGTAGTTACTGCAGGATTAGCTAACACAGGATTTATTGAATGTCAAACTGGATGCTGTGACATTCATACCTGTCAGCAGATACTAAGGAATAGAACAGCTAGTGTTCTGTTAGAACTTAGTATTTATTTCCAGTCTGGTTATCAAGGAAAGACCAGACCTGGCATAAGGCCTACTGACTGAATGTCAAACTGGATGTTATGGCATTCATCATTGACAACAGCTACTGAACATTAGGCAGAGTGGTGTTCTGCTATACTTCAGCATGTTACTTAGTCTGTTCTTCAAGAGAATAACAGAACTAACTTAAGGCCAAATGTGTAAATGTTAAATTGGACACTTTGACATTTATTAATGTAAGCTGTTACTGTAGTATGGTCATTTTGATCATGTACAGGTCAGCAAAATTGTACAGTCTGTTTTCTGGAAAAACAGACTCAGCATATGGACCTTGATGTCAAGCTGAATGTCGTGACATTCATTCCTGACAGCATATGCTATATTGTAGGTTGTTCAGTTTTCTGTTTCAGCTTTTTCTCAGGCTATTCTTCAGGGATTCAACAGCTGAGAGAAAATCCAGGAAATCAACAACCAAGCTACATTTAATGAACCTAACAAATAGCCTATTTGTTAGTAACCTAAATGTTGAATTTATGGGAACTCGCGTGACCTTAAATTCAGGAGAATACAGGTGCAAAATCCCTGGTACTGCAATATAAAAGGAAGGCGTTCCTTCATTCAATTTCGGGGATTTTGAGGCGTGAAGATTTTGTGTGTCCATCATACTTCACTGCTGTATTTTTGTGAGTCTTGTATTAGACGTATCTTGTAAGCCAAGCCATTATCAAGTAGATGATTGTTGTGGCATAGGGTGTTCATTGAGTTGTAAGTGTTGTGTCGCTCAAAGCTTTTAAGCGTGAGTGTTGTGTATCTTGATTAAAGCTGTGAAGCACAATCAAGAGTTGTTTGAAGTGTGACTTCAAATTGTCTTTAATATTGATTAAAGGTAGTAATCACTGAGGTGATTGAGGGGGAGTGAGTAGGAACTCTGATCTTAGTGTAAGATTGAAATTGCATTGGGTAGGGATTAAGTGATAAGTTGTAAACGGGTGAGTTTAGCTTTGAATTAATACTACTAATAGTGGATTTCCTCCCTGGCTTGGTAGCCCCCAGATGTAGGTCATGTTGGACTGAACTGGGTAAACAATTACTTGTGTTATTTACTGCACTTACGTTTAAGTTCTGCATAATTCCTGTCTATGCAGAATTGGATGTCATAACAACCCGTGTGACATCTAAAGTCTGATAACTAGAATTTCAATTGGCATCAGAGCAGGCACCCTGCCTGTGAATTTCTGGGTGAGATCTAGGGAAGTTACTTTCTAGTACCATGGACAAGGATATAGGACACTCAAATAGACCACCCATGTTGGATGGCTCTAATTATGATGATTGGAAGCCTCGTATGATAGCCTTCTTAAGGTCTCTAGATAGCAAAGTCTGGAGAGCTGTCAACAAAGGATGGGAACATCCAACGAAGACAGGTGAGGATGGAGTAAGTGTGCAGATTCCTGAAGAAGAGTGGGACAAGGAGCAAGAGGCACTAGCTCTTGGAAATTCCAAGGCCTTGAATGCATTGTTCAATGGAATCAGTAAGAACATCTTCAGGCTGGTGCACCACTGTGAACTAGCTAAGGAAGTTTGGGATACCCTCAAGGTAACTCCTGAAGGTACTTCCAAGGTGAAGATGTCCAAACTTCAGATGTTGACCACCAAGTTTGAAAACCTGAGGATGAAAGAGGATGAGACTATTCATGACTTTCACATGAATATTCTTGAAATTGCAAACACCTCTGGTGGACTAGGTGAGAAAATGGCTGAAGAGAAACTTGTAAGAAAGATTCTCAGGTCCTTGCCTAAAAGGTTTGCTATGAAGGTCACTGCCATAGAGGAGGCACAGGACATCTGCAATATGAAGGTAGATGAGCTCATTGGTTCTCTCCAAACCTTTGAAATGGGCTTGTGTGAGAATACTGAAAAGAAGAACAAAAGCGTAGCTTTTGTATCTAATGCTGAAGAAGAGTCAGAAGCAGGATATACTGAAGGTGATGACAGTATATCAGAAGCCTTAGCCATGCTTGGGAGGCAGTTCAACAAGTTCGTGAAGAAGATTGATCAAAGAGGGAGACCTAATGTCAAGAACATCCCGTCTGACATCAGGAAAAGATCAACTTCTGATGAAAAGTTCAACCAAGGCAAGGGAATCCAGTGTCATGGTTGTGAAGGTTATGGACACGTCAGAGCTGAATGTCCTACTTATCTCAAGATGCAAAAGAAGGGGCTAACTATCACATGGTCTGAAGGAGATTCTGAAAGTGAATCTGAAGGAGAATCTGCCAAACATGTCACTGCACTAACCAGTGTTTGTGCCTCTGATGATGACTCAAGTGCAGATGAACTGACCTTTGATGAACTTGCTGCAGCCTATAAGAAGCTGTGTACCACCAGTGCAGAAGTGCGTGCACAAGGAGAAAAACAGAAGAAACTCATCAAGGAACTGGAAGATGAGAGACAGAAGCAACTGTCTGTCATGGAGGGTCTAAATGGTGAGATAGCCCTGCTGACCTCCAAGCTGAATCAGATGACTAAATCCATCATAATGATGAATAAGGGAACTGACACCTTGGAAGAGATTCTAAAGGTGGGACAGCAGTCTGGAACCAAATCTGGCCTAGGATTTGGGAAAAGATCCTCAGCTGAACACAAACGCCCAAAGGCTAAAGTTCAGAAGTTCAAGCGGAAGTCAAAGCCAATGTCTCAACATCGAGGAACTAGGATGAATGATCATCAGAAGAGGAAATACCAGGAGTGGAGGTGTCACCACTGTGGTAGACTTGGTCATATAAAAGCCATCTGCTACTGGATTCATGGTTTCCCTAACCAAGCCTCACATGTCAGGCCTAAGCATAAACCATATAAGCGTTATGTTCCCATCAAGAAGCAACAATGGTATGTTAGGATATCACACACTACTCTAAGGGCTTCTACCAGAGAAGACTGGTACTTTGACAGTGGATGCTCAAGACATATGACTGGTATGGAAAATCTACTGGTAGATATTCAACCTCACACTACCAGCTATGTGACCTTTGGTGATGGTGCCAAAGGAAAAATAAAAGGTGTGGGTAAGCTGGACTGCTCTGGAGTTCCAAAACTGAATAATGTGCTGTTAGTAAGAGGACTAACTGCAAACCTCATCAGCATAAGTCAGCTGTGTGATCAAGGGTTTCATGTTCAGTTTACTAAGGAGCTATGCATTGTGACTAATGGTGACAATCAGGAAGTTATGAGAGGAACCAGGTCCAAAGATAACTGTTATCTGTGGGAACCTAAAGTCTCTAACTTTTCAACAATATGCTCCTCAACCAAGGAAGAACAGGAGGTGAAGTTGTGGCATAGACGTCTTGGACATCTCCACTTACGGGGAATGAAGAGGATTATATCCAAGGAAGCAGTCAGAGGAATTCCAAAGCTTCTTATTGATGAAGGAAGAGTCTGTGGAGAATGCCAGGTGGGCAAGCAAACCAAGATGTCACATCCGAAGCTGGGACATCCCACAACCTCCAGAGTTCTGGAACTGCTGCACATGGATTTAATGGGACCCATGCAGGTTGAAAGCCTTGGTGGGAAGAAATATGCTTACGTGGTGGTTGATGACCATTCCAGATACACGTGGATAACCTTCATCAGAGAGAAGTCAGATACATTTGATGTCTTCAAAGACCTGTGCATAAGACTTCAAAGGGAAAAGGACAGTTGTGTGGTCCGGATTAGAAGTGATCATGGTACGGAGTTCAAGAATTCCAAGTTTGATGAGTTTTGCTCTTCTGAAGGAATAAGTCATGAGTTCTCCTCCCCTATAACCCCTCAGCAGAATGGAATAGTTGAAAGAAAAAATAGAACTATTGAAGAATCTTCCAGGGCAATGATTCATGCAAAGAACCTCCCCATGCACTTTTGGGCTGAAGCAATGAATACCGCATGCTATGTTCACAACAGAGTCACCTTGAGAAATGGAACCTCTTCCACTCTGTATGAAATATGGAAAGGCAGAAAACCCACTGTGAAGTACTTTCATATCTTTGGAAGTAAATGCTACATTCTCACAGATCGTGAACAGAGAAGGAAGCTAGATCCCAAAAGTGATGAGGGTATATTTCTGGGATACTCCACTAACAGCAGAGCCTACAGAGTGTTCAACTACAGGACCAATGTCCTGATGGAATCCATAAATGTTAGTGTGGACGATAAAGAGGAAGGAACCGATGTCATGGAGGATGTTGAAACATTCCTTGACAGTTCAACTGACATTCCAGTCAAGTCTGAAGAAGTAGAGGAACCTCCTCCTAAATGTGAAGCAGATGCAACCACCAAAGTGCCATCTATCAGAATTCAGAAAGACCACCCTAAGGATCTTATCATAGGGGATCCCAATAGTGGTGTGACTACCAGGTCACGGGGAATAAGCTCAAATTCCTGCTTTGTATCCAAGGTTGAACCAAAGAATGTGAAAGAAGCCCTGACTGACGAATACTGGATCATTGCCATGCAAGAGGAACTTGAGCAGTTCAAAAGGAATGAAGTATGGGAGCTAGTTCCAAGACCTGAAGGGACCAACATCATTGGTACCAAGTGGATCTACAAAAATAAATCTGATGAGAAAGGAGTAATTACTAGGAATAAAGCAAGACTAGTAGCTCAAGGATACACTCAAGTTGAAGGGGTAGATTTTGATGAGACATTTGCTCCTGTGGCTAGGCTTGAGTCCATCAGATTGCTGTTAGGGGTAGCATGCATCCTGAAGTTTAAACTATTCCAAATGGGTGTGAAGAGTGCATTCTTGAATGGCTACTTGAATGAAGAAGTCTTTGTGGAACAACCTAAAGGGTTCTGTGATCCTAACCAACCTAAGCATGTATACAAGTTGAGGAAAGCCTTGTATGGGTTGAAACAAGCACCTAGAGCATGGTATGAAAGGTTGACCGAATTTCTGACCTCAAATGGATACAGAAAAGGTGGAATAGATAAAACCTTATTTGTGAAGGATGAAGACGGCAAAATCATGATTGCTCAAATCTATGTGGATGATATAGTCTTTGGTGGAATGTCAGAACAAATGGTTCAACAATTTGTTCACCAGATGCAATCCGAGTTTGAAATGAGTCTAGTTGGAGAACTGACCTATTTCCTTGGAATTCAAGTAAACCAAATGGAGGACTCTATGTTTCTCTCCCAAAGCAAGTATGCCAAGAACATAGTTAAGAAGTTTGGTATGGATAATGCTAGGCACAAGAGGACTCCTGCGCCTACTCATCTGAAGTTAACCAAAGATGAAGGAGGGCCTGGTGTTGATCAATGCTTGTATAGAAGCATGATAGGAAGCCTACTTTAGCTAACTGCAAATAGACCTGACATTTCTTATGCAGTTGGAGTATGTGTTAGATACCAAGCAGAGCCTAAGGTGAGCCACTTGAATCAAGTCAAAAGGATTCTCAAGTACATCAATGGGACTTGTGACTATGGGATGCTGTATTCACATGGGTCTGAGCCTGTCCTATTTGGGTACTGTGATGCTGACTGGGCTGGGAGTGCTGATGACAGAAAAAGCACATCAGGTGGATGTTTCTTCTTAGGAGACAATCTCATATCTTGGTTCAGCAAGAAGCAGAATTGTGTTTCTCTGTCCACTGCAGAGGCTGAATACATAGCTGCTGGAAGTAGTTGTTCCCAACTGGTTTGGATGAAACAGATGCTCACTGAGTACAATGTCACTCAAAACGTCATGACATTGTTCTGTGATAATCTCAGTGCCATCAATATCTCCAAGAATCCCATCCAACATAGCAGGACCAAACATATTAACATTAGGCACCACTTCATCAAAGATCTGGTGGAAGACAAGGTGATCACTTTGGAACATGTAGCCACGGACCTTCAACTGGCTGACATATTTACAAAGGCTCTGGATGCTACTCAGTTTGAAAACTTAAGGAGCAAACTGGGAATATGTCTCTCTGAGACCTTATAGCAACCACTGATGTTTGGGATGTATTGTTTAATATCTCTGCCTATTAAACAATTGGTACTATGCTCTGATTGGTCAACAGATCATAGTTATGCTACTTGCAACAAGTGTGGCTACAAGAGGGTAAGGAGACACCCTACCGTGAGAAGGCCAATGTACTTGCAGGAGTTCAAGGATGTTGTTCATGCAGGAGTGGTTCTGGATGTCAGAAACAAAATCATGGCATCTGATATGGTGGTATCTACTGTAAAGCAAAAGTGGGTGATTACTTGATCAAAGTTGTGAAGCAAGATCAAGTGGATGCTAACTTGGTTGAAACTGTGAAGTAAAACCAAGTCTGTAACTCTGTCATTGTTCTCTGGTTATGTTGTTGGCTTTGGCAACATTTTTGACAAAAAGGGGGAGTAATAACCACCCCTGACAAACAGAGTGGGTCTCTACAACAGACTCTCATGACAGATTCCCTCCCCTGCAGCTGATGTGTGTTGAAGTTTTGTATTTAACTTCTGCTCCTCTGTATGTGTGCTGCTTTGTGAAGTTTTTATTTAACTTCCATGTGTGTGAGTGTGCTGCCACTCTGAGTGTATTAGCTAGGCTTATTTCCTGCTAGGTGTGTGATTCCGCTGCTATGAACTCTGTTATGGGGATCAAAGTGTTTTAGCCAAAAATTTGCCAAAGGGGGAGTTTGTAGGTGCTTAATTGGCTGCATTATATGGTAAAACACTAGCTGGTTACTAATGTCTTGACTGATGTCATGACATGGTATGTATGTGTGACTACATTGTAGGTTAGAATATCTAACTGTACTCTGATGTCTTGACTGATGTCATGACACACTTGAGTAGTTACTGCAGGATTAGCTAACACAGGATTTATTGAATGTCAAACTGGATGCTGTGACATTCATACCTGTCAGCAAATGCTAAGGAATAGAACAGCTGGTGTTCTGTTAGAACTTAGTATTTATTTCCAGTCTGGTTATCAAGGAAATACCAGACTTGGCATAAGGCCTACTGACTGAATGTCAAACTGGATGTTATGCCATTCATCATTGACAGCAGCTACTGAACATTAGGCAGAGTGGTGTTCTGCTATACTTCAGCATGTTACTTAGTCTGTTCTTCAAGAGAATAACAGAACTAACTTAAGGCCAAATGTGTAAATGTTAAATTGGACACTTTGACATTTATTAATGTAAGCTGTTACTGTAGTATGGTCATTTTGATCATGTACAGGTCAGCAAAATTGTACAGTCTATTTTCTGGAAAAACAGACTCAGCATATGGACCTTGATGTCAAGCTGAATGTCGTGACATTCATTCCTGACAGCATATGCTATATTGTAGGTTGTTCAGTTTTCTGTTTCAGCTTTTTCTCAGGCTATTCTTCAGGGATTCAACAGCTGAAGGAAAATCCAGGAAATCAACAACCAAGCTACATGTAATGAACCTAACAAATAGCCTATTTGTTAGTAACCTAAATGTTGAATTTATGGGAACTCGCGTGACCTTAAATTCAGGAGAATACAGGTGCAAAAGCCCTGGTACTGCAATATAAAAGGAAGGCGTTCCTTCATTCAGTTTCGGGGATTTTGAGGCGTGAAGATTTTGTGTGTCCATCATACTTCACTGCTGTATTTTTGTGAGTCTTGTATTAGACGTATCTTGTAAGCCAAGCCATTATCAAGTAGATGATTGCTGTGGCATAGGGTGTTCATTGAGTTGTAAGTGTTGTGTCGCTCAAAGCTTTTAAGCGTGAGTGCTGTGTATCTTGATTAAAGCTGTGAAGCACAATCAAGAGTTGTTTGAAGTGTGACTTCAAATTGTCTTTAATATTGATTAAAGGTAGTAATCACTGAGGTGATTGAGGGGGAGTGAGTAGGAACTCTGATCTTAGTGTAAGATTGAAATTGCATTGGGTAGGGATTAAGTGATAAGTTGTAAACGGGTGAGTTTAGCTTTGAATTAATACTACTAATAGTGGATTTCCTCCCTGGCTTGGTAGCCCCCAGATGTAGGTCATGTTGGACTCAACTGGGTAAACAATTACTTATGTTATTTACTGCACTTACGTTTAAGTTCTGCATAATTCCTGTCTATGCAGAATTGGATGTCATAACAACCCGTGTGACATCTAAAGTCTGATAACTAGAATTTCAATTGGCATCAGAGCAGGCACCCTGCCTGTGAATTTTTGGGTGAGATCTAGGGAAGTTACTTTCTAGTACCATGGACAAGGATATAGGACACTCAAATAGACCACCCATGTTGGATGGCTCTAATTATGATGACTGGAAGCCTCGTATGATAGCCTTCTTAAGGTCTCTAGATAGCAAAGTCTGGAGAGCTGTCAACAAAGGATGGGAACATCCAACGAAGACAGGTGAGGATGGAGTCAGTGTGCAGATTCCTGAAGAAGAGTGGGACAAGGAGCAAGAGGCACTAGCTCTTGGAAATTCCAAGGCCTTGAATGCATTGTTCAATGGAATCAGTAAGAACATCTTCAGGCTGGTGCACCACTGTGAACTAGCTAAGGAAGTTTGGGATACCCTCAAGGTAACTCATGAAGGTACTTCCAAGGTGAAGATGTCCAAACTTCAGATGTTGACCACCAAGTTTGAAAACCTGAGGATGAAAGAGGATGAGACTATTCATGACTTTCACATGAATATTCTTGAAATTGCAAACACCTCTGGTGGACTAGGTGAGAAAATGGCTGAAGAGAAACTTGTAAGAAAGATTCTCAGGTCCTTGCCTAAAAGGTTTGCTATGAAGGTCACAGCCATAGAGGAGGCACAGGACATCTGCAATATGAAGGTAGATGAGCTCATTGGTTCTCTCCAAACCTTTGAAATGGGCTTGTGTGAGAATACTGAAAAGAAGAACAAAAACGTAGCTTTTGTATCTAATGCTGAAGAAGAGTCAGAAGCAGGATATACTGAAGGTGATGACAGTATATCAGAAGCCTTAGCCATGCTTGGGAGGCAGTTCAACAAGTTCGTGAAGAAGATTGATCAAAGAGGGAGACCTAATGTCAAGAACATCCCGTCTGACATCAGGAAAAGATCAACTTCTGATGAAAAGTTCAACCAAGGCAAGGGAATCCAGTGTCAAGGTTGTGAAGGGTATGGACACGTCAGAGCTGAATGTCCTACTTATCTCAAGATGCAAAAGAAGGGGCTAACTATCACATGGTCTGAAAGAGATTCTGAAAGTGAATCTGAAGGAGGATCTGCCAAACATGTCACTACACTAACCAGTGTTTGTGCCTCTGATGATGACTCAAGTGCAGATGAACTGACCTTTGATGAACTTGCTGCAGCCTATAAGAAGCTGTGTACCACCAATGCAGAAGTGCGTGCACAAGGAGAAAAGCAGAAGAAACTCATCAAGGAACTAGAAGATGAGAGACAGAAGCAACTGTCTGTCATAGAGGGTCTAAATGGTGAGATAGCCCTGCTGACCTCCAAGCTGAATCAGATGACTAAATCCATCAGAATGATGAATAAGGGAACTGACACCTTGGAAGAGATTCTAAAGGTGGGACAGCAGTCTGGAACCAAATCTGGCCTAGGATTTGGGAAAAGATCCTCAACTGAACACAAACGCCCAAAGGCTAAAGTTCAGAAGTTCAAGCGGAAGTCAAAGCCAATGTCTCAACATCGAGGAACTAGGATGAATGATCATCAGAAGAGGAAATACCAGGAGTGGAGGTGTCACCACTGTGGTAGACTTGGTCATATAAAAGCCTTCTGCTACTGGATTCATGGTTTCCCTAACCAAGCCTCGCATGTCAGGCCTAAGCATAAACCATATAAGCGCTATGTTCCCATCAAGAAGCAACAATGGTATGCTAGGATAGCACACACTGCTCTAAGGGCTTCTACCAGAGAAGACTGGTACTTTGACAGTGGATGCTCAAGACATATGACTGGTATGGAAAATCTACTGGTAGATATTCAACCTCACACTACCAGCTATGTGACCTTTGGTGATGGTGCCAAAGGAAAAATAAAAGGTGTGGGTGAGCTGGACTGCTTTGGAGTTCCAAAACTGAATAATATGCTGTTAGTAAGAGGACTAACTGCAAACCTCATCAGCATAAGTCAGCTGTGTGATCAGGGGTTTCATGTTCAGTTTACTAAGGAGCTATGCATTGTGACTAATGGTGACAATCAGGAAGTTATGAGAGGAACCAGGTCCAAAGATAACTGTTATCTGTGGGAACCTAAAGTCTCTAACTTTTCAACAATATGCTCCTCAACCAAGGAAGAACAGGAGGTGAAGTTGTGGCATAGACGTCTTGGACATCTCCACTTACGGGGAATGAAGAAGATTATATCCAAGGAAGCAGTCAGAGGAATTCCAAAGCTTCTTATTGATGAAGGAAGAGTCTGTGGAGAATGCCAGGTGGGCAAGCAAACCAAGATGTCCATCCGAAGCTGGGACATCCCACAACCTCCAGAGTTCTGGAACTGCTGCACATGGATTTAATGGGACCCATGCAGGTTGAAAGCCTTGGTGGGAAGAAATATGCTTACGTGGTGGTTGATGACCATTCCAGATACACGTGGATAACCTTCATCAGAGAGAAGTCAGATACATTTGATGTCTTCAAAGACCTGTGCATAAGACTTCAAAGGGAAAAGGGCAGTTGTGTGGTCCGGATTAGAAGTGATCATGGTACGGAGTTCAAGAATTCCAAGTTTGATGAGTTTTGCTCTTCTGAAGGAATAAGTCATGAGTTCTCCTCCCCTATAACCCCTCAGCAGAATGGAATAGTTGAAAGAAAAAATAGAACTATTCAAGAATCTGCCAGGGCAATGATTCATGCAAAGAAGCTCCCCATGCACTTTTGGGCTGAAGCAATGAATACCGCGTGCTATGTTCACAACAGAGTCACCTTGAGAAAAGGAACCTCTTCCACTCTGTATGAAATATGGAAAGGCAGAAAACCCACTGTGAAGTACTTTCATATCTTTGGAAGTAAATGCTACATTCTCACAGATCGTGAACAGAGAAGGAAGCTAGATCCCAAAAGTGATGAGGGTATATTTTTGGGATACTCCACTAACAGCAGAGCCTACAGAGTGTTCAACTATAGGATCAATGTCCTGATGGAATCCATAAATGTTATTGTGGACGATAAAGAGGAAGGAACCGATGTCATGGAGGATGTTGAAACATTCCTTGACAGTTCAACTGACATTCCAGTCAAGTCTGAAGAAGTAGAGGAACCTCCTCCTGAATGTGAAGCAGATGCAACCACAAAAGTGCCATCTATCAGAATTCAGAAAGACCACCCTAAGGATCTTATCATAGGGGATCCCAATAGTGGTGTGACTACCAGGTCACGGGGAATAAGCTTAAATTCCTGCTTTGTATCCAAGGTTGAACCAAAGAATGTGAAAGAAGCCCTGACTAACGAATACTGGATCATTGCCATGCAAGAGGAACTTGAGCAGTTCAAAAGGAATGAAGTATGGGAGCTAGTTCCAAGACCTGAAGGGACCAACATCATTGGTACCAAGTGGATCTACAAAAACAAATCTGATGAGAAAGGAGTAATTACTAGGAATAAAGAAAGACTAGTAGCTCAAGGATACACTCAAGTTGAAGGGGTAGATTTTGATGAGACATTTGCTCCTGTGGCTAGGCTTGAGTCCATCAGATTGCTGTTAGGGGTAGCATGCATCCTGAAGTTTAAACTATTCCAAATGGATGTGAAGAGTGCATTCTTGAATGGCTACTTGAATGAAGAAGTCTTTGTGGAACAACCTAAAGGGTTATGTGATCCTAACCAACCTAAGCATGTATACAAGTTGAGGAAAGCCTTGTATGGGTTGAAACAAGCACCTAGAGCATGGTATGAAAGGTTGACCGAATTTCTGACCTCAAATGGATACAGAAAAGGTGGAATAGATAAAACCTTATTTGTGAAGGATGAAGACGGCAAAATCATGATTGCTCAAATCTGTGTGGATGATATAGTCTTTGGTGGAATGTCAGAACAAATGGTTCAACAATTTGTTCACCAGATGCAATCCGAGTTTGAAATGAGTCTAGTTGGATAACTGACCTATTTCCTTGGAATGCAAGTAAACCAAATGGATGACTCTATGTTTCTCTCCCAAAGCAAGTATGCCAAGAACATAGTTAAGAAGTTTGGTATGGATAATGCTAGGCACAAGAGGACTCCTGCGCCTACTCATCTGAAGTTAACCAAAGATGAAGGAGGGCCTGGTGTTGATCAATGCTTGTATAGAAGCATGATTGGAAGCCTACTTTACCTAACTGCAAGTAGAACTGACATTTCTTATGCAGTTGGAGTATGTGCTAGATACCAAGCAGAGCCTAAGGTGAACCGCTTGAATCAAGTCAAAAGGATTCTCAAGTACATCAATGGGACTTGTGACTATGGGATGCTGTATTCACATGGGTCTGAGCCTGTCCTATCTGGGTACTGTGATGCTGACTGGGCTGGGAGTGCTGATGACAGAAAAAGCACCTCAGGTTGATGTTTCTTCTTAGGAGACAATCTCATATCTTGGTTCAGCAAGAAGCAGAATTGTGTTTCTCTTTCCACTGCAGAGGCTGAATACATAGCTGCTGGAAGTAGTTGTTCCCAACTGGTTTGGATGAAACAGATGCTCACTGAGTACAATGTCACTCAAAACGTCATGACATTGTTCTGTGATAATCTCAGTGCCATCAATATCTCCAAGAATCCCATCCAACACAGCAGGACCAAACATATTGACATTAGGCACCACTTCATCAAAGATCTGGTGGAAGACAAGGTGATCACTTTGGAACATGTAGCCACGGACCTTCAACTGGCTGACATATTTACAAAGGCTCTGGATGCTACTCAGTTTGAAAACTTAAGGAGCAAACTGGAAATATGTCTCTCTGAGACCTTATAGCAACCACTGATGTTTGGGATGTATTGCTTAATATCTCTGCCTATTAAACAATTGGTACTATGCTCTGATTGGTCAACAGATCATAGCTATGCTACTTGCAACAAGTGTGGCTACAAGAGGGTAAGGAGACACCCTACCGTGAGAAGGCCAATGTACCTGCAGGAGTTCAAGGATGTTGTTCATGCAGGAGTGGTTCTGGATGTCAGAAACAAAATCATGGCATCTGATATGGTGGTACCTACTGTAAAGCAAAAGTGGGTGATTACTTGATCAAAGCTGTGAAGCATGATCAAGTGGATGCTAACTTGGTTGAAACTATGAAGTAAAACCAAGTCTGTAACTCTGTCATTGTTCTCTGGTTATGTTGTTGGCTTTGGCAACATTTTTGACAAAATGGGGGAGTAATAACCACCCCTAACAAACAGAGTGGGTCTCTACAACAGACTCTCATAACAGATTCCCTCCCCTGCAGCTGGTGTGTGTTGAAGTTTCGTATTTAACTTCTGCTCCTCTGTATGTGTGCTGCTTTGTGAAGTTTTTATTTAACTTCCATGTGTGTGAGTGTGCTGCCACTTTGAGTGTATTAGCTAGGCTTATTTCCTGCTAGGTGTGTGATTCCGCTGCTATGAACTCTGTTATGGGGATCAAAGTGTTTTAGCCAAAAATTTGCCAAAGGGGGAGTTTGTAGGTGCTTAATTGGCTGCATTATATGGTAAAACACTAGCTGGTTACTAATGTCTTGACTGATGTCATGACATGGTATGTATGTGTGACTACATTGTAGGTTAGAATATCTAACTATACTCTGATGTCTTGACTGATGTCATGACACACTTGAGTAGTTACTGCAGGATTAGCTAACACAGGATTTATTGAATGTCAAACTGGATGCTGTGACATTCATACCTGTCAGCAGATACTAATGAATAGAATAGCTGGTGTTCTGTTAGAACTTAGTATTTATTTTCAGTCTGGTTATCAAGGAAAGACCAGACCTGGCATAAGGCCTACTGACTGAATGTCAAACTGGATGTTATGGCATTCATCATTGACAGCAGCTACTGAACATTAGGCAGAGTGGTGTTCTGCTATACTTCAGCATGTTACTTAGTCTGTTCTTCAAGAGAATAACAGAACTAACTTAAGGCCAAATGTGTAAATGTTAAATTGGACACTTTGACATTTATTAATGTAAGCTGTTACTGTAGTATGGTCATTTTGATCATGTACAGGTCAGCAAAATTGTACAGTCTGTTTTCTGGAAAAACAGACTCAGCATATGGACCTTGATGTCAAGCTGAATGTCGTGACATTCATTCCTGACAGCATATGCTATATTGTAGGTTGTTCAGTTTTCTGTTTTAGCTTTTTCTCAGGCTATTCTTCAGGGATTCAACAGCTGAGAGAAAATCCAAGAAATCAACAACCAAGCCTCATTTAATGAACCTAACAAATAGCCTATTTGTTAGTAACCTAAATGTTGAATTTATGGGAACTCGCGTGACCTTAAATTCAGGAGAATACAGGTGCAAAAGCCCTGGTACTGCAATATAAAAGGAAGGCGTTCCTTCATTCAGTTTCGGGGATTTTGAGGCGTGAAGATTTTGTGTGTCCATCATACTTCACTGCTGTATTTTTGTGAGTCTTGTATTAGACGTATCTTGTAAGCCAAGCCATTATCAAGTAGATGATTGCTGTGGCATAGGGTGTTCATTGAGTTGTAAGTGTTGTGTCGCTCAAAGCTTTTAAGCGTGAGTGCTTTGTATCTTGATTAAAGCTGTGAAGCACAATCAAGAGTTGTTTGAAGTGTGACTTCAAATTGTCTTTAATATTGAATAAAGGTAGTAATCACTGAGGTGATTGAGGGGGAGTGAGTAGGAACTCTGATCTTAGTGTAAGATTGAAATTGCATTGGGTAGGGATTAAGTGATAAGTTGTAAACGGGTGAGTTTAGCTTTGAATTAATCCTACTAATAGTGGATTTCCTCCCTGGCTTGGTAGCCCCCAGATGTAGGTCATGTTGGACTGAACTGGGTAAACAATTACTTGTGTTATTTACTGCACTTACGTTTAAGTTCTGCATAATTCCTGTCTGTGCAGAATTGGATGTCATAACAACCCGTGTGACATCTAAAGTCTGATAACTAGAATTTCAGTTAATCATGAAAAAAATGCTTATCGTGTTTCACTAACCCTTTTGTTGAGTTTTTGTGAGGACTCACAGACTCTTGCAGAGATGGTTTGCGTGGTTTTCCCACTTTATTTGTGGGATACCCCTTGGAGGTTCATTCCGATTACCGGTACTGACCCACTTTCTTTGATGATGTTAGCTTTGAAGGATCTCAGGGTTTCCCATTCCTCTAATTGCTGTTACTTCGGATCTTTATCCACGTGGTACTTTTACATTTTTCCCGCATTTTACTGCTTTATGCAGGTTCCTTTGTCCAGGGTTAAGAGCTATGAGGTCTTATCCTCATTACCCTTTTGCATGCGTATTCCTACAATGCAAACAAACCCTTCATTGATTTTTCTTCTCCATAACACACGTTTACTCCTTCTACTACAGGCGAGTAAGTCTCCAAAGGTCGAGCATCCGGTAGATTGCGTAGTGACGTCGTTCGTCCAAAACCCAATCCACAACCCCGTAGTTAGCCGAACTACGGCTGGCTCTGATTCTCATTCCAGATGAGATACGTAGGCATAAGACGCGATGTCTTAGCGAGCACACATCCCCCAACCCATAGGTCAGCCGAGCTACAAAGACTCTGATTCTCATATTCAGATGAGATACGTATACAGTAGATGCGACATCCGCGCGAGTCATTTTCATTTAACCCTTTTTTTTGGTAAACAACACAAGATAAACTCACACCCTTTAGACGAAAACTACAAAAGTGGATCCCGTAGAGTACTACGGATGCGTAGGGGTGCTAATACCTTCCCTTCGCATAACCGACTCCCGAACCCAAGATTTGGTTGCGAGACCCCGTCTTGTCCTTTCCTTTTTTAGGTTTACTTCGAGCGTTTCCTTTCCCTCCTTTGGGATGAATAACGCACGGTGGCGACTCTTCTGTCTTTTTCTTTCGCCGGTTGTTTTTTTGCGCACTGTAATTTTCAGGTTGCGACACTTGGCACACCATATCGGCATATGATCTGATTCAGGTTGTGACAGCTGGCGACTCTACTGGGGACTAAGAAGTTCACCTCTTGCTGGTCCATCTTCCCTATGCGAGTCCCTCCTAGCTTGTGTGATTTCTTGTTTATTGGGTGTTCATGCTTTTGTACATTTATTTGCTTACCTGCTTGCATGCATCTGTTGTATCTATTGGATCTGTTTGTTTGTTTGTTTGTTGGGATGGGATGTTCTATGAGAGATAAGCCCATTACCCAGGCTTGGGTGTACTCACAGGTTTTAGAGTGGATGATCATGAGGCTTGCGTGGCATGTTGCTACGTTAAGTCGTTCGTGAAGAACCACACCCAGACGAGGTTTCTTTTGGATATATTATGTCCTACGGATGTTCCGTAACGACATGGTGTTCCTTTAGAAATCGTCGACTCTGGTGACCATTTCCCGAGAACTCAGTCGAGGCCTCTCCTCCAAGACGTGATTATGTTAGCTCTGGTGGGCGCATTCTCGCTGATCAATCCGAGGACCCCGAGACTGGGAACTTGCTTTAGGATGTCCTGTTGAGGGGAGTCAGTGGAGGTCTTTTATCCCGTAATAATGCCAAACCTTCAGTGGTAAACGTATTATTCGCGACTGAAGGGCTGAAGCTGACGAACTTCTGTTCTTAGAACCTACCAGTGAGGGGTGGGCTAAATTCAGGAAACCTTAACCTCCAACCAACCCGGTTTTTTGGAGCAGAGTTTTGGTCTTGTATTATATTCCTCAGTGAATTTCTCTCCAGGCAGTGCAACCTGACAGATGTTCAAGCGGATCCATCAATTCTGATTGACATGCCTTTGCATTGCATAACATCATCTGCATATTTGCATCCAACATCTCATGCTTATTCATTTGCAGGGTATTCCCTTTCAAAACGGGGGTGCCTTAAAACTGAACAAGCAGTGCATCGCATACCATGCATATTAACCCTTGTCTGTTTTGCAGGTGTCACCGCAGTGTCTAATGTTTGTTCCCTGTATCAGGCAGTTATTGGTCCCAAGCGAGTTCACAGATACCCGACAAAGGAAAACCGTCCACGACTAGCGATGGACCAAGTACAGAAAGAGCTGACTGATATGCGTGAAAGGATGGATCAGTTCATGACATTGATGACTGGTATGGCAGCAGGTCAAGAAAAGCTGAGGGAATTGGTTGGGCAACCGAGGCCTGAGGTGGAGATACTAAATGCTGAGGGAAACCCTGGTAACCCTGGGAACGTTGATAACCCTGTGAACACTGGTAACGTGGGTAACGCAAATGCTGATGGAAACCCGGGTAATGTTGGCAACACAGGGAATGTTGGAAATGGTATTGGGGGAAGGTACAATGTGAATCAAGGAATTCGGATTAACGGGCACCCCGTTACTGAAGATTATCAGTATGATCAATTTTCTTTGCACGACGAGGCCCTCAAGACCACTCGCCGTATGGATGAGCTTGCTGAGAAGCTCAAATCTTTGGAGTCTCAAAATTCCTTAGGCTTTGATGTCACAAATCTTGGTCTGGTTCAGGGAGTAAGGATTCCTTACAAGTTCAAACCCCCTACTTTTGAGAAATACAACGGGGCTTCTTGCCCACGCACTCATCTCCAATCTTATTTGGGAAGGTTGGGAGCTCACACGGAAGATGAAAAGCTGTGGATGTACTATTTTGAAGACAGTCTAACTGGAGCTTCTCGTGAATGGTATTCTCATTTGTCTCGTACTACAATCAAGAGCTGGAAAGAGTTGGCAGAGGCTTTTGTCAAGCAATATCAATACAACTTGGACATGGCTCCAAATCGGACCTTGTTGCAAGGTATGTCCCAGACTGCCAAGGAGACCTTTAGAGAATATGCTCAGCGTTGGAGACAGATTGTTGCGTCCGTCCAACCCCTTATGTCTGAAAGGGAGATGGCGGACTTGTTCATGAACACTCTTCAAGGCAATTATATTGAGAGATTGGTTGCTTGCCCGTCAATCAGCTTTGCAGAGATAGTAATTGCTGGAGAAAGAATCGAGAGTCTGTTGAAGATGGGCCGAATTCAAGACAATAGTGTTTCCAACCCATCAGGTCCCAAGAGACCGTTTGCTGGTAACGGTCAGCGAAGAAAAGAAGGCGAGGCAAGCGTTGTGTATGCCGGCAGAGGCAGGAGTAAAGGACGCCCTAATTATTATCAAGATCAAGTGGCCGCAGTCAATATTCCAACACCTGTTCCTCAACCGCAATATCATCCGCAACAACAACCCAGGTACAACAATCAAAAACAAGGAGGTAATCCGGGTGAGCAGAGACACTATCAACAACGTCCAAGGCAGACGGACCGGGTCATCGAGCCAATCCCAATGCCTTATTCAGTATTACTTCCCAAGCTGATTGACATGAATCTGGTTACATTGAGAACTCTGGCCCCACCAATCGATCCCAATAATTTGCCCAGAGGTTATGATGTCAACGCCAAATGTGCTTTTCACTCCAACGCACCTGGCCATACTACAGATAATTGCAAGGCTCTCCAGTTAAAGGTACAAGATTTGAGAGATGCCCAGGCTATCAATTTTGCTCCGGTACCTAATGTTATCCAGAACCCGATGCCGGCTCACGGCGGGCAGAGGATTAATGCTGTTGATAGTGGGGAAACTTTGAATTTGGTTTCTGATGTGACTAAGGTGAAGACTTCGCTATCGGTGGTTAAAGACCGAATTCTGAAAGGACAGATTTTCCCGGGCTGTGGGGAAGAATGCAGAAATTGTCAAGCTGCCGAAAACGGATGTGACAGTTTGAGAAGGGGTATTCAGCAGTTGATAGATGAAGGTTGTCTTCAGTTCAATCAGGCCCGTCCGGTGAAGAATGATGTATCGACGGTGACGTTTTATTTCACTCCTAAAGAAATATATGTTCCCGAGAGACTCGCTCCGACAATAATATATTTCCCAGAAATTACAGAACCAGCAGCGGTGAACATCGAAAGTTCAGCACCAGTTGCAATTTACTCTGACAACCCTCAACCGACTTTGGTTGGTCCAATCACCATCACGGTAGCAGGAACTGTTCCGTATGAGAAAGACAGTGTTATCCCGTGGCACTATGGGGCTGATATCTACTGCCAGGGGCAGAAAGTTAACAAAGAAGACATTGACATTGGTAGCTCCGCTGTAGACAATGTTGGAGGGGTTGATGGCTTCACTCGCAGTGGACGCCTATTTGCACCATCAACATTACGCGCGAATACTGAAGCCGAGGCAGCTGCCAAGGCTAAAGGGAAACAGGTATCCACCGAAGAGGTTACTACTGAGGAAGATCCTCCTAAGATCGCATTCGAGAAGGAAGTGGATGAGTTTATGAGGATTATCAAGAAAAGTGACTACAAGGTAGTCGACCAGCTAAATCAGACACCCTCAAAGATCTCCATTCTCTCACTATTGCTGTGCTCTGAGGCGCACAGAGCAGCCTTGTTGAAAGTACTGAATATGGCCTATGTTCCACCGGAGATAACTGTTAACCAGCTGGAGTCGGTAGTTTCCAATGTAAATGCTAGCCGGGGACTAGGTTTCACCGATAATGACCTGACACCTGAGGGCAGGAATCACAACAAAACCTTGCATATCACAATGGAGTGCAAAGGGGTGGTGCTTTCCCATGTTTTGGTTGATACAGGCTCTTCTCTGAATGTTCTTCCAAAGAAAGCCTTAACGAAGTTGGATTGCGATGGCATCATCCTGAAGCCAAGTAACTTAGTTGTGAGGGCTTTTGATGGCTCTAAGAGAGCTGTTTTTGGCGAAGTTGAGTTGCCAATTAAGATTGGACCGCAGGGGTTCAAGAGCACCTTTTATGTGATGGATATCCAGCCTGCCTACAGCTGTCTGCTAGGTCGGCCTTGGATTCATGCTGCCGGTGCTGTTACTTCTACCCTCCACCAGAAGCTCAAATATGAACTAGAAGGTCAGATCGTCACTGTATGTGGTGAAGAGGATATTTTTGTTAGCCACCTGTCTACATTTAAGTATGTAGAGATGGATGGCGAGATGCATGAGATGCTGTGTCAGGGCTTCGAAACTACAAACATCAATGAGGTCGCGCCCGAAGCTGTCTTTTCACCTGAGTTTGAGAAGGTCGGGACTTCTATCTCTTCATACAAGCAAGCTGTCGAAGTGGTTAAAGCTGGTAATACCCAAGGCTGGGGAAAATTTGTGGAGCCAGTCATCAAAGAAGACAAGTTTGGATTGGGGTACGCTCCGGGATCTCAGAAGAATGAAACCGGTACTCTCTCCAACGGGGGTTTGGTTTCCCCCCACATCGTCAATGCTGCAGATGAAGACAAGGCTGACAGCGACTGTGACTTAGATAGCTGGATTCGCCCGTGTGTCCCGGGAGAAAAGCTCGACAATTGGTCGTCTGAAAAAACCGTCCGGGTTACTCTGCTGAAAGAGTGATTTTTATTGTTTTCCTTTATTACATGCATAATAAAGTCTTACACTTTGCCCAAGGTGTAACGGCTCATTTGTAGGGCCATCCATTTAGTTACGTTTCGCAATTATTTTTATCATCAATAAAGGACGGCTTTTGCAAACAATTTTGTATTCTCTTTCTTTCAGTTTTTCTACTTTTACAAAAAAAATGGCAATGTTTATTTTTTCGTTTTTTCTTTCTTTCCAAAAAAAAAATCTCTCATTCTAAGGTAAAGTATGATCCTCCATCATGCAAAGCCGACCACTCGGATCTCACTGCTAACGACACTGCTATGGCCAAGTATGACTTCGACAATCCTATCTATCAAGCCGAAGAAGGGGCTGAGGAAGATTGTGAATTGCCTGAAGGGTTAGCCAGATTGTTGAAACAGGAGGACCGAGCTATTACACCTTATCAGGAGGTGGTTGAGACCATCAACGTTGGTACCGAAGACGACAAGAAAGAGATCAAGATCGGGGCCAGTCTACAGGCCGAGAGGAAAGACCGTTGATCATGTACTTGACTGTGTTAGAAAGGTCAATGGGTTGTGTGCTCGGTCAGCATGACGAGTCAGGTCGAAAAGAGCATGCAATATACTACCTTAGCAAAAGTTTACCGACTGTGAACAAAGATACTCATTGCTCGAGAAAACTTGCCGCGCTTTGGCATGGGCTGCTCGCCGACTAAGACAGTATATGTTGACTCCCACGACTCTATTGATATCAAAAATGGATCCAGTCAAGTATATTTTTGAAAAGCCATCACTTACCGGAAAGGTTACTAGGTGACAAATGATACTGACAGAGTATGACATCCAATACACTTCACAAAAAGCCATCAAGGGAAGTGTCTTGTCAGACTATCTTGCAGAGCAACCGATTGATGATTACCAACCTATGAGGTTTGACTTTCCTGATGAGGACATCATGTTTCTCAAATCGAAAGATTGAGAGGAACCACTCCCGGAGAAGGGGCCTGACCCTGAATCCAAATGGGTTATGATGTTTGATGGGGCGGTCCACGTCAATGGTCGCGGAGTTGGTATAGTGTTGATCACACCGGAAGGGGGTTCATATGCCATTTGGTACCAGAATAACTTTTCCCTGCACCAACAATGAAGCCGAATACGAAGCTTGTATCCTAAGACTTGAGGAAGCCGTCAATATACAGATTAAAACCCTGGATGTATATGGGGATTCAGCTTTGGTCATCAATCAAACCAACGGGAAATGGTATACACCTCAGCCTCATCTGGTTCCTTACAGAGACTACACGAGAAGATTGTTAATTTTCTTTTGAAGAAAACCAATTTGCTGATGCTTTGTTTACCTTGTCTTCGATGATTAAGGTGCTATGCTGGAACTACATACCCAGAATTGACGTATCTCGGTCAGAGACGAATGAAGAAAGCATTTGGTCAGAAAGTGCGCCCTCGGGGGTATCAAGTCGGTGAATTGGTACTCAAAATATTTCTTCCTCCCAACACAGATCACAGGGGCAAATGGACACCGAACTATGAGGGTCCGTACGTGGTTAAAAGGATTTTCTATGGCGGAGTTTTGATGCTAACAACCATGGATGGCGAAGGATTCCCGTCCCCTATCAACTCAGGTGCAGTTAAAAAATACTTCGCATAAAATAGACCCGCTGGACGATAAAAAGAATAGTCCGGGCAAAAAAAGGGCATCCCGACGAACCAAAAAAAAAAGAGAATAAAGAGGTTCGGGCAAAAATTAGGGATATAAAAAAAGAGTACACCCGGTGAGTCGAAAACCCAAAAGGGCGGCTCAGGCAAAAATGGGTATCCCGATGGATTGAAAACCCGAAAAGGGGGCGATCCAGGCAAAAGTTAGGGAATAAGCGAATGACTGTGATCTGAGTTCATCAGTGTTATATCACCGTTTCATTCAATCCGGCAATCTTCGAAGGTTAAAGATCGACTAATCATCCACTTCAGAAAGCAAGATGAGCAGAGCATCTTGAGGACATACGAGTCATAGTGGAGTCGAAACTCAGTGGGACCCCGTATCCCCGTTGTCATTAGGATAGTTCTCTTTTTATAGCGATCACCTCTTTTCAGGGATCAGCTTCCTGATACCCTCGCCTATTCCTGGCACAAGTTTTCTCCCCATTAAGAGTCGAATAATTCAGTTAAAGAGCCTCTTTATTTTTCATTTATCAGTTTGTTTGCAAAAATGTCCGAATTTTTGATAAAACATATTGCATATGAACATAATGGTGGCTTTTGCAGATGATTTGCACAGGAAAACATTTAAAATTGCTTTGAATGTGCTTAATCCCGAACGGTGAATTCAAACCGAGTAATTCCCCCGAGGCATACATGTATTTTTGGTTGCAGGTCACAGGAACCGGATGCCAAGTCATGAATCCTCATCCCCAAGCGGTTGACAAAGTCTCTCCTCAGCAGAGCATGTTCACCAACAGAGTTGACAGTATCCAGACTGTCTATCCCCAGTAGAGTTGACAGTATCCAGACTATATATCCCCAGTGGAGTTGACAGTGTCAGACTGTATCTTCCTAGCAACAGCGGAGTGGTTGCATAACCAACAGATGAGAGGGTGGCGTTCCCAGTGTTCATCTCATTCCCCAGCAGATTATTTTTAAAAGATTTGTTAATCCCCAACTTGAGGGAGATTAGCAAGTTCATATCCCCAGCAAAGGCCATTTCCTACGACATTTCCCCAAGAAGTGTTTTCCCCACAGACTCTCCTCACAGAGCCTCGCCGAACAAAGTTTCCATAGTTGATACTCCCCCCGCAAGGTCAACTTTTCAAGCAGCCAATTTATTTTTGGTGGCTCATTGGTCCCGGCAGACGGATCATTCCCCACAGAGCATTCAAGGATTGATACAGCGATCTGTTCCCTACCGGAGTTTGCTTCCCCAAGCAGATTTCTTTTTACACCACGCATAACATTTGCATTTGCATGCATATCATATCAAGCATACACATAAGCTGATAAACAGGTTCTTCCAAGCAGACTGAAGAATTACTTTACAACTAAGGTCATGAGATCCAGCCAGAGGATCAAGCGTGAGTGATCCAGCCTGAGGGTCGTTTTGAAGATTCAGCCTGAGAATCGTTTTCCAGTGATCCAGCTTGAGGGTCATTTTGAAGATTCATCCTGAGAATCGTTTTCCAGTGATCCAGCCTGAGGGTCATTTTGAAGATTCAGCCTGAGAATCGTGTTCCAGTGATCCGGCCTGAGGTTCATTTTGAAGATTCAGCCTGAGAATCGTGTTCCAGTGATCCAGCCTGAGGGTCCATTTCGAAGATTCAGCCTGAGAATCGTGTTCCAGTGATCCAGCCTGAGGGTCATTTCAAAGATTCAGCCTGAGAATCGTGTTCTAGTGATCCAGCCTGAGGGTCATTTCGAAGATTCAGCCTGAGAATCGTGTTCCAGTAAGCCAGCCTAAGGCTCAATTTGAAGATTCCCAAGTGAAGTCGCCTACAAGCTTTATTTCCCCAGCTAGCCCAAGTCTAATTGAGGAGTCGTTACAACATGTTCTAGCCCGAAGAATATGTAGGAAGCCCAAAAGTAGAATATTCTCGAAGCTGCATATCTAATATGAATGTTGGGTGTAGATTTCAAAAGAGGGTCAACCAGCGTATGCCTCAGATGCGGGATCCTAATGACGGGAATTTATCATCAAAACAATCCAGATCTAGCCAGAAGATCGAAGTAGATTCAGCCAGAGAATCGAAACAAAGAAGATCTAGCTAGAAGATCGAAAATCGCAACAATTCAGATCTTGCCAGAAGATCGAAGTAGATTCAGCCAGAGAATCAAAGGAAATAGATTCAGCCAGAGAATCGAAACGGAGGAGATCTAGCCAGAAGATCGAAGAAGATCTAGCCAGAAGATCAAAATCGTATCCAGCCCGAGGATCAAAATTAATATCCAACCAGAGGACTAAATTGAGTATAGGTTCAGCCAGAGGATCGAAACTCCAGATTAAGCCAGAGGATCGGAAGAAAAATAAACAGCACGGTGTATTTCCGCGTTTTTGTGGTGTTCTCGAGGCGCAAATTTTCGGTCTGTCTTTGGTATTCAATCACAGCTCACCCCGTTTGTCTGATAAGCTGTTCGCTTTCATCCTACTCGGTTTAGCTAATGATCGAATAGGGGCAACTCTAACACCCCAAAATTTGCCCTCCTCATTCATGCATTCATTTAGCATTTCATATTGCATTTCATCATGTCAATCAGAATTAGATCCGAAACAAAAAAATAACAAAAAACAAAAATCAAAAAAACAAAAAAAAAATGGAAAAAAAAAAGAAAAAAGAAACGAAAAAAAATAAATAAATAATTTTTTACAAAATAAATAAATAAATAAAAATAATAATAAAAAATAAATAAAATATAATAAAAACTTTTGGACATGGGTCTCTCTCATTTGAGCCCACAAAACCATGAAATTCAGTCTATAAATACCAAGGCTTCACTTGAGAAAAAAGAAGAGAAGCAAAACACTCTGAGGTTTCCTTGGAACAAAACCCTGAGGAAAAAGATAGTGAGAGAAGACCTAACGGAGTTCAAAGCAGCCTCCAAACCCCGAAGGGAACTCAACTACACAGAATCACCTCTGCCTCACATAAACCCTGAAGATTGTTTTGTAAACCTCACGGGTGCAACTCAATTTCAATCAAGCTCTCCAATCAGGTGTGCCTTTATTCCCATTACCTTTTGCTTTGAAGTTGAATACTCTGAATGTATGAGGTATGATGGATGAATTTCATTAGGTTTTTCGCCCATTGGTTTAATATGTATATGAATGTATAAACAATGCCTTGAATGTTTAACCGTTTAATTTTTGAGTGTATGCCACAGGGTTTGAGGTTTCTGAAACCATATTGTTATTCATGAAAAAAATGCTTATCGTGTTTCACTAACCCTTTTGTTGAGTTTTTGTGAGGACTCACAGACTCTTGCAGAGATGGTTTGCGTGGTTTTCCCACTTTATTTGTGGGATACCCCCTGGAGGTTCATTCCGATTACCTGTACTGACCCACTTTCTTTGATGATGTTAGCTAGGAAGGATCTCAGGGTTTCCCATTCCTCTAATTGCTGTTACTTCGGATCTTTATCCGCGTGGTACTTTTACATTTTTCCCGCATTTTACTGCTTTCCTAGCTGGAAGACCTCGATAGGAGGCAATGTTTTTGTGTTTACTTTATGCAGGTTCCTTTGTCCAGGGTTAAGAGCTATGAGGTCTTATCCTCATTACCCTTTTGCATGCGGTTCCTACAATGCAAACAAACCCTTCATTGATTTTTCTTCTCCATAACACACATTTACTCCTTCTACTACAGGCGAGTAAGTCTCCAAAGGTCGAGCATCCGGTAGATTGCGTAGTGACGTCGTTCGTCCAAAACCCAATCCACAACCCCGTAGTTAGCCGAACTACGACTTGCTCTGATTCTCATTACAGATGAGATACGTAGGCATAAGACGCGATATCTTAGCGAGCACACATCCCCCAACCCATAGGTCAGCCGAGCTACGAAGACTCTGATTCTCATATTCAAATGAGATACGTATGCAGTGGATGCGACATCCGCGCGAGTCATTTCATTTAACCTTTTTTTTTGGTAAACAGCACAAGATAAACTCACACCCTTTAGACGAAAACTACAAAAGTGGATCCCGTAGAGTACTACGGATGCGTAGGGGTGCTAATACCTTCCCTTCGCATAACCGACTCCCGAACCCAAGATTTGGTTGCGAGACCCCGTCTTGTCCTTTCCTTTTTCAGGTTTACTTCGAGCGTTTCCTTTCCCTCCTTTGGGATGAATAACGCACGGTGGCGACTCTTTTGTCTTTTTCTTTCGCCGGTTGTTTTTTTGCGCACTGTATTTTTCAGGTTGCGACACTTGGCACACCATATCGGCATATGATCTGATTCTTGATAAACCTTACAACAACTTGCTTGGTTACATTTGCATACGATGTCGCTTCAACCCATGTTGTGAAGTAGTCAATTGCCACTAGAATGAAATGATGTTCATTCGAAGCTTTGGGCTCAATCATCCCAATCATATCAGTTCCCCACATGGAGAAGGTCCATGGGGAAGAGATAACATTCAAAAGTGTTGGAGGAACATGAGTCTTATCAGCATAAATTTGACACTTGTGGCACTTCTTCACAAATTTGCAACAGTCAAATTCCATTGTCCGCCAATAGTAACCTGCTCGTAACATCTTTTTCGTCATTGCATGTCCATTGGAATGAGTACCAAAGGAACCTTCATGCACTTCACTCACCAACAAGTCTGCTTCGTGTCTATCCACGCATCTGAGCATAACCATGTCGAAGTTTCTCTTGTACAGTATATCATCATTCAAGTAGAAATTACCGGCTAATCTTCTCAAAGTCTTCTTATCTTTCAAAGATGCCCCAGGCGGGTAAATCTGACTTTGGAGGAAACACTTGATATCGTAATACCATGACTTCGCGTCTTTAACCTCTTCAACAGCAAACACATGAGCTGACCTATCAAGACGCATCACAAATAAATTGGGAACTTCATTCCAATATTTCACTATGATCATTGATGCCAACGTAGCAAGACCATCTGCCATCCAATTTTCATCTCGAGGAATATGATGAAACTCAACCTTGGAAAAGAAAGTTGAAATCCTCCTCGCATAATCTCTATATGGTATCAAACCGGGTCGATTCGTCTCCCATTCGCCTTTGATCTGATTCACAACCAAAGCCGAATCACCGAAGACATCCAAATACTTGATTATGAGATGCATGGCCTCTTCAAGCCCCATAATGCAAGCTTCATATTCTACCATGTTGTTTGTACACTTGAAAGTCAATCCAGCTGTAAATGGTAGATGCATGCCTTGAGGAGTAACAATCACGGCCCCAATGCCATTTCCATATTGATTAGCAGCTCCATCAAATACCATGCCCCAATGGAAACCAGGTTTTGGCCCTTCTTCAAGCAATGGTTCATCACAATCTTTCATTTTCAGATACAAAATCTTTTTGTCAAGAAAGTCATATTGCACTGACTGGTAATCTTCAATTGGTTGGTGAGTCAAATGGTCAGCCAAGATACTACCTTTGATCGCTTTCTGAGATCGACATTCGATATCATACTCTGATAACAACATATGTCAATGGGCAATTCCCCCAGTTAAAGCAGGCTTCTCAAATATATACTTAGTGGATCCATTTTAGATATCAACCAAGTGGTATGATTCAACATATACTGACGCAGACGCTTAACAGCCCAAGCCAATGCGCAATAAGTCTTATCAAGCATAGAATACCGAGTCTCACAGTCGGTGAACTTCTTACTGAGGTAGTAAATTGAAAATTCTTTCTTTCCAATCTCATCTTGCTGACCAAGAACACAACCCATACTATCTTCTAGCACAGTCAAATACTGATCAACGGTCTTCCTACAACAGGTGGAGACAAAATCGGAGGCTCGAGCAGATATTCTTTGATACTATCAAATGCTTTCTGGCAGTCTTCGGTCCAATCGCAAGACTGATCTTTCCGAATAAGCTTGAATATAGGTGCACACGTGGAAGTCGTGTGGGAAATGAATCTGGAAATATAATTCAAGCGGCCGAGAAAACCTCTGACTTGCTTCTCAGTTTTGGGCGCATGCATCTCTTGTATTTCTTTGACCTTGGCAGGATCAACTTCAATACCCTTCTCACTGACAATAAAGCCCAACAACTTACCAGAGCGAACATCAAAAGTGCACTTATTGGTGTTCAAGCGAAGTTTATACTTCCTCAAACGCTTGAATAGCTTCAACAAATGCTCAACATGTTCCTCTTCATCAATTGATTTAGCAATCATGTCATCGACATATACTTCTATCTCTTTATGCATCATATCATGAAAAAGAGTGGTCATTGCTCTCTGGTAAGTCTCACCGACATTCTTTCGACCAAAAGGCATCACTCTATAACAGAATGTTCCCCAGGGTGTAATGAATGTGGTCTTCTCCATATCTTCGGGTGCCATCTTGATCTGGTTATATCCGGAAAATCCATCCATAAATGAAAAGACTTTGAATTTAGCAGTATTGTCTACCAACATATCAATGTGTGGCAGAGGGAAATCATCTTTCAGACTGGCTTTATTCAAATCTCTATAGCCAACACACATGTAGAATTTTCCATCTTTCTTTGGCACATGCACAATATTGGCCACCCATTGCGGATACTCAGCAGTTACAAGGAAACTGACATCTATCAGCCTCTGCACTTCCTCTTTGATTTTCACAACCATATCAGGATGCGTTCTTCTCAACTTCTGCTTGACTGGCGGGCATTCTGGCTTCAACGACAATCTATGCTCCACAATCTCAGAATCCAAACCAGGCATGTCTTGATAGGACCAAGCAAACACATCTGAATACTCTTGAAGAAGATCAATCAACCCCTTCTTGGCATCTGGACACAGTCGAGACCGAATCTTGACTTCCTTCACATCATCCTCGGAACCGAAGTTGACTAGCTCAATCTGCTCTTCAAACGGCTGAATAACCTTTTCATCTTGCTCAAGAAGACGAGACAATTCCTCACTCACTTCTACATCACTTTCCTCCTCGTCCTCAAACACAGGGAATTCAAAATTTGGAGAAGGAGAAGGATTATTGTATTCAATGGGGTTAGGAACCAACTTGCATAATGATTTGATATTTTGATTTTAGTGAAGTGAATTTGTGACCAAATATTATGCAGATGGACAATTATATTGTTTATTTATGTTTTTTGTGATTACCATTTTAAGAATAAAGCAAAAAGTAAAAAATAAACATCAAAGATGTGGATGAATAGAATTAATTTTATTGATGATCAATTTAAAATTCCCAAACAATATTCACTTCTCCCTTAGGCATAGGAGAAGGATTTTAAAATATAAAAGCAATTACTTAGATTGATGCAAAATAACAGGAATATCAACGACAGTCCAATTATTTCATGTATTTCCATGCGTTACAAAGTTGGTGCAGTCTTCCTCTTCGCTATCCTCTAGCACAACAACTAAGTGTTGCTTATTGCAAAAATGAACCCTCCGCTACGGAAGCTAAGTTGCATATCTTCAGATCTTGCAATTGATGAGCCTTTTTGGAACCCCAAACCGGTTCTGCCTTTGTTGTCGGAGACCTCTACCATGTGTCCCCATTGATAAACAACACCTTCTTCAACAATCTTCTGAGCATCTTTCAACGAGGACATAGGCGCCCCAACTCTCTTCTCAGCAGCAATAGATAAGGCTTGGAACGGAGTTCCAACCTCATCCTCAGCTTCTACATACGTGAAAGATCACATATGGCTAACCAATAACACTTTCTCTCCTCCCACAATCACTAGCTTGCCATTCTTGACAAATTTGAGCTTCTGATGCATATTGGAGGTAACAGCCCCTGCCTCATGAATCCATGGCCTTCCTAATAAACAACTCTAGGCCGGGTGGATATCCATTACTTGAAAAGTAATCTGAAAATCACTCGGACCTATCTTGACTGGGAGGTCCACTTCACCAATTACCGTTTTACGTGAGCCATCAAAGGCTTTGACAATCACTGCACTATACCTCATGGGAGCTCCTTGGTAAGATAGCTTTGACAAAGTTGACTTCGGAAGCACATTGAGTGACGAACCTGTGTCTACAAGCACATTTGACAAAGTATCTTCCTTGTAGTTCATTGAAATATGCAAAGCCAGATTATGATTTCTTCCCTCCTCAGGGAGTTCTTCGTCACATAAGCTCAAATTATTGCATGAAGTGATGTTAGCTACAATGTGATCAAATTTATCCACAGTAACATCTTGCTCTACATATGCCTGTTCAAGAACTCTGCAGTGCTTCTCTGTGTGCTTCGGAATTCAAAAGCAGAGACAACACATCAATCTTTGAGGGAGTCTAGAGCAGCTGCTCAACCACATTAAAATCACTTCTTTTTATTAATCGGAGTACCTCATCATCATCATTGGATTTCAAATTGCTGGATTCACTAGACTTATCTTTCGAACAACCAACTGGATATACATTAGGAACCTCCGCCTTCTTACCAACAATCATTTCCTCTTTATTTTCCGGGAACACCGACCCAAACACTCGACCACTGCTGGTCACTTTTGTCACATCAGCAATTCTCACTACTGAACTAGTCGTAGGTAACGGGACCTCTTGACCATTTTCTATCATTGTAGCATTATACTGGTACGGTATAACCTTATCAGATGAATACGGGACTGGGCCCGCTAACCGTATTACCAACGACGATACTGATCTTTGACTGACATTCTTATTGTTGCTGCTATCATACTGGATTATTAACCGATATTGTTGCTTGAAAACGGGTACTATGATATTATCGCCGTCGTCTATATGACGGGATTGAACAATCTGAATCATGCCTTCATCCATCAGACGCTGGATGTCCCTTTTCACCACATCACACCCTCTTGGGTTCACACTACAAACAACACAACCATCATGGTCATGTTCACAGTCACTCACCAAACAGATATCTTTGTGCATATGCACCAAAGATCTTCGAATAATCCGGACATCAAAAACCTTGAATTCTCCAAGACAATCGTCCGCCATATTCACTGAAGAGTTCCCATGAGCGGGCGAAGGGTTAGCTTTCACATTTGGCGTGCGGTCCTCAAAGGACACCATACCACTCTTCATTAGCTTTTGAACCTCATATTTCAATGGATAGCAGTTTTCAATATCATGCCTGGGTGCACCCTGATGAAAAGCACAACGAAGCTCAGGTTTATACCACCAGGGAAGTGGTTCTAGGATCTGTGGTGGGTTCCTTGGTTGAATCAAGTTCTTGAGAACTAGCGAGGGATACAACTCTGCATACGATATAGGAATCGGGTCAAAAGAGACATTTTTCCTCTCGAAATTCTGTTGATAATGATTGTTGTTGGTATTGTTATTGTTGTAGGTGTTTGTTCTCTATTGCGATTGTTGTTGTTGACGTTGATGCTGTTGTTATTGAATTGGTGTTGCTGGTTGATTAGAAAATACTGGAATCACTAATGACACTAGATGATGATTTGAGGCCTCCTCTTCCTCCCACTGGAAGTTGCATTTGTCTTACTGTCCTTCTTCTTGCTGAAACTATTGCCATTCCTCTTACTCGTTGACGCCTCATATTTTGACAAACGTCCTTCACGGACCCCTTCTTCAAGTCTCATCCCCATATTTACCATTTCGGTAAAATCACTAAGGGCACTGGCAATCATTCGTTCATAATAAAATGAACTCAGGGTTTTCAAGAAGATCTTTTTCATCTCTTTCTCCTCCAAAGGAGGAGTGATCTAGGAAGCCAACTCCCTCCATCTCTACGCATACTCTTTGAATGTCACTTTTGTTGGTGTAAGCCCTAGAGGCCAATACTTTTGGTACTTGTATCGAATTATTTATTAATAATAAAAGGCTTTTTCTTTATTATGTTTGTTTAATAAAGTCCCTAGAATAGCTAGTTCGTTTAATGTATCAAATATGACTTAATCATGAGATCACATTAAACATAAGGACATTATTCTTGAAGTATCCGTAGTCAAGCTTTATTGTGAAGTGGGATAACATTAAAGCATGAAGACTATTATGTTTATAGACTGATGATCACATCTCATGGATCATGGATAAAGAGTTATCAAGTCTTAAACATAGGTATGAATATTAAGAGTAATATTTATACTGGATTGACCCGCTATGAGAATACTATATAGAATGTTATGCAAAGTGTCATAAGTTATTCTCATGGTGATAATGGTGTATACCACCCTTTGACCTGAAACTACTATGGACCCTAGATGTAGAGTCGAGTGCCTTATTGTTGATCAAACGTTATCCTTAATTGGATGACCATAAAGACAGTTGATGGGTACTCCACAAAGCATGCTAAGGGACATGAGTGACCTAGATGGAATTTGCCCATCCTGCGTAACAGGATAAATGTCTATGGGCCCAATATTGTACTGGACAAGGATGACACGGTCTATGCCTTGTGTTCAATATAGACATAAGGGTAAAATTGTAATTATACACATAATTATTATCACAAAAGGATTTTTCAGATCACGTGACATTTTCGTGTCTTGGGTAGCAGTGATGTGTTGCTAGATACCGCTCACTGTTTATTATGTTAAATACGTGATTTTATATAATTGCCAATGCCGCAAAAAACCTATAGGGTCACACACAAAGGACGAATTAATGAGAGATAGAGTAATTAAGGAATACCGTAAAGTACGGTGCCCTTAAGTGAATTATAGAATATCGTAAGGTACGATGTACTTAAGTAGAATACGAAATATGGTAAGGTACCACGAGATTAAGTGATTTTGGCATATTATAAGATATGGGCCATATACACTTGAGTGGGATTTTTAGCTTGCAGCCCACACAAGTGGTTCTATAAATAGAACCCTTGTGTAAAAGCATTGTCACACTTGCAATTTCGTTTCTCTCTCTCTCACTCAAAGCCTTCATTCATAGCAGCTAGCACTGAGATTGAAGGAACCTGTTCGTGTGGACTGAGTAGAGGCGTTGTCATTGTTCGACGTTCGTGATCGCCACAAGAGGTAACGATTCTATTACTGATCATGCCCATTCGTAAGGATCATTAAAGGAGAAAATTTTAAATTCCGCTGCGCCTTGGATGGCAATTCTCCTTAAGTGGTATCAGCGCCACTTACGAAACCATGAATCTGATAACTATTTATTTTTTGTATTAATACGATTAAAAGACAGAATGAATCAAAGAATAAACGAGTAATTAAATTGAGATCGATCAAGTTATATATATGATATAAGTAATCTTGATGCAAAATACGGTGTATATGATATACTGTTTCTGTTTCATTCATTCAAACATTCAATGGTTGTTTTCCTTTGAGCGATCAATGGTCGTTTGCTTCTTGATCCGACATTAGTATGGTGAAGCAATGACGTGTTGATCAATCATACTGAATCAACAATCGAGATGTGTTTGACGGTCTGAAATTGGTGCATTAGGGTTAATGACGGCACAAGGGTTGTGATGTCAAAGAGTTATGCATTAGGGTTAATGACGGCACAAGGGTTGTGTTATGCATTAGGGTTAATGACGACACAAGGGTTGTGTTGTCAAAAAGTTATGCGATTAGGGTTAATGACGGCACAAGAGTTGTGCTTTAAAGTATCAAGTGTTGATGCGAAAAACGACGTCAATTTTAAATGAATTATTCATTAAAATTTTCGAGCAGGGGCGCTGCGTAGTGTGATCGGTCGTCGAAATTTAATTTGGTTTTAATTAATTAAAAGAATTAAAATTAATAATAATAATAATGTGTTTATTATTATTGTCTTGTGGTGATCGGTTATGGCCTTAGTTTTCCTTTATTTTGTTTTAGGTTTTAAAATACGACCTGCGTGTCGTGCCTCTCTTTTAATCTCTCAATGTAACTTCTTTTCTCATCTCACTCCCTCGTATGTAAAATGAGTTTCTTTTATGTAATGTAATGTTATGAAGAAAGAGAAGAAGTCAATATCAAAGGAGAACAACCTTGAAGATCTTGCTTGGAGAAGCTTAGATCGTTATTAGGTTAGCTTAGGTTCTCTCATTGGCTTGGGAGAACAATTGCGCTAGGGGCCATAACTGTTTCATTATGTATGTATGTTGATGCATGTGAATGTATGTGGATGCATGTGAGAGACGATTTATATGATAAATAAGCCGGTGAGATCAGAATAATTGCAAATTCCCTCAAATTAAATATTAAGTTTATGCTTTCCAAGTTTTAGCATTCATCAAGACTAGTATCGAACAATATAGGTTTCGCCTACGCGAGGTGCATGTTCTATATTAGTAAGGTGCGATGGGATAATTGTAATATCCAATTATTAAAACAATGGGTCAAACTTAACTAAACAAATTATAATAAGATTATATATGTTTAGAAGCAATAGTTGGAAATTATCCATGTGATGGATTGGAATAAGGAGTTATTCACCCAACTAAAATATTCGAGAGTTGTATTAGATACAATTGGAAGGAGTTCCTACCTAAATAACCTAGTTTTGTGTAATCTGCATACGCGGACTTAAAACGAAGTGAAATATGGATCTCGACCCACTAGAATATCTTCCAACGGGATTTTCCGAATCAAATGGTGAGGGTCATTTGTTTTGAGTAAAATAGTGGGAGCATATTTAATTAAAGTCCTAATTAAATATGTTATTGATACTTATATTTTCATTAATTCTTATGTAGATTACCATGACAACAAACAACTCTAACAACATCTTACGATCAATCCTTAACAAGGAAAAATTGTTTGGGACAAATTTTCTGGATTGGCACCGAAACCCGAGGATTGGCCTCAAACATGATAAAAAGATGTATGTCTTGGAGAAACCTGTTCCTGAAGAGGAACCTCCTAGTTCTGCACCTAAGGCAGAAAGAGATGCTTATAAGAAGCATGTCGATGATGCCAATGAAACTGCTTGTCTCATGCTAGCTACCATGAACTCAGAATTGCAAAAGCAACATGAGAACATGGCAGCGTTTGATATGATCGAACACCTGAAGATGCTCTATCAAGAGCAAGCAAGGCATGAAAGGTTTGAAGTTTAAAAATCCCTTTTTCAAGGCAAGTTAGCTAAGGGAGCCCCTGTAGGTCCCCATGTGCTCAAGATGATTGGGTATGTGGAAAACCTTGAGAGATTGGGTTTTCCCCTCGGAAAGGAACTTGCGACTGATTTGATCTTGCAATCGTTGCCAGATAGATTCAGTCAATTTGTCCTAAATTTCAATATGAATGATATGGACAAATCTCTTCCTGAACTGCTAGCCATGTTAAGAACTGCTGAGCAGAATCTGAAATCAAAAGGGAAGTCCATTCTGATGATCGGAAATGGAAAGAGACAGAACAAAAGGCCCACCAAGCAGGGTGATAAAGGGAAAGGCAAGGAAGTTGCCAAACCCAAACCCACCGTTGCTGCTTTAAAGCCTAGTGGAGGCATAGCAAAAGAAGGCACATGCTTTCATTGCGGTAAGACCGGACACTGGAAGAGAAACTGCCCAAATTACCTGGAAGATAAGAAGAATGGAGTAGAGACTTCAACTTCAGGTATTTTTGTTATTGAAATTAATTTATCTACTTCTGCATCATGGGTATTAGATACTGGATGCGGTTCTCACATTTGTACCAATGTGAAGGGACTAAAAAGGAGTAGAGATTTGGCAAAAGGTGAAGTCGACCTACGAGTTGGCAATGGAGAAAAGGTTGCTGCTTTAGCCGTAGGAACTTATCTATTGACTTTACCTAGTGGTTTAATAATTCAGTTAGAGAACTGTTATTATGTACCTGCAATTAGCAGGAATATTATTTTCGTTTCTTGTTTGGACAAGTTTGCTTTTTCATTTATAATAAAGAACAATTATTGCTCAATTTATTTGAATGATATATTCTATGCTACTGCACAAATGAACAATGGACTATATGTCCTTGATCTTGAAATGCCTATTTATAACATTAATACTAAAAGGATGAAACCTAATGAGTTAAATCCAACTTACCTTTGGCATTGTCGATTAGGCCACATAAATGAGAAACGCATTTCCAAACTCCATAAAGATGGACTGTTGGACTCTTTTGATTATGAATCATATGAGACATGCAGATCTTGTTTAATTGGAAAAATGACAAAGTCTCCATTCATAGGAAAAGGTGAAAGAGCTAATGATCTTTTGGCCCTCATACATACTGATGTATGTGGACCACTAAACATACCATCCAGAGGAGGTTTTCAGTACTTCATCACATTTACTGATGATTTCAGTAGATATGGTTATGTGTATTTAATGAAACACAAATCAGAGTCCTTTGAAAAGTTCAAGGAATTCAAGAATGAAGTACAAAACCAACTAGGTAAGAGTATTAAAACTCTTCGATCAGATCGAGGTGGTGAGTATTTAAGCCTAGAGTTTGATGACCATCTGAAAGAGTGTGGGATCCTATCCCAACTTACTCCTCCTGGAACACCCCAATGGAATGGTGTATCTGAGAGAAGAAATCGAACCCTGTTAGACATGGTCCGATCCATAATGAGTCATGCCGATCTTCCAAACTCCTTTTGGGGACATGCACTATTGACAACAGCATACACACTTAACCGTCACTACGCCAAAAAAGACCTATGAGAGCGCTTTTTTTGGCCTTTAAAAGCGCTTAAAAGCGCTGCCGTAGGTGGCGCTGCTATAGGTTTTAGCAGCGCTTTTTGTTTACTAAAAAGCGCTGCTAAAGGTTGTCAATAGAGAGCGCTTTTTAGTAAAAAGCGCTGCTAAAGGTGGTATATAGACAACCTTTAAGAGCGCTTTTTACTAAAAAGCGCTCTCTATTGACAACCTTTAGCAGCGCTTTTGAGTAAAAAGCGCTCTTAAAGGTTGTCTATATACCACCTATAGCAGCGCTTTTTACTAAAAAGCGCTCTCTATTGACAACCTATAGCAGCGCTTTTTAGTAAAAAGCGCTCTCTATTGACAACCTATAGCAGCGCTTTTTACTAAAAAGCGCTCTCTATTGACAACCTTTAGCAGCGCTTTTTAGTAAAAAGCGCTCTCTATTGACAACCTTTAGCAGCGCTTTTTACTAAAAAGCGCTGTCTTTTCCTCTAGTAAAATAACAAAATGCTGCCTTCAGTTTAAGCCTACCATTTCAACCTGTAATATTTTTTGGGAATAATCCCATAAACCTGTAAATCAAGCCTCTCTAATTCAAGCATTTGGAGTCATAATTCAAGCATTTGTAATTTTTAAACCAACACAAGCAAACCAACACAAGAATGAACACATTTGGAGTCATAATTCAAGCAAACCAACACAAGGATAGATAGGCACTGAACACATTTGGAGTCATAATTCAAGCATTTGTAATTTTTTAAAGCAAACCAACACAAGAATGAACACATTAATCTATCCATGAAATTAAAGATATCACTAAAATTATAAAGAACTATACACAAGTCAAAACTAATATGTTATACGGCCTATTTGGAGTCATAACTAATCTGTTAAAAATATAAAGAACTATACACTTGCCAACCAGAAACCATTCTTCATCAAAGTATTCATGTTATTTTGAAACCATTATATACTAATTAATCTTTTCTCAATAAAATATTGACACAATTCCTCCTTGATTTGTTCCAACTGCAGTCTCGTGTAATGAGCACACTTGTATTCATCAAAGTACTACATAACAAAACATAATATGCATGATTTAGTTAAAAGTAATAAATAATATGAAATATTCGATAAATATTAAAACAAATCCTAAGTTATAAATCCATACCGTGCTTGGAATCTCTATTTGATTCATATTAATGATTTCCCTCATAAACCTCATTACAAAGTATCCGCAATCGATACCGTTGCGCTGTAGAGGACACTACATAGAAAAATAAATAAGAATGTATAGTTATCTTTTCTTATCAAGTAGCATCACTATTATAAGCAAAATTGTGAAAATTAAAGTACCTGCACTTTTATCCACGTAATGTTGCTGGATTTAGTACGTGGTACTCGAGCTTGTCTTTGAGATCGGAACACTTTTATTGATCTAACAAAATAAAAACATATATTTAGAACAATCTCACATAAATATACACGAATATTTAGAACAGTCTCACTTACGTATCAACTAATTGCTTCATATCCGGATAATTTGTCCATTCACCATCTATCGAATTCAGAAAATATACCACTTCTTTTAAAGGATCAATAGCAAGCAACAACCAGTGACACCTATAAATTAAAACAAAAGTTTATATGGAAATTTTTTACGTAAAAGAAACAATTAAAGATTAGAATAAACTTAGAATTAAAATCTAACCCTGAATTATACGGCCAAAGATACAAGTTGTTTGTACTGCTGGCCATGAATCTCTTGACTAAGTACTCTCTACATGAATCCGGTTCCCTACAAATTAATGCTTTGTTGACCAGGGAGGAAGACACGAAATGGAATCTGTTTGACAATTGATCATTCCCGCGCATGAAATTGTCATACAAGAACCTTCAATAAAAACATAATAAACATTAGACTATTTTTATTGAAATGTGTAAATAAATTGTTCAAGTAATTAAATAATATATAGATAGGATTACCGGATGTATGTGTGTATAACACCGACGCCTAATTCTTGATGCCGAAAAATATGTTCCAGATCTTCTTTTCCGATTGTTTCAGTGCATGAATAACCAAAGATATCTTCCTCCATATCCAGTAAGCGAATAGCACCAGTTGTTGCCATATCTGATGAGTCAACAAGTGTTTCAAGACATATCTGGTATCGAGGCACAAAAGCACCTTTTTTTGGCAAATATTTCACTGGAAGATCCCTTTTGTTTTTCTGTCGACTACCAATTTTCTGGCTCAGTTGTTGTGACCCTTGAGGAAATACCTATAAATCATATAACATAGGTAAATTATAAAATCATGCATTTTTTGATTCGGATCATATAATTAACACTTTCAATATACCTCTTTTTGTGATGCAACAGACTCGTTATCCTTTTGTAGGCGTCTAAAATTACCATGTAAAAAAAATTAACTTAACGGTTCAGAATTGACATTTGAATACTAAAAGATTCATAGTGGTTTTTGAATTCAACATACCTCATCATCAATGATAATGAGATCCAAGGGCCATGCAACAAATGATCCTATTTCATCTCGCAGCAATGTTGTCTCTGAAACAATGTCAGGTATCGGTAGCAACGCATCCTTATCTAATACAACATCAACCGATACTTTAAGGTGTCCATCCGGGAGCGGTCTATGGTGAAGTAAATCTCCCGAAGTGTTGTGCACTTTTCCCTTGCCAACTAGGCGATAAGTCGGTGACGATAAGTATAGCTGACAAGATGAAATGCCCTAAACCAATAATAAATATGTTACTTTTAATGTGTATATATTTCAATTAACATAAATGTGCTATTTTAATTTCAAAATAACATATATAATTACCTCGGGAAATTTATTTTGACAATTGATACTGGCTTTCTCACTAGTTTCTTTCAACTGTGAACTGCACTTTTCCATACACCTATATCTCTCATTATCCTTTTGCAATTGAAGAACTTGCGCTTGTAATGCCTGCAACGTCTCCATCACTTCTTGATTGCTAGGATTTCTTCTCCTTGGATTCTTATACAAGGAAGTTGGAGTACAACCATGCCCTTTACCCCTCACCCGACCGGGATACTCAGGAACATTTAGTGCTCTACTAAGTACGCTCCTGTTCTCCTGGTCCTCAGCTGTGCTTATCGATTGAGATAGGGTCTCCTGAAATTCATTTACATATCGGAAATTATTAGTGGAGATAAAAAAATTAATTATATATTATTAAACTTTTGATTTTATTAAAGACACAATGTTCTACTTACACATTCATCATAAATATGTTGAACGTCATCCCTAACAGTTCCATCCTTTCCCACACGAGCTTCTTTCCATAAAACATGTGGCGGAAGTGATGTTGCGTCACTTTTCGTCTCGTCTAACTACGCATTGACACAAATAATAAGATAATCAATTATAACACATTGAGACAATTAATAAGATCGTAGCATTTTTGTATACTTACAATTTTTTCCTCTAAGCGTGCATATCCCAAACGCCCTTTTTTGTATGCATACGTGGGATTTGACGCTCTCTCGCGATTTGTGGCACTGACTTTCTTGAAATTTTCGTCTCTTCTTCGGGCTACAAAAGCAACCCATTCTTCTTCTGTAATGAAGATCGCATACTTCACTGGATATTCCGGATCATATTCAACAAAATTTTTTTCTTTGTCCTTAAGATACTTGTTTGTTAAAAACGTTCTCCACCCTCTGTGTCTTTTTCCGGCCAATTGAAGTATATACTTTTTTCGGATAGTTGTATCTTCAATGTTAAAAGACCTCTACGAAAAAATATTGGAATAGAGTGTGTTAGTATAAGTAATTTAAACACATTATCGTCAATATAAAGAAAATATAAACAATCATATATTGTACCAGTATCTCAGTCCAAATCTTATCTTTAGCGCTACCCAACTCTTTATTACTCCATCTTGTAGCAGTGATTGGAATGTGCATACGAACAAGTGTACCAATGTAGCTTGCCAACTTTGCAGCATTAGACCCAATTAGTTGGTTATCAGCATTCCAATTTACATTATATGTTACTGCTTTATCTCTATCACGAATGATACTCTTCATAATAGTGATGCCTCGTGTAATTTCTTTTTCTGAAGTATCATCAGGAGCATTTGCATCTTGTGAGTTTTCTTGATCACTAGCCATTTAACCTGTAATAAAGAAAAAATATAAAAATGAAATGAAAAATATAAAAATCCATAATCAATAATCCATATATATATTGAATAATATAAAATGACATAGGCTATAATTAAATTTTCTTGAATGACATAGGCTATAATTATACTATTACCTTTTTCAGTAACGTCTCTTTCTTTTCTTGGTAGGAATATGTTCTACTTTTCTTTTAACAACGCGGACGGTTGGATTGATCCAAATACCCTCATTATGATCATTTCTAATACATGATTCATTCTCATTTTGATCATTTATGGTAAAAGATTCAATCTCAACATCAATATCACCTTGATCTCCAATTCTTTCATCAATTACTTTGTTAGATAAAAGCACTATAGACCATTTCGTACTTGTCGGATCAGTGACATAGAATACTTGTTTAGCTTGAGAGGCTAGAATGAAAGGCTCATCTGTGTAACCCACCCTATTAAGATCAACTTGCAAAAATCCTGACTTATCCACTCGTATGCCATTATTATTTTCAACCCACTTGCAACCAAATATAGGAATCTGAAACTTCTCATAATCAAACACCAAAATGCGCTCGATAACCCCAAAATATGACAGATTTGCAAATTTCGGGTTTAAGTCCTTCACACTTGATATGTGCATTGCTTCAGCTACCAAGGTGACACCACTATTTTGCATAGTACTTTTATCATCTTGTTCTTTGGTATAAAATGTGTATCCATTAATTGCGTATGCGCTATAAGAAAACACAACCAAACTTGGACCATATGCTAAACATCTCAACCTTTCTGTTATTGAAGCGGGATCTGAACGATACTTTGAATAAATATGTTCCTTAAACCATGGTATGAAACTTCGATTGTGCTCTCGTACTATCCAATTCTCATTTCTATTCGGATTTAAACCTCGAAGAACACCCTTGTGCATTTCAACATACGGCTCAACCTCAATCTCATTGTGCAGAACATACAAATGCACTTGATCTCGTTCGACCCTTGATACTGTCACAACTTTATTTCCAATTAGCTGTTTACCTTCTTTTTTTTCAACAATATGAGATTTGGGGAGTCCAATTGATTGAACATTTGACAAATATTCTGTACAAAACTCAACCGCTTCTTCAACAATGTATCGTTCGGCAATACAACCCTCTGGTCGACTTCGGTTTTTCACATACCCTTTTAATATTTTCATATAACGTTCAGCAGGGTACATCCATCTCATATAAGCTGGTCCGCACAATTGTGTCTCTTTCACAAGATGAACGACTAGATGGACCATTATGTCAAAAAACGAGGGAGGAAAATACATTTCAAGATCACACAAAGTAACAACTATTTCTTTTTGCAATGTTGGTAAGATCGCAGGATCGATCATCTTACTGCAAATTGACTTGAAGAAAAAACACAATTTAGTTATTGCGCTTCTTACTTTTTCTGGCAGAATAGAACGTATACTTATCGGTAGAAAATGTTCCATTATAACATGGCAATCATGCGTCTTTAAACTCTTTAACTTGAGGTCTTTCATAGACACAAGTCTTCTAATATCTGATGAGTAGCCTTCTGGAACTTTAACTTCACTTAGGAACTTACACAATATTTTTTTCTCCTTTCTAGATAGAGTGTAAACAGCAGGTGGTAGATATGTTCGTTTTCCTTTCTTCACGGGTCCCAATTCAGTTCTCATTCCCATGTTTACCATGTCCTTCCTTACATTAAGGCCATCCTTAGACTTTCCTTGTATATTGAGTAACGTACCAATAACACTGTCAAATACATTTTTTTCAATATGCATAACATCGAGGAAATGTCTTACATACAAAGACTTCCAATATGGCAGTTCAAAAAAAATTGACCTTTTCTTCCACCCACTCTTGACAAGTGTATGTGCAAAAGGCTTGCCAAACTTAGTACTTACGTCCTTCACCTTTTCAAAAATTTGATCACCTGTCAACATTGTTGGAGCTCTACCTTCTTCTGTATTTCCATTGAATGCTTTTCTCCACCCACGGTAGTGATGATTAGAATTTAAGAATCTACGATGACCGAGAAAGACATTCTTATGACAAAGGTCCAATCGCATCGTATCGGTTCCGTCTTCAGAAACAGGACACGCTTTTTCACCTTTAATGCTGTACCCTGATAGATTTCCGTATGCTGGAAAATCATTAATTGTTCCAAACAACATCGCCCTCAAGTTGAAACTTTCTTTCCTATACCCATCATAAACCTCCACACCGTTCTCCCACAAAAACTTTAAATCTTCGATTAAGGGTGTCAAGTATACGTCTATGTCATTCCCTGGTTGTTTAGGCCCAGAAATTAACATAGATAACATCATGTACTTACGCTTCATACATAGCCATGGAGGTAGGTTATAAATCATAAGAATCACAGGCCATGTGCTATGCGAGATACTTTGAATACCATGTGGGTTCATTCCATCAGTAGACAATGCCAAGCGAAGGTTTCTTGCTTCTTTTCCAAATTCAGGATAATCATTATCAATTTTCATCCACTGGGGTGAATCTGCCGGATGTCGAAACTTTCCATCAATAATTCTTTCATCTGCATGCCAAGTCAAGTGTCTTGAATCGGTTTCACTACGATACATGCGTCTAAATCTCGGAATTATAGGAAAATACCATAAGACTTTTGCTGGAGACAACTTTTTCTTATATCGAGGGGCACCACATTTAGGACACTCATTTAACGATGCATACTCGTTTCGAAACAAAACGCAATCGTTTGAACAGGCATGTATCTTATCATAGCTCATGCCAATAGAGCACAACATCTTTTTGGCCTCATACGTTCGATTGGGAAGAACATTATCCTCTGGTAGTATATCTTTCATAAGAGCTAATAACTCTGTGAAACTTTTATCCGACCATCCATTGCCCGCCTTTAAGTTGTACAACTTTAATAACGCAGACAATCTTGTGAATTTTGTACAACCATTATACAACGGTTTCTCTGCATCGCTTACCAACCTCTCGAACATTTTGGGACAGTCCTTAAGATCTTCTTCAAGCGCTTCTGCAATCTCTTCGACTCGATTATAATCATATGTATCTGTGCAATCGTCGTTTGAAGCATAGGTCGTATTATACCCCGATTCAACATTCTCGTTACTTTTCTCACCATGCAAATTCCAACATGTATAACTTCTATCAATTCCATACCGTAGTAAATGCGATGCCAACTGAACCGCGTCAACCTGACTCCCATAACAGCAACTCAAGCAAGGACATGTCATTCGATTGGGGTCTTTGGCGTGCGCAATAGCAAACTTAACAAATTTCGATACCCCATTCTCGTACTCTTTCGACAATCGATTGGAATACATCCATGTCTTATCCATGGTTTTAACGCAAAGTAATTAGGGTACAAAACGGTATAACGCGTTTCTGTCAAAACCCAAAGTATACACGGAATGAATACGGAGCAAGAAAACACAACATATTCACGCAATTTCAGACAAATTCATCACAGTGTACCAGTAATTTGAGGAAGAAATTTACCTCGGATTTACCGAACAGCAACGTCGAGAAGGTCAAACTCACGGAAACACAGGGAATGAGCGTTGTACATATAAAACAACATCAAGGATAAGTCATAACGTATAAAACAATTCAAGAAACTTATATGATGCACATGAACAATTCAAGAACCAAGTAATCGATCATTCAAGAAATTCAATTCACAAGTAAGAACCAAGAAATTCAAGAACCAAGAAATTCAATTCACATTATCAATTTTATTAAATTATCAACTCGATGGGGATATAAGGTTAGTGTGTCAATGGACGAACCGGTATATCAATAGTTAAACTACGTGGACTAATATTAATAAAAGGAGTGCTAACAATACCAACTCTAACACTCTTTTATTGGGTGAAACTCGTCTAAGTCCCACTATTTTGAGTCTTTTGTCTGTCTCCTTTCCAAGAACTCAAGAGCTTGTTGCGACCAAAACACAGTTCCAAATATCATAACTGCTTCCTAATGCATAACTAGAGCTAAATAATATAAAACTGTCTAATTAGCTCAGACCAATCACTTTGAACCTCTAGGCCACCACTCATGATCTTTACTAGTAAGAGGTCATATAGATTTAAGACGGAATACATCCCACACAGGCAGTTTAATTGGAACAGTACCACATATAACTGGTTGTACATAGTTACTGGTTGTAAACAGAACTATACTAAGTGCACAAGTACCTGAGTTTGTCGCTTTGAGATTAAAAAATATAGGACAGAACCGGACAGCTACAACAGCTTTGCTTGCGCAGGGAATCTGTATAGCAGGCCTGCATATCAAGGTCAAATAATAAAGCAACATACATAACTAACATATTTTGGTAACTTGATTCATTAGCTTAACATGAATAATTGAACATAATGATTCATTCTAGATACTAAATGATTAAACACATGCTTTGGGTTTGTATAATATCTAAGCTGAAAGACATACCGAGAAAGATCTTTTCTAGAAAATATGTAAGCTGCATTAACAGATTCAGACGCAGTACCGATTTTGTAAGAACCTGAAATGGGCAAAGACGTGAAGTTTTCAATTAGACGCAAACCATGTAATAAAAGCTAAGCAAGAATTTATCTATAAAGGAAGAAAACAACATATATGGTTCCCTCAGATCCTCAAGACCTCCTATTTGCTCACCACGATACTCAACAACCTGCAGACAAGCACATGAAAAATGTACATATAGTCCATCAGGGTTCATTTTACACTACAGTGACCATCTTAAAAATTCACATAATATTAAAACATCATTTTACAACATTAAATAGGATTGCCAAAATATGACTGTAGCAGACAAAGTTATGCCAAAATATGAATGTACATTTTGAAGTTTAACTGTTCATTCAAACCAACATGTAATAGGATTGCCAAAATATGAGACATTGCTCTAAGTTCTTGAAACCATATCACATATATCACTGTAGCAGACAAAGTTATTCCATTTGAGTATCCAACATTTAACATCAAAATCACTTTCTGAAATTTCAGTAATAGTTAGAATATGAGGATACAATGGTGCAAACATATCAGTTCATTCCTTCCTACTTTCTCAGCAAATTTAAACAAATGTTGAAAAGGCACTGATTCTATTAGAACTCCCAACATTATTTATAAGTCAATGGCGATGCAAGTTACAGAATATCATTTATATCAGAACAAGATGAAACTTTCGGTAAGTTACAGAATATTAAGCAAACATAGTCACAAACTCTAATAATCGATACTGACAAATAAATAACCCATAATGTAGCAATGCAAGTCCATTCAAACCAAAATCGACCACCTATTCTTTGACTTCTAGGGCAAAACAGAAAGACACGAAAACCTAACCTTAAAACGCAATGAGATTTCCAGGTATTGAATCCTTCTCTTTCGAATGTAGTCTCTTTCAAATTTGCAGTGTTTATCGTTGAGATTTCCAGGTACTCTGTGGAATTTTTTCCAGGGCAGCGAGAGCTTCGAACGAGAGAGAGTGAAAGAGGGATTTCTGAAAGTCAGGGATTTTGTAATATTAGATTTATTATAATTTTTATAAATGACCTATGAGAGCGCTTTTACCATGAAAGCGCTTTCATAGATGTGAGACTGAGACCTATAAGAGCGCTTTTACCTTGAGACCTATAAGAGCGCTTTTACCTTAAAAGCGCTTTCATAAGTGTGAAACTCATAGATGTGAGACTGAGACCTATAAGAGCGCTTTTACCTTAAAAGCGCTTTCATAAGTGGAGACCTATAAGAGCGCTTTTACCTTAAAAGCGCTTTCTTTACATAGGCGAATTTTTTTTCAAGCTATTACAGCGCTTTTTTTAAAAAGCGCTTTCTTTTTGGTGCTGCCAAAAGCACTTTTTGGCGTAGTGCGTGTTCCATCCAAAAAGGTTGAGAAGACACCATATGAGATATGGAGTGGTAAGAAACCACATATATCTTACATGAAGATTTGAGGTTGCGAAGTTTATGTGAAACGACAAATTTCAACTAAGCTTGAGCCCAAATCTGACAAATGCTTATTTGTGGGGTATCCTAAAGAAACAAGAGGGCATTACTTCTACAATCCTTCTGAGGGCAAAGTGTTTGTCGCTCGAACTGGAGTTTTCCTAGAAAAGGATTTTATTTCCAAAGGAATCAGTGGGAGGAAAGTAGAGCTTGAAGAAATTCAAGAATCACAAAGCATCGATACACCTATGGAGGAATTAGATCAGGAAACACAAGTAGTTGTGGAAGAGCAACCTGCTCAAGTAGAACAAGACCAGCGTAGGTCAAGCAGGGTACGTCACATACCTGAGAGATATGGATATCTCATAACTGATCAAGGTGATGTATTACTCATGGATCAAGATGAGCCTGTGACCTACCAAGAGGCCATAACTGGTCCTCGAGTTTGAGAAGTGGCAAGAAGCCATGAAATCTGAAATGGATTCCATGTACACAAACCAAGTTTGGACCTTGGTAGAGCCTCCTGTAGGAGTTAACCCTATAGGATGCAAGTGGGTCTTCAAAAAGAAGACTGACATGGATGGTAAGGTACATACCTATAAGGCAAGACTGGTTGCAAAAGGATATAAACAAATTCATGGGGTTGACTATGATGAAACCTTTTCACCAGTTGCAATGCTTAAATCTGTTCGGATTTTACTTGCTATCGCTGCATATCATGATTGTGAAATATGGCAGATGGATGTCAAAACTGCTTTCCTTCATGGAAATCTTCTTGAGGATGTGTACATGACACAGCCTGAAGGATTTGACATACCAGAAGAAGCCCAAAAGATATGTAAGTTACAAAGATCAATCTATGGATTGAAGCAAGCTTCCAGAAGCTGGAATCTTCGTTTTGATGAAACCGTAAAACAATATGGATTCATCAAGAACGAAGATGAGCCTTGTGTCTACAAGAAGGTTAGTGGGAGCATGATCGTTTTCCTAGTATTATATGTAAATGACATATTACTCATTGGAAACGATGTCCCTACCCTGCAACAAGTAAAGTCTTGGTTAGGGAAATGCTTTTCTATGAAGGACCTAGGTGAAGCAGCCTATATATTAGGAATCAGAATCTATAGAGATAGATCACAAAAAATGCTTGGCCTAAGTCAGAGTACATACATAGACAAAGTGTTGAGATGCTTTAATATGCATGATTCCAAGAAAGGATTCATACCTATGCAACATGGTGTGTGTCTATCAAAAACACAATCCCCTTCAACTAAGGAAGAAAAGGATCGCATGAATAAGATTCCATATGCATCTGCAATAGGATCTATCATGTATGCCATGTTATGTACTCGACCAGATGTCTCGTATGCTTTAAGTGCAATGAGTAGGTACCAATCTGATCCTGGTGATGCTCACTGGGTAGTTGTCAAGAATATACTTAAGTATTTAAGAAGGACTAAGGACTCATTCTTGATATATGGAGGTCAGGAAGAGATGGTTGTAATTGGATACACCGATGCTAGCTTCCAGACAGATAAGGATGACTTTAGATCGCAATCTGGTTACGTGAGTTGCTTAAACGGTGGCGCTGTGAGCTGGAAAAGTTCAAAGCAAGATACAGTTGCTGATTCTACAACCGAGACCGAGTATATTGCTGCCTCAAGTGCAGCAAAGGAAGCTGTTTGGATAAAAAAGTTCATTAGTGAACTTGATATAGTTCCTAGCATTCTGGATCCCATTGGTCTCTATTGTGATAACAATAGTGCTATCGCACAAGCTAAGGAGCCTAGATCTCACCAACGATCCAAACACATACTTAGGCGTTATCACCTCATTCGAGAGATAATAGATAGAGGAGATATGAAAATATGCAGAGTACCTACACTTGACAATATTGCTGACCCACTGACAAAGCCTCTTGGCTCTAGTGCTAGTGGGAGATTGTTGGTGTAAGCCCTAGAGGCCAATACTTTTGCTACTTGTATCGAATTATTTATTAATAATAAAAGGCTTTTTCTTTATTATGTTTGTTTAATAAAGTCCCTAGAATAGCTAGTTCGTTTAATGTATCAAGTGTGACTTAATCATGAGATCACATTAAACATAAGGACACTATTCTTAAAGTATCTGTAGTCAAGCTTTATTGTGAAGTGGGATAACATTAAAGCATGAAGACTATTATGTTTATAGACTGATGATCACATCTCATGGATCATGGAAAAAGAGTTATCAAGTCTTAAACATAGGTATGAATATTAAGAGTAATATTTATATTGGATTGACCCGCTATGAGAATACTATATAGAATGTTATGCAAAGTGTCATAAGTTATTCTCATGGTGATAATGGTGTATACCACCGTTCGACTTGAAACCACTATGAACCCTAGATGTAGAGTCGAGTGCCGTATTGCTGATCAAACTTGTCCGTAATTGGATGACCATAAAGACAGTTGATGGGTACTCCACAAAGCATGCTAAGGGATATGAGTGACCTAGTTGGAATTTACCCATCCTGCGTAACAGGATAAATGTCTATGGGCCCAATATTAAACTGGACAAGGATGACACGGTCAATGCCATGTGTTCAGTATAGACATAAGGGCAAAAGGGTAATTATACACATAATTTTTATCACAGAAGGATTTGTCAGATCACATGACATTTTCGTGTCTTGGGTAGTAGTGATGTGTTGCTAGATACCGCTCACTGTTTATTATGTTAAATACGTGATTTAATATAATTGCCAATGCCGCGAAAACGTATAGGGTCACACACAAAGGACGAATTGATGAGAGATAGAGTAATTAAGGAATACCGTAATGTACGGTGCCCTTAAGTGAATTATAGAACATCGTAAGGTACGATGTACTTAAGTAGAATACGAAATATGGTAAGGTACCACGAGCTTAAGTGATTTTGGCATATTATAAGATATGGGCCATATACACTTGAGTGGGCTTTTTAGCTTGCAGCCCACACAAGTGGTTCTATAAATAGAACCCTTGTGTAGAAGCATTGTCACACTTGCAATTTGTTTCTCTCTCTCTCTCTTACTCAAAGCCTTCATTCATAGCAGCTAGCACTAAGATTGAAGAAACCAGTTCGTGTGGAATGAGTAGAGGCGTTGTCATTGTTCAACGTTCGTGATCGCCACAAAAGGTAACGATTCTATCACTGATCATGCCTATTCGTAAGGATCATTAAAGGAGAAAATTTTAAATTCCGCTGCGCCTTGGATGGCAATTCTCCTTCAACTTTGTCCTTCTGAGACATAGACCTCAACTAGTCTCTATCCGGCGCCATGTCCACATTGTATTTGTATTGCTTCACAAAAGCCTCTCCCAAGTCGTTGAAAGTGCGGATGCTTGCATTATCCAACCCCATATACCAACGGAGTGCAGCACCAGTCAGGTTATCCTGGAAGTAGTGAATAAGAAATTGGTCATTATCTGTCTGAGTTGACATCTTACGGGCATACATCACAAGATGCTTGAGCGGACAAGAGTTCCCCTTATATTTTTCAAAGTCAAGCACTTTGAATTTCACCGGGATTTTAACATTGGGTACCAATCACAATTCAGCAGCATTCTTCCCAAACAAATCTTTACCTCTCAGCGTCTTCAATTCCTTGTGCAGCTCAAGGAACTGATCTTTCATTTTGTTCATCTTCTCATAAACATCCGGACCATTAGACGACTCAGAATGATAGATGGTATCCTCTACGCGAGGCAAAGTAGGCACAACGGGAGGTGGCACGGACATGAACGGGCTAGATGCCGGCATAGAAGCAAAAGTAGGTGCAATTCCCCACGGGAATGCAACAGGAAGGTTCGGTGCAAAGTGGGCGGTAGCAGCAGGCACGGTAGAGGTAACCATCTCTGAAGTAACAGTCCTCGCAGGAGGAGTTGCAGGTGTTGGAGAAGCTTGACTTTGAGCAGCAAGAACTGACTCCATCATGGCAGTCAGTCGGGCGATCTCGTCCTTCAGCTCTCTGTTCTCTTGCTCTAGATGTTCCATAATTTTCTGATGATTGGCCATGGTGTTGTACCGGTGAGTCAGCTTGGCTTCAACCCAAAAGAAACACCAATCAGACACCTGGCAAAAACCTGCTTATGCAAATAATGCATGAAATGCAATGCTTGATTACTTTTTATTTCCAAGGAACTTACTATATCATTTGCAAATATAAAATACTTAAATGGTAATTGCAAAAATTTGATATGACCAAAAAATCTCTTTTTATTTATATAAATTGGAAGGGTTACACTGAGTACAATTTCAGAAACCAAAATAAAAAGATACAAGAGAAAAGGAGACTAGTCATCCTAAGGATCCCTAATAACAATGTCAGAAGATCTGGTTGAAGGCGCGTACTTCCTTCGAATGCGACGGATATCGGCCTCAAAAGAAGCCTTCATCTAAGTTTTCTCGAGGACAAACTGGTCAACAATCTTCTTCCAAGAAACTGAAGGATGAGGCATGCTAGAAGATGAAACCTCTGGCTCTCTCTGTCTCTTCGTCACTCGGTCTTCAAGTAGCTCAATCAGTGCATCTTTGTCCTTAGACTCCAACTGCAACTCTTCATGCTTCTTGATCAAAGCACGAAAACACTCTTCCCACATATCCTTCTCTTGCTTCATCTTGATGAGCGCATCTTCCAACTCCTCTACATCTTGGTTATGGAGAGTTAATGGCTCAACCACAACCATAAACATAAGTCTTTCACAAGGATAAGGCATCTTCAACTCCATAGCTCTCTTCTTCACCCAAAGAGTGTAAGCTTCCAAAGCTACACAATTGCGTGGACCAAGCTCGGATCTTCCTTTCCTATGCACATTATGACAAACATGCATAATCTTCTACTTCAAATGTTGGGGATCTTTACCCTCTTGATATAAAAGACCTTCTAACAACGTGTTATTAGGTTTATCTCTCAACGGGAACCCAAGTTGAGGACGAGCCAAAGCAAGTGATCAGTCACCATTTATAGTAAGTTTTCATTACTGATCCGACGCAAAACAGAGACATTTGATACACTGTGCAAGCATTTAAGGTACAATTCGAGTAGTTTTACTTCCGTTATTTTATTTACGCATTTTTAATCTTTGTTATGTTTTACTGTGTTTATCTTGATTTTATGCGTGGGATAACTGTGTTTTTATCTAACAGATCCAGGTAGAAGAACCGGAGAACTCAGAACACGACAGTACGAGAGTCCGGCATGTAAAAGAGCAGAAAACCCCGGTACAGGAGGCCTGACACGGCCACCCATGTCACCTCACACGGCCACACGTGTCACCTGACATGGGCCGTGTCAGGGCAATGGAAGCAAAGGAAGGAAAACACTAGCCTGACACGGCCACCCGTGTCAGCTGACACGGGCCGTGTCAGGCAGAATCCCCCACCGTGTTAGCCTTGCCAAGGGCGTGTCAGGAGAAACAGTAGGCTGACACGGCCACCCGTGTCAACTGACACGGGCCGTGTCAGCCCAAGCCCAATATTTCCAGTTTTCTCGGGCTTTTCATTCTTCGGGCTTTGTGGAGACATCTTTGGACCTGTCCAACTACTGCTGGGAACTTTCACTATTAAAAGAGGTCTTCTTCCATAGGAAAAATCATCTTGGAATACAGTAAACCACAGTATTGTGAAGCAATCAAGTATTACAGAGATCAAGGCATTTGGAGAGCTGAAGAGATTCATGAGCGGGAGCAATTGAAGATCAAAGTCATCCAATTACTTGTAATGTGTAATTTTTATCTTGAATTTGTTTTAAACAATATGAGTAGCTAAACCGCCCAATGCTAGGGGTGTCCCTGATTTAGAATTGTAATGAATTTGAGTTTACATTTGCATTTATAATATCTTGTTTACGGTAACCTTTTGATGTGTTTATTGCTTTCTCTTTCGGACCAATTGAGATTGATTTATGGTTATCACTTAGGCTGGACTGCCAGTGATAAGGTTTTCATCAGGTTACTCTGCAGTAGATATCACCTAGGACTAGGGATACCCTGTATGAACCAGAGCATTCTTGATATTATACAACTTAACTTCACCCTAATTGGCCATGGACATAGGAATTAGGGTAGATTGATTAAAGGTTTTCTCACCAAGGACTTGGGAGAAAATACCCTTGAGAACTGGTAGTAATTGATATTTGTTGATGCAATAGTAACTCAGAGTTGTTACAGGGATAAATCATACACCTTCCCTGGCATTGTTCCTTTTTCTCTATAAACCCTTATTTTCATATTTCTTTACCTTTCCTTTTATTACTATATTTTTACATTCAAAAACCAAATTAATACTTTTTGTTTAATTGAATGATAATTTAAACTCAATACTAACGTGCAGTCCTTGAGATCGACATTCGGGGAATTTCCCCATTATTACTATAAAAGGAAAAATAGTCCACTTGCTATTTTCAACTGCATCCTAGCACGATCAATCAATTGGAAAGAAAACCTTTCACCGGAAAGGTTAATGAAGATTCCAACAAACACCTACAAAGATTTCTGACCATGAGCACCATCCTGAAAATTGACGGGCATACTAATGAAGAAAAAAATTAAGAATGTTCTCGTTCACTTTAGCTGAAGACGTGGAAGAATGGTTCTATCTTCTCCCTACCGGTAGTATCACTTCCTGGGAAGAGATGGAAACTGCATTCTTAAATGAGTATTTTCCAACATCAGTATTCTTGAGAAAAGGTATGAAATTCTGAATTTCAAACAGAAGGATGGGGAATCATTCGAAGACACTTACAAAAGATTCAAAAGGATCTTAGTCGCGTGTCCCACTCAGACCGAACAAATGCAGATGTTCGTTAATGGGCTGAAAATAAAGACAAAACAGGTGATTGATACAGCAGCCGGTGGCTCAATAAATTTCTCAACAGCCACTGGTATCAAAAGGATTATTGAAGCAATAGCTTCTAATGAGCATCTAGAGCTATATGACAGGTGTACCAGTCAGCCAGACGGGGTAATTGATCTAAATTTAGAAACAAATAAAATCCGTCTGGAAGACACTATTGCCGCCGAAGTAGACAAAAAGCTGAAAGCTATGAATATAGGTACTCAACAGATAGCACAGGTTCAGCTAGCTCAGGCGAGTACTTGTGAAATCTGTAATGGACCTCATCACACGATCTATTGCTTTGCGACTCCCCAACAAATTGAAGAGATCAAATTCTTGAAGCAGAATAATCCCTACTCTAACACTTACAACCCAGGTTGGAAGAATCATCCAAACTTCTCCTGGAAAGATCAGAGAGGAAATGTTCCGTAACAAGGTACAGGGCAATATCAGACTCAGTATCAGCAACAACAGCAGCAACAATAGGCACCTAAAAAGGCTGAATGGGAGATTGCCATTGAAAAGTTAGCAGCCCACAATACACAGTTTCAAGAAGAAACAAGGACCAATCAGAAAAATACCACAACCTCCATCAAAAATCTTGAAGTTCAGATGGGACAGATAGCACAACAGTTAGCATCAAACTCTAAAGCCCCTGGAACCCTACCTAGTGGTACGGTGACAAATCCGCGGGAACATAACACTGTTAACACTGTCACAACCCGAAGTGGAAAGTCAACTGAGGTAAATGATATAGAAAAAGATGAATTAATAGAGGTGGATTTAGAAATCAAGGAAACAAAAGTCCAAGATGAAGAAGCAATACCACCTCCTGTCCCGGATAAGGAAAAGGTTCCTAAACCCATAATCAAACTTCCTTACCCTCCACGACAGAAGAAGAAAAACCAACATGAGAAGAATTTTGAGAAGTTTCTGGAGATGTTCAAAAAACTCGAAATCAATATCCCTTTTTCTGAGGCATTGGAACAAATGCCAGTATATGCCAAGTTCATGAAAGACATAATTTCCAAGAAGCGTTCCACTGATACTGAACCGATCATCCTGACTGAAACATGCAGTTCCGTTCTCCAAGGCATGAAAATCCCAGTGGAAAAGGAAGACAGGGGATCGGTTACTATTCCTTGCACTATTGGTGATCGCAAATTCAAGAAGGCTCTGATTAACTTAGGAGCAAGTGTAAGTTTGATTCCACTGTCCATCTATAAGAAATTAGGCATCGGTTTTGTTCAAGATACTCGAATCACCCTTCAGTTTGCGGATCGCTCTGTTAGGCGACCCTATGGTATTGTGGAAGATGTTCTTGTAAAAATTGACAAGTTTTTCTTTCCAGTCGAATTCGTCATTTTGGAAATGCCGGAGGATGAGGAGATCCTTCTCATATTGGAAAGACCTTTCTTGGAAACAGGACGGTGTATGATAGATATTGAGGAAGGAACTATGACCCTCAAGGTCTATGATGAAGAGTTAAAGATAGATGTGAGTAATACCATGCAATACAAAGATGATATCGACACAAGAAACACTATAGAGATAATTGACCAGGTAATTGCTCAAGAAAATGACCAGCATAGACCCCGGTCACCTCTAAATCGGGTCTTAAGCTTGTCCATTTTTGAAAGTAATGAAGATGAAGAAGAATCTGAGGTGCTTGCTCTGATGGAAAAACAACCTGAATGGATTAGATCTAGACCACACCGGTGGGAAGATCTAAGACCACCACCATCCGATGTCACTGAAGAACCCAAAAAGGGGTGGATCTGAAGCAGTTACCAACAAATTTGAAGTATGTATTTCTAGACACTCAAGAAAAATGTCCAGCCATCATTAATGCTAGTCTACAGAGTGTCCAAGAGGCAGAACTCATTCAAGTGCTAAAAAAATACAAGGGTTCAATCGGATGGGCAATTGAGGACTTAAAAGGTATAAGCCCTACTGTTTGCATGCACAAGATCTTAATGGAGGATGACCATAAACCGGTAGTGCAACCACAATGAAGACTTAACCCATCCATGAAAGAAGTGGTGCGCAAAGAGGTTGTAAAACTCTTGGATGCGGGCCTAATCTACCCTATCTCCGATAGTTCTTGGGTAAGTCCAGTCCACGTGTTACCAAAAAAAGGGGGCACAACGGTAATAAAGAATGAAAAGAATGAGTTCATTCCTACCCGCACTGTTACAGGTTGGAGAGTGTGCATCGATTACAAAAGGCTAAACGTGGCAACAAGGAAGGATCACTTTCCGTTACCATTCATTGATCAAATGCTGGAAAGGTTGGCAGGACACGATTATTATTGTTTCCTAGACGGTTATTCGGGGTACAACCAGATTGCGGTTGCCCCTGAAGACCAAGAGAAGACTGCATTCACATGCCCCTATGGTATTTTCGCTTATAGAAGAATGCCATTTGGCTTGTGCAACGCACCGGCCACATTTCAAAGGTGTATGACTTCTATTTTTGCTGACATGCTCGAAAAGCATATGGAAGTATTTATGGATGATTTCTCGGTATTCGGTTATTCATTTGATAATTGTTTGACTAACCTGTCACTTATTTTAGAAAGATGCCAGCAAATAAATTTGATCCTAAATTGGGAAAAATGTCACTTCATGGTCCGGGAAGGAATAGTATTGGGACACAAGATCTCCAACAAGGGTATCGAAGTGGGTATAGCAAAAGTGGAGGTAATAGCAAACTTACCACCACCGGTGAATGAAAAAGGCATCTGAAGCTTCTTAGGACATGCGGTTTTCTACCGCAGGTTCATAAAAGATTTCTCCAAGATTGCCAAACCATTAACTAGTCTGCTGGTAAAAGATACCCCGTTCTTATTTGACAAAGAATGCAGGAAAGCCTTCGAGACCTTGAAGAAGGAGCTGGTGTCAACACCCATAGTTATTGCCCCAAATTGGTCTCTCCCTTTTGAGATAATGTGTGATGCAAGTGATAACACAGTGGGGGCGGTACTAGGGCAACGCAAGGAGAAGCTCTTGCATGTGATCTACTATGCAAGCCATGTACTCAACCCTGCTCAAATGAACTATGCAACCACAGAAAAAGAACTCCTGGCGGTGGTATACACTTTTGACAAATTCAGATCCTATCTGCTGGGATCAAAGGTAATTGTATATACTAACCATGCTGCTTTGAAATATCTTTTTGCAAAACAGGAATCCAAGCCGAGGTTGTTGCGATGGATCCTCCTACTACAGGAATTCGATATGGAAATCAGAGACAAAAAGGGTAGTGAAAACACTGTTGCTAATCACTTGTCTCGGATGACTCCGATTCAAGAAACAGAAGAAACACACCCCATCAGAGATGAGTTCACGGACGAACGCATTCTAGCCGTTACGCATATCCCATGGTTCACCGATTACGCGAACTTTGTGGTGGGTGGACTGATATCTGATGACTTTGACTCTAACAGACGAAAAAAGTTTTTGCATGATTGCAGGTTCTATGTTTGGGATGATCCATTCCTTTACAAAAATGGATTAGATGGTCTAGACAGGAGATGTGTTCTATAGGAAGAGTAGAGGGACATTTTAAAAGCCTGTCATAACTCCAAATATGGAGGACATTTTAGCGGAGACAGAACCGCAGCCAAAGTCCTCCAATCTGGATTGTATTGGCCCATACTGTTCAAAGATGCACAAGCAGTGGTAAAAGAGTGCGACAGATGTCAAAGAACAGGAAACATATCTAACAGAAATCAGATGCCTCAAAATGCCATTATAGAAGTCGAACTGTTCGATGTATGGGGGATAGATTTTATGGGACCGTTCCCACCTTCCTTTGGAAAGAAATACATTCTGGTTGTGGTTGACTATGTCTCAAAATGGGTGGAAGCAGTTGCACTGCCCACGAATGATGCAAAGGTGGTGATCAACTTCCTCAAGAATTGTATCTTCGCACGGTTTGGGGTACCAAGAGCACTTATTAGTGACGAAGGTACCCACTTCCTAAATAAATTGATGGAAAACCTACTACGGAAATACAATGTCAAACATAGAGTCGCCACTCCATACCACCCCCAGACCAGTTGACAGGTTGAGGTATCCAATTGGCAGATCAAGCAAATCCTAGAAAAAACTGTCAGTGCCTCTAAAAAGGATTGGTCAATCAAGCTCGATGACGCGCTCTGGGCATACCGAACAACGTTCAAATCACCAATAGGTATGTCCCCTTATCAGTTAGTCTATGGTAAAGCTTGTCACCTACCACTTGAACTTGAGCATAGGGCATTTTGGGCTACCAAATTCCTCAACTATGATCTGGCCAAAGCAGGAAAATCTCGGATCCTCCAATTACAAGAGCTGGAAGAGTTCATGATTCGAGTGTATGAGAATGCCAATATATACAAAGAACAAACCAAAACCTAGCATGACAGGCGCATTCAGAAGAAAGACCTTGAGGAAGGACAACTAGTGTTATTATTCAACTCAAGGTTGAAACTCTTCCCAGGGAAACTGGGGTCCCGATGGACGGGACCCTTTGAGACACAAAAGGTGTTTTCACATGGAGCCGTTGAACTAAGAAATCCAGCGAACGGAGACACGTTCAAGCTAAATGGGCAGAGAGTGAAACCTTACATACAAGACCAGGAGGTGGTCCTATAGAAAAAATCAGTCTCACCTAAGCAGACGGAGAATCGTCGAGCCATGCGACGTTAAACGAAGCGCTTCATGGGAGGCAACCCACATTTTTTATTTCTAATCAGTTATATGTGTTTGTAGGTATACAGGAGTTCTACAAGGAGGATCCAGAGGAACCAGCGGTTGACCTGACAAGAAAACCAAAAAACGGCCAAAAGGACAGCCTGACACGGCCACCCGTGTCAGCTGACACAGGCCATGTCAGAAGCACTGAAGGAAAATTGGTTTGGGGTTTGGTAAAACAGTGGCCTGACACGGCCCGTGTCAGGATCACTATAAAATATTTTGTGGAAAGTGGTAAAATAGTAGCCTGACACGGCCACTCGTGTCAGCTGACACGGCTGTGTCAGGCATGCGGATTTTTTTTTTTTTTTGAAATTTTGTATTTTTCGTGGGGCCCATCCACTTAATCCCCTCTTAATCACACTTTTTCCCCTATCAATCATCATTATCAGATTTTTACCACACTTATCATCACTCTCTCTCATCATTTTTTTCATCTTTTTCTCTCACTCTTTTACAAACTCCATTAAAACTCACTTACCTCACCACACAAAACCCTCCATGCACCCAAGTTCCACTCACTTATAGCTCAAACACCCTTCACAAATATTTCTCACCTCGTTGTCCCAGTCATAACCACGGTTTCAGATTTTTCTAACTCAAAAGTTCGGAATATTGCTATTTTTTTGCAGGTCCAAAATGCCCCCGAGAAGAATCCTTACCGAAAAGCAACAACTTGCAGAGATGGCGAAGTCCCGGAAACGCCTGAGCCGGAATCCTAATCCCCACAACATTGTGTTTGACAATCTGGAGCAAGAGCGACGTTACCAAATTCACCGGAAGCGCAAGCTGACGCCGACCAGGTATATATGTGAGCATACTCTGAACGCTCTTGGGCTGAAAATTGAGGTAGACCGAATGTTCCATGTTTTGGGCATGCTCGAGTTTATGAGTTTGGAGGCGCCGACCTACGAGCGCATTACTCTCGAGTTCCTTAGCACCTTGGAGTTCTAGCTGGAAAAGCGGTGGATTAACACAACCAGGTATTATTTTGGCACCTTACGTTTTCGGCTGTTTAACAATTATCATGAATTGTCTATTGAGGAGTTAGCTTCCATACTCCGACTCCCTCTGAACGGATCCAGAGCGGTCCCATATGGGTTCTCTCCGAAGGATTTCTGGATCGCCATAACTGGGAGGACGGATTACTCCTCTAAAGGTGTGAAAGCCTCGGGCATCCAGAATCCCTGTTTCAGGTACGCCCAAAAAGGTTTAGCCTATACCCTGTTTGGTAGAGGCGACATCACTAGAGTAGCTACTCAGAGAGAGCTATTCTTCATGTACTCGATGGCTCAAACCAAGACCATCAATGTATTTGCCCTTGCAGCAGACTACCTTGGGAGAGTCGGCCGAGCGAACTCCGGAGGCATATCCGTGGGAGGTATGATCACCCAAATTGCATTGCATTTCGGGTATCTGGCTGTTTTACTCGAGGACACGCCAATTGCAGGTAATACAAAAATTGACATGTTTGCTCTGATTTCCCAAGGTGTGATTGCGATTGCCCCTACTTATTATTCCTTACTCATTCATAAAAGGTTTATCATCGCTCTGCCGGATCCGGACAGAGTGGCTATTACTAACTATGCGAATTGGCTGTATGTGAGCGCCGATCCCGATACGGATGAGGGCCATGAAACTGACCATTTTAATGCAGGTGAGCAAGTTGTAGATGACCTGGAAGAAGGAACGAAAATAGAAGAGGAAGATCCTCAAGCACCTCCTGAGCAGTTTGTCCCACAGCATCAAGAACCCACCCAGCAGGCGGCAGATTCATCATCTTGGTCAACTGAACAATGGAGTTGGGTACAGACCGAGATAGGTGACTTGAGGACTGAACAGCAAAGGCAAGGCATCGAGCAAGCCCGTCAGGGAGCGATGTTGGATGAGATGAGCAGCATGATGCGACAGTTGATGTTGCATTTCCCGTACACACCTCCTCAGTAGGACCCTGTAAGTTCCCTCCTCCGTGCTTGTTCACAAACATTGTGGATAATGTTGAGTTCAGGTGTGGGGGAGATTTTATGTCTTTTATTGGTAATTTGTTTTGTGCTATTTTTACTTTTTAATTTTGTATTCTAGATTGAATTTGTCTGTTGAATGTACATTATGCTGCAAGTGTGTGTGTCAAGTCTGTGTTGACAGGTTGGAAAAGTAATGATCACAATTGAGAGTGGATGAAATATCACACCACTCACCATGGCTTGTTGTGAAGGATCTCCCCAAAAAGTGACACTACTGAAAGTGAAGATCGGACGCAACATATACAACTTAACCGACATGAGTATCCTGCATATTCCGAAGTAAGAAAGCAATTGCACCAAATTTAGGGGCACTGTGGATCCTGTCAAAGCTGAGCCAAACCAAGTGAGTCATAAAAAGCCAAACATATTAATCATCATGAGCGTCATTCAGGTTTGTCTTTATCACTCTAAATTTGCGTAGACTCTCTGGGACTGTCACTGCATGATACACACACTGAGGCACGTTGTTTATAATTAACCTCGAGCCTTTCTAGCCATCCCGAATTATTATATCCCTCGTTAACCCCCTTTGAGCATATATCCATTTTTTTTGTTTAAAACACCATGAATGTAACCATTGGCCAAAACACTTCCCCTCCCTGTTCAGAGTCATGAGAATATATTCCAGCTGTGTTGAAAAGCTAAGTTTGGGGTAAAAACCCCAAAAGCTCTCAAAGCCCTAGAAAATGCAAAAACAAAAGAAAAAGAAAAATTGATGAATCGAGAAAAAGAAATAAAAATAAAAATTAAATACTCGATGATTCAAAAGAAAGAAGCACGAAAAAGGGCAGTCGGTAAACATTCAAGAAATAAGAAAAGAAAACCGAGGAAATAAAAGAAGCAAACACAGGATGTAACATCGACTCTGAACCAAAATCCCCTTGTTTTCCTTTTTTTTAATCCATACCCTAACCCAAGCCAAGCTACAACCCAAAAGACCTCAAAAGTGTGTGTGTTATGTGTAAGTGATGAGAAAAGAGAGACTATTCAAACTTATGAGTGATATTGCATACTTTGAATTATGAGTGTAAACAGCTTACCCCGAGAAAATTTGTGAGAATGTGAAATAAGCTGACAGGTGAAACAGTGCTTTGAAGTGGAAGTGTGAATGATGACTTAGTAGGATGGGCGGGACTTGTGGAAGGAAAAGGGAAGACGTTCGTGAATGATCTCAACAGTGGTGGAAAGCAATAAGAATTCTGGGGAGTGATAATGAAACATTACTTGGGACAAGAAATGAACTAAGTTTGGGGTTGTGATCAGTCACCATTTATAGTATGTTTTCATTACTGATCCGACGCAAAACAGAGACATTTGATACACTGTGCAAGCATTTAAGGTACAATTCGAGTAGTTTTACTTCCGTTATTTTATTTACGCATTTTTAATCTTTCTTATGTTTTACTTTGTTTATCTTGATTTTATGCGTGGGATGGCTGTGTTTTTATCCGACAGATCCAGGTAGAAGAACCGGAGAACTCAGAACACGACAGTGCGAGAGTATGACACGCAAAAGAGCAGAAAACCCCGGTACAGGAGGCCTGACACGGCCACCCGTGTCACCTGACACGGGCCATGTTAGGGCAATGGAAGCAAAGGAAGGAAAATAGTAGTCTGACACGGCCACCTGTATCAGCTGACACGGGCCGTGTCAGGCAGAAGCCCCCACCGTGTTAGCCTTGCCAAGGGCGTGTCAGGAGAAACAGTAGGCTGACACGGCCACCCGTGTCAACTGACACGGGCCGTGTCAGCCCAAGCCCAATATTTCCAGTTTTCTCGGGCTTTTCATTCTTCGGGCTTTGTGGAGACATCTTTGGACCTGTCCAACTGCTGCTGGGAACTTTCACTATAAAAAGAGGTCTTCTGCCAAAGGAAAAATCATCTTGGAATACAGCAAACCATAGTATTGTGAAGCAATCAAGTATTACAGAGATCAAGGCATTTGGAGAGCTGAAGAGATTCATGAGCGGGAGCAATTGAACTCAAAGTCATCCAATTACTTGTAATGTGTAATTTTTATCTTGAATTTGTTTTAAACAATATGAGTAGCTAAACCCCCCAATGCTAGGGGGTGTCCCTGATTTAGAATTGTAATGAATTTGAGTTTACATTTGCATTTATAATATCTTGTTTACGATAACCTTTTGATGTGTTTATTGCTTTCTATTTCGGACCAATTGAGATTGATTTATGGTTATCACTTAGGCTGGACCGCCAGTGATAAGGTTTTCATCAGGTTACTCTGCAGTAGATATCACCTAGGACTAGGGATACCCTGTATGAACCGGAGCATTCTTGATATTATACAGCTTAACTTCACCCTAATTGGCCATGGACATAGGAATTAGGGTAGATTGATTAAAGGTTTTCTCACCAAGGACTTGGGAGAAAATACCCTTGAGAACTGGTAGTAATTGATATTTGTTGATGCAATAGTAACTCAGAGTTGTTACAGGGATAAATCATACACCTTCCCTAGCATTGTTCCTTTTTCTCTATAAACCCTTATTTTCATATTTCTTTACCTTTCCTTTTATTACTATATTTTTACACTCAAAAACCAAATTAATACCTTTTGTTTAATTGAATGATAATTTAAACTCAATACTAACGTGTAGTCCTTGAGATCGACATTCGGGGAATTTCCCCATTATTACTATAAAAGGCAAAATAGTCCACTTGATATTTTCCCGATCAGCAGGGTTGTAGTTAATTCCTCCTTGTGTGCTAATGAGAGGCACGTTACAGAATTCACCACAACTATCAATAATCTCCAAACTTCTTAAAGATGGGTCATACCAAACTATATCATCATTAGTGAGAGACATAAGTCTCTGAGACCATCGTAGACATTGTTTGTTCTCTACAAAAGCAGGTGTATGAGGCAAGTGCGAAATAAACCACTTGTACAAAAGAGGAATGCAACAGACAATCGTTCCACCACCTTTAGAATTCCTTAGATGCAAAGAGAAATACATATCACCCAACAAAGTAGGCACAGGATTCCTAATCAAGAAAAGTCTAATGGCGTTAACATCAACAAAACCGTCAATGTTAGGGAACAAAGCTAATCCATAGATGAGCAACACAAAGATAGCTTCAAAAGCATCCACACTATCAGCTTGAGCAAAAGTAGTAGCTTCCTTGATGAGGAAAACAGATGGCAACCCAAACAATCCTCCTTTCTTCACCCAATGAGCCTCTATCTCAGACTTCTTCATGTGAAGAGCTTCAGCAATAATATTAGATCGGGGAATCTCCTCCAATCCACTAAAAGGCACTCTACTAGAAACAGGTATCCCCAAGAGATGAGAATACTCCTCCAATGTAGGGACAAGCTGAAAATATGGGAAAGTGAAACAATGGTAGAGAGGATCATAGAACTGCATTAGCACACTCAAGAGTCCCTCAACCACATCAGTAGACAATATGGACAGAAGCTTCCCATGGCGTTGTTTGAAGTCCAGTGGATCTAATACAAAAGATGCTAGCTTCCTTAACTCTTTCAAGTCGGGACATATGAAACTGTACTTCTTAGTGTTCCTTCGTCCACAATCCATGGTCTGAAAATATTTGCAAATGATACCTTAGTTCCTTGAAATTTTCATGTGATGAATGTTATGATGCGCATGAATGCATGAATGCAACAATCACAAATAAGGGATCACACACAAGGCAAACAAAGGTCAAAGGATGAATCAAGTCATTGTCAAGATCAATCATCCATTTTGGTGGATTAAGGTTTACACCTTATCAACACCCAAGTTCCATTGATATTGACAAGACTTGATTGAATCAACCAAGAATCAAGGGTTTGTTGCAAGTCACGAGCATGAAGTCTGGGTAAGAACCCTCCCAAAGGAGTGAACTAAGGATAAAACTTGTAGATCATGTTCTAACATGTCCCCAGAGTCTTAAGTCCATCTATCTGATATTACAGGTTAAGATGACTGACTCATCGACCCATAATATTCTCAAGAGAAACTCGTCTGAGTGTAGTATCGCGTAACAACTGTTATCAAGTCTACACTTGAACAATTTCTGCACTACGTCCTAAATAGGCCAAGATGGGCTAAGTGTGCTAAGGTCCTCAGCTTCTCAGAACCAATTAGAGATAGTACTGCCTAACCACAAATACTTGTGTGACATTTCCAAAACCAAAGGACTACTCCACACAAGTCAAACATCACTATACCATCCTCCTGTCTTAATTGCACTCAAGTTCGAGTTAGAACTTATCTCACCACTCAGAGATCACCAAGCACAACAAGCTGATTATATCACACATACATATATACAAACATCACATATATACCAATATATTCACACAAAAAGTAGGCTAAACCCACTGGAGACTACTCCCCAGCAGAGTCGCCACTTAATTTCTGTAGCGGGAAATTCATGATCAACAAGCTATTGACAAGCTATAGATCAATTAACAAGAGTCGCCACCGCGCTTTTATTGTTTCCAAGGGAAAATGGAAAAAGTAAGAACAAAACTCAAAAAGAAGAAGTTTTCAAATAAAAACTAATAAAAGTCGGAGATCACAGGTAAGGAGGTTGATTACACAGAGGGAAGGTGTTAGCACCCAAAGTGTCCTAGGTACTCCTAGGGAGCCCTTTTTGTATGCATATGTATTTTGTACAAAGTGATGTTTACAAACAAATAGAATGGGGGGATGAGAAAAGAATTCATTAATTATAATTTTGTGTTTGACAAGACCTTCAGACTTGTGCCTACATACCAACATAAAAATGAGGGATCAAAACCTCGTAGTTCGTGATACAAATTTCAAAATGAGTGTGTTGATTTTAACAAAATTTAAGTTTGAAAGGCACAAAGGCCTAAAAATGGTTTGAATGGGTTAGTTCTTTCTTTGGCTTTTTTGAAAGTTTAAGTCAAATATAGTTAAGTTTATTTACAAGTTTGATTTAAGAAAATAAGTTTGAAAATGCAATGGCATATGGCCAAAGTTTCTATCTTTTTGCAAAAGTGGTGAAAGTTTAGAACAAAAGTAGTTCACACAAAGAAGATTTTGAAAAATGGAGGGAGAGATTTTGAAATTAAAGAAATGGGGAGAAGATGAAGAGACTACCCTATGTACAGAAATTAAAAGTTTAGAGTTGAAAAGGTCTAACCAAGTGGGTAGCAATCTAATAGACAAGTATGTCAATAGAAACCCAGAATTCCCTTGGACTTTTTAGACTCAAACAACACATAAATGCACAATTATATTATCTTGAAGAGCAAGGCATCAAATAAAGATGGCCTTATCCAAGCTTATCCATTCCATGATTTTCTCCAAAATAGCCCATGTAACAGATGAATTCCACAAGTCACAAGTTCAAAATAACAGCTTCACAATGATTGTTAGTACCTTAAGATTGGCATTAATTTTGAAAAACAAATAATGTAATCACCTCTGTTGTTTTAATATGTTGGGTAGAAGAAGTTCAACATCTGGACCAACATGTCATGTAAGATGTCACGACATCGGGACTGTGACATCTCACATGTGTATAAAACTGAATCAGTTAATTTTGGTTTGGTGTGTGATCAATTAGGAGATCTCGTGAATATCCTAACTCCTATGTGAAGATCTTGAAGATACAATCAGAAGATTTGGTGAATATATTTGGTGAATATACAGTTTCCAAATATGGAGATCTTTTAGGAAATAAAAGATTGAAGACCTTGATTGTAGCAGAAGAATTCTGCCAGCTATGTAACAGCAAAGGAGAAGCTTGCTGTGATTTCTGAAGGCCCAAATCCAGTTGGGTGGTTAGGTTATAAATAGCAGATTGTAACCTAGGTTTTGTAAGCCTCAAACAATGTAAAAATTAGAGGTATGTGTGAGGTAAACCTCCCAACCTGTGGGAAGGTTACCAAGTGTTTCTCAGTGCTTGAAAGCATGAGATTATTTGTAACTCAAAGCCTGTAGGCAAGAGTTGTTATGTTCTTGAACGAAGCTATGAAGCATGTTCAAGTTGTCTAAGCATTACATGGTATTTGTAATGATAGGAATGGAAACTGGAGGTTTCTATCTAGGAGTGCCTAGGTATAGATTGCATTGGGTAGGGATTAAGTGAAGAGTTGTAAACGGGGGAGTTTAACTCTGAATTAATACTGCTAATAGTGGATCTTCTTCCTGGCTTGGTATGCCCCCAGAGTAGGTAATGTTGTACCGAACTGGGTTAACAATTACTGGTGTTTTTACCTTCTGCACACTTTATTTTGTCTGTTATAACTCATTCTGTTTCTAGTCTGTTTATGAAGAGAATAACAGACTTGACACATAGCCTGCAGTCTGATTGCAAAACAGAATGTTATGACATTCATTATTGACTGCTGATACTGATAGACTGGTTGGTCTATTACAGTTCACCCATCTGTAATGTTGGGACAGGTGATGTTCAAATCAATATTGAGACATCATGCTGATAACTGGGCAGGATAAATAAACATAAGGGATATATTTGATCTCTACTATGTCTTTGCATTAGATGGATAAAAACTATATGTTCTTCTTTCCATGGTGGTATATTGGCAGATGTCTTGACATCTGTGACTGAGTGTGTATGAGTACTGGGTTTTAATGTTTATAACTGTCTTGCTGTATTAGTAACAATGTTGGATCAAATGTCATGACTTCGTGTAGAACATCTGAACTCTGACTATACCAGAATTTCAATTGGTATCAGAGCAGGCATCTTGTTATGTTTCTGGATGAGATCCATGGGTGATACTTTCTGGTATCTTGCAAGGAGTTATGTCAGTACTGATGTTGGAACCTATGGAAGGTTCTGTGATTTCCATGAATGGTCCCTTGAAGTATGTGGATGGACTATTCATGACAGGAACTGTGTGTATCTGTCTCTGGAGGTTGGCAATTGGTCTTTGTGTGGAACAGCTGTGCTAGTATTGAAACATATTCAAACTTGGTATATTCTTGGAGGTTGATCTGGTGAAGTGTGTGGTCATAGGTTGAGTTGTATTATGATTTCCGCTGCATAATACCTGGCTAAACTCAAACTCTGATGAAGGTTCCCCTCATGTGGATGAAAGGCTGTTGTATTCAAGATTTCATCATAATCTACTGAAGATGTCAAAGATACTTGAGTCTCCTCAAGTCCACTCATCATGACGTTCTCACTTCAGGATTGTAAGAATCACCTGATCACTGATTCTTTTACTCTCTTGGGTAGTGTATATGAAGACCTTGAAGACTTTCAAGGAGGGTTTGTTCCAAGGAGGTGGAACTAATGTTCTATGCAATGTTAGAACATGTTGTTCAACAAGTATGCAGCTACTAGTTGAAGAGCAGATGGTTTTAGGTGTCAAACAAAGGGATACGTGTGTTTGGAACCTACTCCTGACCTGGAAGAGGAGACATCTGTGGGTGCTAAGTTGACAAGGGTAGGGTCAACTGTCTGTGTGCTCAAGAAGGTCACTTCTAGACGTCTGATCTCTAGAAGTGGAGCTGGTTGAGATTTGACACGGTGCAATTTCCTGTTGTCTGTCTTATTCCTATAGATTGATCAAGATTGGATACTTGTTCCCTAAAGTACTATGTTGTGTGGGAAGACAAGTTCCCTGGATGTTAGAAGTCAGTAATGGGGTAACCTGATTGCTATTTCATTTAAGAGGATTGGGACCATGAATCTTGCTATTCAAACACCACGCTCAGAAGTGGCAGTTCTTTCAAGGAGTGAGAATATGAAGATTCAGAGGTTGGTTGAGGTAGTATGCTCTGGAAATGCATATCTACTATTGACTGGTGTTGTTTTCTTTCACTAGTACTGATGGTCAGCTGGAGTCTGATTGGTGTGATTGGAGTATGTATAGGTATAACTCATAGAGTTAGTTACCACTGGTAAGTATGGTGTATGTCATGTTGAGACATGTCTGTACAATGCATGGATATTGGTGTGAAGTTTCCATGATTGTTAATTTGAGGAGGAGTTTTGGTTAACCTCCTCACGTTCGGTCAGCCTAGGGTCTGGTTGGCTGTTGACCTGTGTCACATGGGTTCTGGTGGTTGTGTGACACATTTGCAAGGAAGAATTCATATCTCTCATTCCTAAGGGTGAATTTAACCTGGGAAGTTTTTCAAAACTGTTGAGGTGCTTGCAAGCAAAAGATGTTGACACTAGAAGAGTATTTTCAAAGTAGTCTTATGGTGGAAGTATCTGAAAGGAATATTAGGAAAGGATTTAAGATCAGTGTCTACTTGTGCCAAGTACAAGTATTTAATTGATTATCCTTGGAGCTCAAGATAAATGATGTTTTTAAAAGATGTTGGAACATCTCGTCTTCAAGATCCTGTGCAGAATCACAGGAAGGATAGTACATTGATTTATGATCTATCACTTTGGTGGCAGCAAAACCATATGATCTCTGAAAAGGTTTCCTAGCAAGAAACATGTTCATCCTGGTGTGTACAAGAAGAAGAAAACATCATAGTCCTGATGGTGGTTACTTGGATCAGTTTACTTCTGATCTAGGTAAGGAAGTGCATTAGCTAATGCACACTATGGAGTCAAGAACAAGTGGCAGCAGTCTTGACATCATGGAAACAGCTTTGCTTTAGGAAGTGGAACCCTTGGTATAGCTGAAGGGATAGTTTCTAACTGGTCCTTCTGAAGACTCATGCATTAGAGTGTCTGATGTCTTTGGAGAAGAAGCAGGGATTCATCAAGGTGTGAGCTTGGATGACTTAACTGCAAACCTGCAGGATGGAGGATGTTTACTCAAACTTGGTTCCACAATTAAGTCTATGAGAACATTGAACTCTTGTTCTGTGAAGGGAGGAAGTTCTTTCAAGTGGCAGAAGAAGGAGCTGAATTCAACAGCTAGATGTCAAAACACAAGGTTATGACATTTGGTTCAACAACAGAATCTTAGTTGGTGAAGTGGCACATCAACTTGAGATAGAAGGGTCTATAGGGTTGTAGATTGGATACTTCAAAAAGGCCGTTCTCGTTGCAGTTCTTTGGAGTTGCTGGATAGAAAGGATGTTACATGTTCATGTCTTAGAAAATCTAAGTTGTGTTCAACATGTAGCTTGAAGTTCAAGTCTCACTTGGAAGGTCATAATATCTTTGGGAGAAGTCTGATAAACGTGGAGAGGTCAAAAAAAATAAAAATGACATTTGACTTTTTCATATGAGGATTCATGAAGGAGGTAGTCAACCAGTGGCATTTGGTCTATCTCAGAAGTGAGTTCGAAGAATCAAGATAATATACATATGGCAACTGATTATTCTTGAGGATAGTCTGAGACAAGTTACTTTTGAGCAGAAAAGTAGTATGTTAAAGACAAAAGGAGGTGTTTTCTATTCATCTCTTGGAGCTTGTGGAAGGAGCTCTGAGCTATCTATGGAAGATTATCTCTTGTAATGGGATGAGAATGTATATGTCCCAATTTGTGTCTGGATCAAACTTGTGATTCAGTGATATCTGAAGAATATCAGATGGTGTTATGTTGTTTTCTGTTCTGGTTAGAAGAGAGATTGTCACAGGGTGTGGATGTGTTCAGCCAAGAAGGTTGAACATGGAGTGTGCTCTTGAAGACATGAAGATGAGTCTTATGTTTTCCATTCATCAAGCTGTCTGGGTTCTCTTTGAATCAGGAAGTATGTGAAGGTCCAACTTTGAGGTGTTGGATATGTTCATCTCCAAGTTTCAAGAGGAGAGTTGGTTGTTCATGACAGGGGGAGTTCTGTCTTTGCACTCCAAGTAATCATCAAGCTTGTGGTCTATGTGTTCTCAAATTACAAGGTATGGCAACTTGTTAGTTAGTGAGATGATGGGGCGTGTGTCAAGGCTGAGTGAGCAGAAGAATGTCTGACCGGATGTCATGACATTGCCTTGGACAATATTGTTATTTCCTTCTGAAACTTCAGTCATAAGGAAATATGGATGTGGTGCACAGGTGCTGATGTTGTAGCAGATGTCAGTATGACATTCTGGCTGGTACAGGTGCTGAAGTTCTGTAGCTGTTAATTGATGAGTGCACAGATTTAGGGGGAGAAGAAGTACCCTTGTGCATTGTGCATTTGTGTGTCTTACTAGTTGCATCCATAACTAGTAATTCTGTTGATTGTTGCACAGATTTAGGGGGAGGAGAAGTACCCTTGTGCATGTGTGTATTACTAGTAGCCATAGCTAGTAATTGTTTTTGCTTCTGCTGCTGATTAAACTATTGTTAAGTTGTTTAACTGCTGTCAGTTTGCCCTGTGAACAAAAAGGACAGAGTGTTCACAAGATGTCATATGTGATGTCTTAACATAAGATATCCTATGTACCTGCTGGAAGTTACATAAGGAAATGTGGATGTGTGGTGCTAGATGTCAAGCTACCATTGGAGGTGAGAAAGTGGTTTTAGAAAACGGTGATAGGGAGAATATATGCAGAACACAGACAAAAGCAGTATCAAATGTTAAGACATAGCTTGTAACCTGTCTGACAGCATTTATGGAATAGTCTTGGAACTGCTGTTTCTGGAAACAGTCAAGAGCTGTAAAAGGTATTCAAAGATTGTCTGGGATATTGGTGGTGATTCTCTGACTGATTCTCAGCAAATATGGATGGATCTTGACCAAGGATTTACTGCTACCGTTAAATCCTAAGCATGGTCTGGCCTATTTAAAGGATGCATCAGCACTCCTCTTCTCACAAGAGCGACATTTCATTCCCACTAAACAATGGGGTTTGTTAGGATCTGGGCATACTGTTCCTGGATCTGGTTTTGTGATGGTGTCATTTATAAATGTTTAGCTAAAAAGGGGGAGAGAAACATTGTCCTGAGGATGCACCAGAAGCAAGCAATATCTGGGTGCAAGGAGAAGATGGGTTCAGACACAAAAGTCACTAACTGGGTATATCAGTTGTGTCTTGTGATCTGAGTTAAGAAGACAGTTGTGTCTTGTGATCTGAGTTACATTATCTATGTACTCAGTATTACATTATCTGAGTTACATTATCTGAGTTAAGAAGCCCTCCTGTTGAGGGGAATGGTTGTGATGCAGTTGTGTCTTGTACAACTTCTTCCTCATGTACACCAACAGTGTCAGTGGCATTGGGGCTGTCAATGACAAAGAGGAAGTGCAGACCCATATTGAGTTATTTGTTTTAGCTAAAATTTGCCAAAGGGGGAGATTGTTAGTACATTAAGATTGACATTAATTTTGTAAAACAAATAATATAATCACCTCTGCTGTTTTAATATGTTGGGTTGAAGAAGTTCAACATCTGGACCAACATGTCATGTAAGATGTCACGACATCGGGACTGTGACATCTCACATGTGTATAAAACTGAATCAGTTAATTCTGGTTTGGTGTGTGATCAATTAGGAGATCTGGTGAATATCCTAACTCCTATGTGAAGATCTTGAAGATACAATCAGAAGATTTGGTGAATATATTTGGTGAATATACAGTTTCCAAATATGGGGATCTTTTAGGAAATAAAAGATTGAAGACCTTGATTGTAGCAGAAGAATTCTGCCAGCTATGTAACAGCAAAGGAGAAGCTTGCTGCGATTTCTGAAGGCCCAAATCCAATTGGGTGGCTAGGTTATAAATAGCAGATTGTAACCTAGGTTTTGTAAGCCTCAAACAATGTAAAAATTAGGGGTATGTGTGAGGTAAACCTCCCAACCTGTGGGAAGGTTACCAAGTGTTTCTCAGTGCTTGAAAGCATGAGATTATTTGTAACTCAAAGCCTACAGGCAAGAGTTGTTATGTTCTTGAATGAAGCTATGAAGCATGCTCAAGTTGTCTAAGCATTACATGGTATTTGTAATGATAGGAATGGAAACTGGAGTTTTCTATCTAGGAATGCCTAGGTATAGATTGCATTGGGTAGGGATTAAGTGAAGAGTTGTAAACGGGGGAGTTTAACTCTGAATTAATACTGCTAATAGTGGATCTTCTTCCTGGCTTGGTATGCCCCCAGAGTAGGTAATGTTGTACCGAACTGGGTTAACAATTACTGGTATTTTTACCTTCTGCACACTTTATTTTATCTGTTATAACTTAGTCTGTTTCTAGTCTGTTTATGAAGAGAATAACAGACTTGACACATAGCCTGCAGTCTGATTGTAAAACAGAATGTTATGACATTCATTTTTGACTGCTGATACTGATAGACTGGTTGGTCTGTTACAGTTCACCCATCTGTAATGTTAGGACAGGTGATGTTCAAATCAATGTTGAGACATCATGCTGATAACTGGGCAGGATAAATAAACATAAGGGCAATATTTGATCTTTACTGTGTCTTTGTACTAGATGGATAAAAATCGGATGTTCTTCTTTCCATGGTGGTATATTGGCAGATGTCTTGACATTTGTGACTGAGTGTGTATGAGTACTGGGTTTTAATGTTTATAACTGTCTTGCTGTATTAGTAACAATGTTGGATCAGATGTCATGACTTCGTGTAGAACATCTGAACTCGGACTATACCAGAATTTCAATGATCATGTTGCAGATGAACTTAGAGGTCTTCAAAGGTGTATCACGTGAAGTTCAAATTGCAAGCACTTGGTTCTTCAATAAGTTGACATTGGCCAAGTCCATTAGCAAAGGAGGTTGCCTAGATTCTAAGTCCATTTGTCAAAGATCAAGCCAACAGTCCACTCAAAATTATTTTAGGGTTTTTGTTATTATTATGTACATTAATGGTCAAAGACCACACAAACAAGCAAAGTACACAAACAAAATATATCACACATTATGATCCAAATGGACAAAGTGAAAATTACATTAACATAAACAATTTGAATGATATAAACAATGGCAAATGAAATAGAGTGCTAAAAGTAAATTGCATTAAAGTAAAAGCTTGAAATTAAAAGTTAGTAATTAGTAGGTTAAGAGTTATTATTATTTTGATTTTACTTTTCATTTCAAGACATTCTTTGGAGAACACTCAACCCACTTATCACAAGCATGAATCCTTGAACCAAAACATCTTCCAAAGGAAGGAAGGAAGGCCAAGTTTCCACACAATACCATGAAAGAGGGGAGACTTAGAATCTCACTAACTAGAATGCTTATTCCTTTTATGTCACAAATTTAGCGCTATGTTAAGTAATCGTAATTGGACTTATGTAGAAGTCACAACTATTTGAGGTCGGGCAATAGAATTTTAGTGTTAATGCATGTTAGAGACATAGTATAATGAACTATGCTCATGAAACATACCACACACAAAAAAGAATATGCAAAAGGTGTAGCATAATCTCATCCATACTCATGTCAATTTTTCAATCAACTAGCATTAGGACTTTGAGATGTCCTAGGCCAAATGGAATGAATGAATTAAGAAGGGGAATGAGATGAAGTGGGAAGGGGATGAATGAAATCACAAATTGGTCAAAGGAGGACTTTTACCAAATTAATATCATTCATTCATTTTGGGAGATGGAATATACATTCCATCAATCCCCTAAATCCAATGATATTAATTTGACAAAGTCAAATCAACCTTGACCAAGGCCCAACAATAACAAGCAAACTCAAACAAGTCAATACAATTGGTCAACAAAAATAATTGGCATGTATTCAATTAAAAATATTAAAATAATGCATTTGAATCAAATATGTTTTGTCCAATTCCTAAAATCTCATCAAAACACCAAATAAATAGCCATGAGATTTATCATAGGTCAAACAAGGTCAAAGGACCTTGGAGAAAAAATTTCATAATTTTTGGACATTTAAAAATATTTTTAAACAATTAAAAACAAATGCAAAATCAATTAATTCATGAAAAATATTAATAATGGTCCAAAAAATAATTTTAATTCAGAATATGAAAGAGAAAAATATTTGGAAATTTTTGGTGAAAGTCCTATATTTTTTGGATCAATATTGAATTTAATATGAATTATTGAAAATAATGAAATAAAAATAAAAATTCAGAAAATCAAAAATACGTGGACCATCAGATCTCCCTCATTAATTGAGGTGGCAGATTAGATGGTCCTAAATGCGCATTCCACATATTCATTAGTCAATAGCGCTGCACAATTGGTATTTAAAACCAACGATCAAGATTAAAACGTAATAGATGGATCATGTGGTTCAGAGCCTTGCCAACTCATCGTTGGAGCCAGAGCTCCGGTCATCTTCTCCGGTGGACCTCACCGGACTGGTCCACCATGAACCATCACCAAAATGAAAAACAAGGACATGATCTTAAAGAAAAAATGGCACTGAACTCGAATCTGACCTCCATTCACTCCAACTCCAAGTATATTGAGAGATACTTGGAATTGAAATTTGAGGTGCATGAACTGAGTTGCTTCGATTTAACCTCAAAGCAACTCAAACTTCTTGCCTACATTCGTAGGATTTCATACAACCAAAGAATCAATAGAATTGAGCAAGGATTTGAGAGAATCGAAGAGTTCAAAATTTCTGGAAAATACCTTCAATGTAGGTCTGGATTCGATGGATCTTGATCTTTCTTGTGCTTGGTCTCACTCCACTTACTTGCAGGAGAAGGATTCAATGGTTAAAAAGCTATGGATTCCTGGAGAATTAAATTCCAAAACAGTGGAGATTCAAGCTCAAATTCAAGAGAATTTTTCAGGCTTATCCTTTGATAAGTGAGGGTTTGAAATGGGGTGTCAAAGTTGGCTCCAATGTCTATCCAATTCTGAGCAATTGAAGCTCTATTTATAGCTGAAATGGTTGATAATTGCACAGTCACATTCTCTTTCCAATTTTGGCAAATGGTGATCCAATGGTGCATGGGTGCGCATAAGCCCATGAAATGATTGTTTGAGGTCCATAATTGACTATCAAATGCTTTGAACTAAGCTTGGATTGCAAGGCAAATGCACATTGATGTTTGAAGCTTGATCCTTGCCAAGTGATGTCACCCTGTTTAAGCCATGTGCAACCTATGCATTTCTTGTCCAAAATGAATTAATTTGAGCTCTTTGGAAAGGTGAGATAAAGAGGAACAACTTTTATGTTCAACACTTTTTCATTTGGAGCTTGGAACTTGGAGAAATTTGAGGTGGAAGTTTGGAAATGTTTGACATGTCAAGTTTTTTCTAAGTGTCAAGCCATATGTCTCAATATTCCGCCTTGCTTAACTTTTTATATGAGATTCAAATGAGAAAAATGTCTTCATAAAAGTTGTAGCTCTCTCAAAGACCTTCAAAATGGTCACTAATTTCATGTCATTTGTATTTGAAATGATAGAGTTATGCATTTTTGAAGTTTGGAAAAATCACTTGATCAATGGTATAGGTCAAACGTGACCTATAATGTAACCTCATATCACATGCTCAAAAAAGTTGAATTATCTCCCGCTCCAAACATCAATGTTGCAGTAGAACGTTTAATTTGATTGTGAAACTTGGAAATCTTTTATCTCATAAAAATTGAGCAAGTTATGGCCTTGGGAAGTTGACTTTCAAATTTGGGTTTAGACAAAATGACCTATAAAATGATTTTCCAAGCAAAACTAGATCTAGGTCTCAACATGAAAGTTGTTTGGAATGTAATTTAGAGTATGTTTTCTCTTGGAACCATTTTCATATGGTGAAAATTGTAGGAGATAGGGTCTAGGGAGACCCAGTTTTGATCAGATGAATTCATCTGGCCAACCACCATCAACCAACTTGCTAATTTCCAATTCTATTGACTTTCTTGGCTCATGGTAGATAATATATGCATAAGATGATGAATTTTTAAGTGTCCCTTGATAAATATGATCAATTGGTGAGATAGCTTGTTGGAGAAGTTACTCAAGATACCCAGCCAAACTAGGGTTTCACAGGCAAATCACCCTCAAACTCTTGAAGAAAACTTGATCAATATAATATGTAGAGATCATTGGGACTCATATATGATATTCATAACCATTATTGAATCAATTATTGGTTGTGTTCTTTGTTCATGAGGGTCTCAAACCCTAGAAGTGAACTTGATGAAGCAATGAAATCATGCCCTTCCTCCAAAAGAGTTAGACAAATGCAAAGACATATTTTTGGTATTTTAGTTAGTGAAATGATAGAATACAAGTATGATATAACCACAAAGTGCTTGGTGATCTCTTCCAAAACAAACCCAATGAAAAGGGGTAAGGAGGATGCCAAGGTATGATCCCAATGCTAATGCTTATGATGAAATTGCATGAGGGATCTTAGGGTCAAAATTGGGGTCTTACACTATATATCTTATTTGCTGATGTGTTTGAAGGACTTTTGAGTGTATTAGTGTAGTTCTACGACCCCCTCTACCGTTACTTCTCTTTTCCTGATTATCAGTTTGTGCCTACGTTGGAGGAGTATGCCCATCTCTTGGGAATACTCGTTTCTAGCAAGGCACCCTTTAGTGGATTGGAAGAGATTCCCAGATCTCATCTTATTGCTGAAGCTCTTCACTTGAAGAAGTCTGAGATAGAGGCTCATTGGGTGAAGAAAGGAGGATTGCTTGGGTTGCCATCTGATTTCCTCATCAAGGAAGCTATTGCCTTTGCTCAGGCCGGTAGTATGGATTAGCTTTGTTCCCTAACATTGACGGTTTTATTGATGTTAACGCCATTAGAATTTTCTTGATTGGAAATCCTAAGCCTACTTTGTTGGGTGATATGTATTTCTCTTTGAATCTAAGGAACTCTAAAGGTGGTGAAACTACTGTCTGTTGCATTCCTCTCATGTACAACTGGTTTATTTCGCACTTTCCTCAGACACCTGCTTTTGTGGAGACAAACAATGTATACGGTGGTCTTAGAGACTTATGTCTCTCACTAATGATGATATAGTTTGGTATGACCCATGTTTAAGAAGTTTGGAGATTATTTATAGTTGTGGTGAATTCTCTAATGTGCCTCTCATTGGCACACAAGGAGGAATTAACTACAACCCTGCTTTGGCTCGTCATCAACTTGGGTTCCCCTTGAGAGACAAACCTAATAACACTTTATTATAAGGTCTTTTCTATCAAGAGGGTAAAGATCCCAAACATTTGAAGCAGAAGATTGTGCATGCTTGGTGTAAGACCCTAATTTTGACCCTAAGATCCCTCATGGCATCATATCATTGCTCAGTGCATTGCCTTAAGGATTATAGCATGTTTGGCCCCTTAACCCTATGGTTGGGACTTGTTTGAGTGTTTTGAGATCACATAGCATGCTTGTAGTGTATATTATTGTTTTTCTTGTTTTTATTACTAACCAAAAGCACAAAAATATGTCACTAACTCTTTTTGTTTTGAAGCTCAAGTGATCATGTGCTCCCATGCTCCTAGGAGGCTCCTAAGCCCAATGAAATGGCTAGATGAAGATGAGAAAAAGCATGAAAATGGTTCATAAAGCTCCTAAACATCATATATGTCTCCTAAGTATCTAAATTTTCCAATTTAATCAAGATAACCCAAAGGGCTTGAGGATTGTTTCCAAAGGAAACCCTAGTTCAACTATGTCTTGACTGTGCCTTGCTCATGAAGCAACCTCAACCTATGATCAAATTTAATCAAGGTAAGTTCTTTCATTCATTATTTTATGCACATGTGAGTTTATTTTAAGATCCTCAATCATTCATTCATCAAGATTGGAGGTTTGGCCTTGAAAAGTTGACCAGTCAAGTCATCTGACTAAACTGAAGATCACTGAGATACAACTTTTGATGTGTTTGTCAAATGAAGATGACCCCAGAAGAAAAAAATGTTCTTAAGAACCATATTAAAAACTTTAATGTTCATCAAATATTCATTTGAAACTTGGAGGTTCATCATTCATTTCAAAACATTATAGGTCATTTTGACTGAAACCCTAATTTTGGGTCAACCTCCTAAGGACCTAACTTCCTTAATTTTTATGATTTTGAGGTGAGACCAAATTCATTGGAAATATTGAGATGTCTAATTCAAATTTTATGTTGGTCAAAGTTTCATAATCCTAAAATAAATACATGTGATAATACAAAACATTATAGGTCACATTGGACCTAAGTCATTGAATTTGAAAAAGTGCCTAACTTCAAATGCCCATAATGTTTTCATGGAAAATCCAAATGATGCAAAATTTGAGTCTAAATTTATAATATTGAAAATATTTACAACTTTTATGTTAGAGGTTTTTCCCTTTGAAGCTTGCATTATGGAAACAGAGGGGTTTGAATAGGCTTACTTTTGGTGAAAATTTTCAAAGGCAATTTAAACATGTTTTGTACCCAAACCTTCACAGCCAGTTTTCATTAATTTCCAAATGCCAAATGAATTTTTTCCCAACATGACTTTTGTTCCTTATTTCAAGGGCTTTCCAACCATTACTCACATTACTTTTTTGGACTTTCCATTGGTGGGTTTCAAAGAGCTCTTTCTTTATGTTCACTTTTGCATTTCATGTTGAAACTTAATGTGCAAGATGATTACATCACATGTACACATCCAAATCCATTTCAAATGAGTTCAGCTTGGATTTGCACCCATCATTGGGCCTCACATGCGCCTGTAGAGGCCCATGCATCAAGTTTCAAATTGCCATGCACACGAGGGAATCATGATACACAACCATCCTCAGCTATAAATAAAGCTCCAGCCTCACTCATTTAGCAACCCTTTGGAGACCTGAAATGCTGCAGCACTGAAATCCCAACCCAAAGGAATTTTCAGATTTTTCTCTCATTTTCAGGCTTGAAATTCAACATCATTAGTTGATTTTCAAAGCTCAATTCCTTAGCCTATCATCTCCATTAGATCTCCAGAGCAAGAAGGAATCAAGATCTTGAAGAATTCGTGGCCTTAAGAGCTCCAATTCAAAGGTAGAACTTCAAACTTTTTGGATCTAGATCTTGCAATTCAATGCAGTATTCACTTGTTTGTGTGGTTTTCTAAAGTCCTCACACTTGAGGCAAGCCAATGGTGGTTTCAATTTTCCATTTCGTGCACTTTCAGTTTGAACACCATGATCATCCACTTCACATTTCTCTCAAAATAGAGAGAGTGAGGAAGATCCATGGATACAGTGGTGATGTACATCACTTGAGCTTCAATTTGATGTCCTTGTTTTTCATTTTTGTTACAAAAATTTTCTCTGCAAGTGGTGGCCGGATTCTGGTAGCTCACCGCAGAAGATGGTGGTTTCCACCACCATCACCACGTGTGCACTTTCCTGACCATTGGATTGCTATGCCACGTTATAATCTTGATCGTTCCTTATGTTTACTTGTTTTAATGCATTATGCCGCACGTTTGACTTATGTCCACCATGAGCCCTTGCATCTGATCCATCCATCCACGCCACGTCATTTAATGAAGTTGATCCTATGGCGCTGGAATTTTCATTATTTCTATTTTCATTTTAATTTCAATTAATTCCTTTTATTTTCAAAAATTCATAAAAAAATTATTTGAAGTCACAAAAATATGAGACCAATTCCAAAATATTTCTTGAAAAATCTAGTTTCATATTTTGATTTTTAAATATTTTTGTGATTTCATTTAATATTTTTTGTGAATTATTTGGTTTTTAATAGTTTTAATTCATTTTAAATTATTTTCTGATATTTAAAAAATCCAAAAATATTTTCCTAACACCTATGGATCATGATAAGTCAATGAAAAATAGTCTCATCAATTTCTTATTTAATTTGAGATTTATTTGAGATTTTAATTTATTTTGTGTTATTTTTTATTGTTTTTAATTGTTTTTAAATAGTTTCTGATTTCCAAATTTATTGAGAAAATTAGTCAAAATTTAGTTGACCATGTTAGACCTATGAGAATTTAATTGGACTTGTTGAAGTTGATTTGAATTAAATTTGAGGTTTGACCTTATTTGGACTATTTTTATTTGCATTTTATTTTAATTCAAAAAATACCAAAAAATTATGGTTGACTTGTTGACTTGTAATCTTCATTTCTTTTCTGTTTGACATTATTTGATGATGATTTGATTCACATTGGATCAATGGAACTTAATATTTGTCTTCTTTTTCATTCCCTTTCATCTTCATCCCATTCTTTTTCATTAATGGCCAATGAGTTAATGTCTTATGGTTGGTCTTGACAAATGAGAGGTTTAACCTTCTTTGATCCAAACCAAACTCAACTTTATCCATTATCAAGTGAGTTGTTTTGTGTCCAAGATAGGTTACTTCTTGGTCAAGCAAATAACCTAAATTCCATACAAGGCCCTTCCCCTTTTTTTTGGCATGGCAAGTTTATGGAGCTTGGCTTACTAGTCATGATCTCTAACTTGTGTTATTTGCCTATAGTTTTATTGACTGGTCTCAGATAGGTGTGACTACTACATTAGTCCACTTACGATTGCTTAACATTGCGCTACATTGTCTTATGACAAGCTAACATAACCTTCACTAATTACTAACTTTAATTTGAGCATTTAATTTGCCCTTTACTTTTAATGCCATTTATTTTCTTGCTCATTATTCATATTGCTTTTCCCTTTGCTCACTTGAACCCATATTTTATGTTTATGTCATTTTTCTTTTGCTCATTTGAGCTCATTATTGTATATAAATATATTGTTGTCTTGTGTTTGCTTTGTGTTTGTTTTGTGTGAACCAAGTGCAAAAGGATACAAGACTTAGAATTAGGACTTACCTATGCTTATAGAAGTTCAAAAGCAACTAGGCCTCATGCCTTTAGAATGCTAAACTTGTTGAATAGAAACTAGGCCTCATGCCTTTAGAATGCTAAATTTCAAAATTGATCTCAAAGGACTTCTTATCCAAAATTATTATTTGTCCATTCCCCTTATTGTGTTTGTGAACTTTTTGATGTTTGCTCTTGTGTGATAGGGATCCTACCTTGAGATTGTGAAAAGAGGACCATTGTCATGAATAGCCAAGTTAAGAGAGACAAGCCAAATGGAGATCCTAGGTGCTTGAATTCAAATTGTTTGATTGCTTGTTTGTGTGCTAAGTCCAAAGGATAGGAGCATCTTGAATCATCTCTGTGATTCCAAGAAAAGGAACTACAAGGGTTTATCTTTCCCCTCTTATCTTTGTATGCTTTAGGACCAGCCCCTTCTCTTCTTCTCCTCACTCTAACCAAAGCCAAGATCATTTTCTAAACTTTGACTTTGTTTCAAACTAGAAACCTAGGCCTTAAGCCTTTGACTTTTCAAAATCATTTTCATTAATACTCATTGTGAATAAATCTTAACCCAACTTTGACTTTATTTTGTAAATATAACTCACTTCAAGTTGCTTTTGTGGTTCCAATGGCCACCTTATTAAAACCTTTTCATAAACATTAGTCATAGGCTTGAGTTATCATAGTGGTGGATGTAAATCTCACGTCATCCTTAGTGATTGGATTATAAGTCTTCCATGCTTATTATAGGGTTAACCCCTCACTAGTATGTTGAAGCCTTCCTCACATGGTGGATTGTTTGTTTAGGTAGAGTTTTCTCCCTTTGATAACAAAAGACCTTAAGGCTTTTGATCAAATCAATTCACCAATCTTCGTGATTTTTACTCTGAACTACGAGGTATTGATCCTACCTTTGTGATGGTACGTAGGCAAAGAAATTTGTAAATATAATCTATTCTCTTCTCATCCCTCCAATCTTTTCCACAAATCTTTTCACAAATACCAACCTACAACACATATTTGCAAAAAGGGTTCCCTTAGAGTACTAAGGATGTTTTGGGTGCGTAAAACCTTTCCATTTCATAACCAACCCCCTTACCTAGATCTCTGACATTTTTATTAGTTTTTTATTTGAAAAACTTCTTATCTTGTCTTTTTTTCGCTTTTTAGCCTTTCCTTTGGACAAATAAAAGTGTGGTGGCGACTCGGATTGTATGTTTACTTTTGGTTTAGTCAATAAACCTAAAGGTAATGAAAACCCCGCTACAGAAAAGTGGCGACTCTGCTGGAGAGAGACAACACTCTAGTTGGTTTAGCCTACTTTTTGCTTATGTGTGTTGTATGGTTATGTTTATTTGTGACATATTTTTGGGCAAATTTGGGATGACTGTATTGTTTATAATGTATGAATTGCTTGATATATTAATTGCTTGTATGCTTGGTGGTTTCTTGTGAGATGAGTTCTATACTCGAACTCGAGTGCACTTATGATAGGAGAATGGCATAGACTTGTTGACTTGTGTGGATTTATTCCTTAACAAGTTGACTTGCAAGCCCATTCACTTGGTGGAGGTCTTGTTGGGATCAATAATGTTACACGAGTAGTTGTGGTTTGACATTACTCTTTCCAATATAAACGTTAGAAACTAAGGACCTTAGATACCTAGCCCATCTTGGCATATTTTAGGATGTAGAGTGAGGGTGGTTCAAGTGTAAGACTTGAGGCGATTGTTACGCGATACTACACTCATAAGAGTCCCTCTTGAGAATATTTTTGGAGAACGAGTAGTCGTTTTATCCGATAATATCCGAAAGATGAGATGATGACTATGGGAACCTTTTTAAAACATGATTGTCAGGTTTAACCATAGTACACTCCCATTGGGTGGTTCTTAACCAAGACTCCATGCTCGTGACTTACAACAAACCCTTGATTCACGGTTGATCCGCTCTTGTATATCCTTAATATCAGTGGAACTTGGGTGTTGATAAGGTGTAAGCCATAATCCACCAAAATGGATGATTGATATTGATGATGACTTGAGCCATCCCGTGACCTTTGTATGGTGTGACTTGCTTGATCCTTGAGAGTGATTGTTGCATCCATGCATTCTTGCATTCATTCGTATTCATGTCATCGACAATAAAGAGTTTTCAAGGAACTTAAGAGGGCTATTTGCAAATTTTCAGACATGGATAAGCAAAGAAGGAATACGAAGAAGTACAATTTCAGACAACCTGACTTGAAAGAGTTAAGGAGTTTCAAATCTTATGTATTAGAGCCTTTGGAGTTCAAAGCTCGCCAAGGGAAGCTTCTATCTATTCTTTCTACTAAGGTGGATGAGGGTCTTATGAGTGTGTTGGTGCAGTTCTACGATCCTCTGTATCGATGCTTCACTTTTCCGGATTTCCAGCTTTTGCCTACACTTGAGGAGTATGCCTATCATGTGGGTATACCTATTCTTGATCAGTTGTCATTCAGTGGTTTGGAGAAGATTCCGTCTTCCCAAGAGATTGCTGACAAGCTTCATGTGGATGTATCTGACATTGTTGCTCATATGACTACTAAAGGTGGAATTCAAGGTCTCCCGTCTGATTTTCTGATTGCCAAAGCTACTTTGTTTGGGAAGGCCATGAGTAAGGATTCTTTTGAAGCCATATTTGTACTCCTCATCTATGGGATAATGTTATTCCCCAACATTGACAACTTCGTGGATGTGAACGCTATTAGGATTTTCGCTTCTTTCAATCCCACTCCGACTCTGTTGGGTGACATTTATTTCTGTTTGTATATGAGGAATGCAAAGGGCGGTGGATCCATTGTATGTTGTCTGCCTCTGTTGTACAAGTGGTTTATTTTGCACTTGCCGCAGACGCTTGCGTTCAAGGAGAATAAGGGATGTCTACGGTGGTCTGCGAGACTTATGTCTCTCAATAATGATGATATCTCTTGGTATAATCGTGTTTATGATGGCATTCAAATTATTGATTCTTGTGGTTAGTTCTCCAATGTGCCTCTTCTTGATACATGTGGTGGGATTAACTACAACCCTGCTTTGGCTCGCCGTCAGCTTGGGTTCCCCTTAAAGGATAAACCTAACAACATTTTGTTGGAAGGCTTGTTCTTTCAAGAGGGTAAAGATACCCAAAACTTGAAGGATAGGATGGTTCGCGCCTGGCGCAGGGTTCATAGGAAAGGGAGGAATGTCCTTGGTCTGAAGAACTGTGTTGCTTTGGAACCTTACACTACTTGGGTAAGGAAGATAACCCTCGAGTACCGCATGCCCTATGAGTATCCGAGACCTACCCCTATGGTTAGGGTTGGTCCTTCAACCCTCCCTAATCAAGGAGTAGAGGAGTTGAGAGATGAGGACTGGTCGCATGCATGGGTTCATGAGCGTGAGGAACTTCTTCAGCAGCTCAAAGATAAGGATGCAGCGATAGAGTTTCTAGAGCATCAAGTTATCGATGAGCCTGATGATGTGGTTACTTCTCTTCTTACTCATTCATCTAGGTTTTGGAAGAGGAAGTATGATCAGCTCGCCAAGGAGAAGGTCGATATGGAAGCAACTTATGAGAGAGAGGTGAAGAGGCTTCGTGCAACTTATCTTCCGATCTTGAAGGCTTTGGACGATCGCTTCTAGGGCTCCATAGGATGTTTATTCTCCTTTCTCTTGTATTGTATTTGGTTACCAAAATTGTACTACTTCTTTGGTGTAAAAAGTTTCCAAATATTATTGCTATGAGTATTCCATATATGTCTTAAAAGTCCAATATTTTCCAAATATTTTCAAATAGATCTCTAAAGAGTTCCTCTAATAAAAAACAAGTCATATGCACAAGCATTGCATGCATCATGTGCATAAGTAGGTTTTGTTCCAAGCTCTTGAGTAGTGGTCTAACTATTTGCTCTTCATTTATTTTGAAGACAAGCTGACGCACCGGTATAATACCAGAGCAAATCATCCGAAGATAATGGAGCATCTCGAGCAAGAGAACAGGGACCTGAAGGAAGAGATGGCTAGACTGACTGCCATGATGGAGTCAGTTCTGGCTGCCCAAAGTCAAGCTTCACCAACTCCTGCAACTCCTCTCGCGAGGACGGTTATTTCTGAGGTAGCTACTTCAACTGTGCCTGCTGCAACAACCCACTTCGCTCCAACTATGCCAGTCGGATTCCCTTGGAGAATGCCTTCCGACATCGTGCCAAAACGCTTTGCTCCTACTCTCGATTCTATGCCGGCATCTAGCTCGGTCCTGTCTGTGCGACCTCTCATTGTGCACACGTTTCCCCGTGTAGAAGACACCATTTATCAATCTGAGTCGTCTGAGGGCCCGGACGTATACGAAAAAATGGACGAAATAAAAGATCAATTCCTTGAGTTGCGCAAGGAACTGAAGACTTTGAGGGGCAAGGACCTCTTTGGGAAAAGTGCTGCTGAGTTGTGCCTGGTGCCCAACGTTAAAATCCCTGTTAAATTCAAAGTGCCTGACTTTGAGAAGTATAAGGGAAATACATGCTTTAAGACCCTAATTTTGACCCTAAGATCCCTCATGGCATCATATCATTTGTTTAGTGCATTGCCTCAAGGATCATAGCATGTATGGCTCCTGTACCCTAGGGTTGGGACTTGTGTGAGTGGTTTGAGACCACCAAGCATGCTTGAATTGTATAGTATTGCTTTTCTTATTTCTTTACTAACCAAAAGCACAAAAATATGTCACTAACTCTTTTTGTTTTGAAGCTCAAGTATTCATGTGCCCCAATGCTCCTAGGAGGCTCCTAAGCTCAATGAAGTGGCTAGATGAGGATTAGAAAAAGCATGACAATGGTCCACAAAGCTCTTAATCATCATATATGTCTCCCAAGTATCTCAATTTTCCAATTTGATCAAGATAATCCAAAGGGATTGAGGATTGTTTCCAAAGGAAACCCTAATTCAACTATGCTTTGACTATGCCTTTCTCATGAAGCAACCTCAACCTATGATCAAATTTAATCAAGTTAAGTTATTTCATTAATCATTTTATGCATATATGAGCCTATGTTATGATCCTTAATCATTCATTCATCAAGATTTGAAGTTTGGCCTTGAGAAGTTGACTAGTCAAATCATCTGACTAAACTGAGGATCACTGAGATACAACTTGTGATGTGTTTGTCAAATGAAGATAACCCCAAGAACAAAAATGTTATTAAGAATCATATGAACAACTTTAATGTTCATCAAAAATCCATTTGAAACTTGTAAGGTCATCATTCATTTCAAAACATTATGGGTCATGTTGACTGAAACCCTAATTTTGGGTCAACTTCCCAAGGACCTGACCTCTTTAATTTTTGTGATTTTGAGGTGAGACCAAATGCATTGGAAATATTAAGATGTCTACTTAAACTGTTATGTTGGACAAAATTTCATAATCCTAAACGAAATACATGTGATAATACAAAACATTATAGGTCACTTTGGACCTAAGTCATTGAATTTGAAAAATGTCCAACTTCAAGTGCCCATAACATTCTTATGAAAAATTCAAATGATGCAAAATATTAGTCTAAATTGATCATCTCGAAAATATCTACAACTTTGATATTGGAGGTTTTTCTATTTGAGGCTTGCATCTTTGAAACAGTAGGGCTTGAAGTTGCTCGCTTTTGGTAAAATTTTCAAAGGTGACTTAAACATGTTTTTACCCAAAACTTCACAGCCAGTTTTCATTAATTTCCAAACATCAAATTAATTTTTTCCCAACATGAATTTTGTTCCTTATTTCAAGGGATTTCCAACCATTACTCACATTAATTTTTTGGACTTTCCATCAGTGAGTTTCGAAGAGCTTAATGTTTATGTTCATTTTTGCATTTCACTTTGAAACTTCATGTGCAAGCAAATGCTAAGCCAATTACACGTCCAATTCACCTACATTTGATCTCAGCACGGATTTGCATTCATTATTGGGCCTCACATGCGCCTGTACAGGCCCATGCATGGAGGATCCAAATTTCATGCACACGAGCCAAGCATTGCCTTGCATCCATTCTAGCTATAAATAGAAGCTCATTCTCATTCAAATGGTAACCACAAGGAGATCTGAAGTGCTGCTGAATTGAAAACCAAACCCTCACTAAAGGAATTTTTAATTTTCTATTTCAATTTCAAGCTTGAATTTCAACATCATTAGTTGATCTTCAAAGCATAATTCCTTAACCTTGCATCACCATCACACTTCCAGAGCAAGATTGGATGAAGAGCTTAAAGGATTCGTGATGTTTGAAGCTACATTTCAAAGGTATAACATCAAACTTCTTTGATTCAGATCTTGCAAGATGATGTGAATTCCTTTGGTTTGTGTTGTTTTTTGAAGTCCTCAAGCATGACGGAGGCCAGTGGTGGTCCTAATTTTGCAAATCGTGCCATTTCAAATCAAGCACCATGATCTTCAAGCTCATGTTTCTTTTTAAATAGGAACTTTGAGGAGGATCTATGGTCACAGGGGTGATGTACATCACCACAGCTTCATTTTGATACCTTCCTTTTTCATTTTCATTGAGGTTTGATTTCCTGCGCGTGGTGGCTGGATCTGGTTAGATCGCCGGAGAAGATGGTGGTTTCCACCACCATTCCCACGTGGGAGCTTCAGGGCCCTTGGATGATGCTCAAAGGTTTTAATCTCAGCCTTCCAATGTTATGACTTGTTTTAAATCCAAGTGTAGCGCGCTTGACTTTGGTCTTTCGTGTGACCGCGCCTCTGAACCCTCAGATCATTGCCAAATCAATTAATGAAACCATCTGAGGGCGCTGGTTTTTTCTATTTTTCTTATTTCTGTTTTAATTTCATTTAATTCACTTTATTTTCAAAAATTCATAAATATTTTATTTGAAGTCACAAAAATATGAGACCAATGCCAAAAAAAATCTTGAAAAATCTAGTTTCATATTTTGATTTTTAATTATTTTTGTGACTTCATTTAATATTTTTGTGAATTATTTTGTTTTTGATAGTTTTAATTCATTTTAAAATACTTTTTGATATCTGAAAAATCCAAAAATATTTTCTTAACACATATGGATCATGATAAGTCAATGAAAAATAGTCTCATTAATTTCTTAATTGATTTGAGATTTATTTGAGATTTTAATTCATATTGTGTTATTTTTCATTATTTTTAATTGTTTTTAAATAGTTTATGATTTCAAAAATTATTGAGAAAATTTGTTAAAGTTTGTTTAACCATGTTAGACCTATGAGAATTTAATTGGACTTGTTGAAGTTGATTTGAATTGAATTTGAGGTTTGACCATATTTTGTCCATTTTATTTTGCATTTATTTTTAATTCAAAAAATACAAAAAAAGATATGTTTGACTTGTTGACTTGTAACCTTCATTTCTCTTCTGTTTAGCATTGATTGATGATGATTTGATTCACATTTGATCATTTGTGTTTGATACTTTATTTCTCTTTCCATCCATTTCATCTTCATTCTATTTCTTCTTATTTTTGGCCAATGAGTTAATGTCTTATAGTTGGTCTTGACAAATGAGAGGTTTAACCTTCTTTGATCCAAATCAAACTCGACTTGATTCAAGATCAAGTGAGTTGCTTTGTGTCCAAGATAGGTTGCTTCTTGGTCAAGCAAAAAACCTAAAGTCCATACAAGGCCTTTCCTCTTTTCTTTTGGCATGGCATGTTTTAGGAGCTTGGCTTACTAGTCATGATCTCTAACATGTGTTTATTTGCCTATAATTTTATTGACCGGCCTCAGATAGGTGTGACTACTACATTAGTCCACTTACGATTGTTTAACATAGCGCTAAATTGTCTTTTGACAAACTAACATAACTCCACTAATTACTAACTTTTAATTTGAGCATTTAATTTCTTGCAATTTACTTTAATGCAATTTACTTTCTTTCTCATTTATTCATATTGCTTTTTATTTTGCTCACTTGAGCACATATTTTATGTTTATACCATTTTCCTTTTGCTCATTTGGGCTCATTATTGTATATAAATATATTGTTGTGTTGTGTTTGTTTTGCTTTTGTTTTGTGTGAACCCAATGCAAAAAGGAGAAAGGACTTAGAATTAGGACTTACCCATGCTTAAAGGAGTTCAAGAGCAACTCGGTCTCGTGCCTTTAGAATGCTAAACTTGTTGAAGAGCAACTAGGCCTCATGCCTTTAGAATGCTAAATCTCAAAGTTGACTTCAAAGGACTTCCTTTCCAAAAACTTATTCTTTGTCCATTCCTCTTATTGTGTTGTGAACTTTTTGATGTTTGGTCTTGTGTGATAGGGATTCCATCTTGAGATAGTAAGGAGGACCACTGTCATAAGTATCCAATTTAAGAAAGACAAGCCAAATGGATATCCTAAGAGCTTGAATATATTTGTTTGATTGCTTGAGTGTTTGCTAAGTCCAGAGGAAAGGAGCATCTTGAATCATTTCTATGATTTCAAGAAAAGGAACTACAAGGGTTTTATCTTATCTCTTATCTTTGTATGCTTTAGGGCTAGCCCTTCTCTCATTCTCCTCACTCTAACCCAAGCCAAAATCATTTCTTAAAACTTTGACTTTGTTTCAAATTAGAAACCTAGGCCTTATGCCTTTGACTTTTCAAAATCTTTTCTTCAATACTCATTATGAATAAATCTTAATTCAACTTTGACCTCATTTTGTAAATAAATCTAACTTGTAAATAAATCTAACTTGTAAATATAACTCACTTCAAGTTGTTTTTGTGGTTCCAATGGCCACCTTTGTTAAAACCTTTTCATAAACATTAGTTAAAGGTTTGAGTTATCATAGTGGTTGATGTAAATCTCACCTCATCCTTAGTGATTGGACTATAAGTCTTCCATACTTATTATAGGGTTAATCCCTCACTAGTATGTTGAAGCTCTCCTCACATGGTGGATTGTTGGTTTAGGTTGAGTTTTCTCCCTTTGATAACAAAAGACCTTAAGGCTTTTGGTCAAATCAATTCACCAATCTTTGTGGTTTTTAGCCCGAACTACGAGGTTTTGATCCTACCTTTGTGATAGTACGTAGGCAATGGGTTCATCCATTCAAACAACAAAATTGCAAATATAATCTATTCTCTTCTCAGCTCCCCAATCTTTTGCACATATTTTCACAAATACCAACTTACAACACATGTTTGCAAAAAGAGGTTCCCTTAGAGTACTAAGGATGTTTTGGGTGCGTAAAACCTTCCCATTTCATAACCAACCCCCTTACCTAGATCTCTGACATTTTTATTAGTTTTTGATTTGATAAAACTTCTTACTTGGCTTTTGTTCGCTTTGGACAAATAAAAGTGCGGTGGCGACTCGAATTGTATGTTTACTTTTGGTTTAGTCAATAAACCTAAAGGTAACGAATACCCCGCTATAGAAAAGTGGCGACTCTGCTGGGGAATAACACTTCCTAGTGGGTTTAGCGTACTTTTTGCTTATGTGTGTTGTATGTTTATATTTATTGGTGACATGTTTTTGTGCAAATTTGGGATGACTGTATTGATTGTAATGTATGAATTGCTTGATATATTAATTGCTTGTATGCTTGGTGGTTTCTTGTGAGATGAGTTTTATACCCGAACTCGAGTGCACTTATGATAGGAGAATGTCATAGTCTTGTTGACTTGTGTGGAGTTATTCCTTAGCAAGTTAACTTGCAAGCCCATTCACTTGGTGGAGGTCTTGTTGGGATCAATAATGTCACACGAGTAGTCATGGTTAGGCATTACTCTTTCCAATATAAACCTTAGAAGCCAAGGACCTTAGATACCTAGCCAATCTTGGCCTATTTTAGGACGTAGTGCGAAGGTCGTTCAAGTGTAAGATTTGATACGATTGTTACATGATACTACACTCATAAGAGTCTCTCTTGAGAATATTTTTGGAATACGAGTAGTCGTTTTATCCGATAATATCTGAAAGATGGGATGATGACTATGGGGACCCTTTTAGAACATGATTATCAGGTTTAACCATAGTACACTCCCTTTGGGTGGTTCCTAACCGAGACTCCATGCTCGTGACTTACAACAAACCCTTGATTCGCGGTTGATCTGTTCTCGTATATCTTCAATATCAATGGAACTTGGGTGTTGATAAGGTGTAAACCATAATCTACCAAAATGGATGATTGATATTGATGATGACTTGAGCCATCCTGTGACCTTTGTGTGGCGTGACTTGCTTGATCCTTTGCTGTGAATGTTGAATCCATGCATTCATGTATTCATTTGCATCCATACCATCAACAATGAAAGTCTTCAAGGAACTTAAGAGGTCTATTTGAAAATTTTCAGACATGGAAAGCAAAGAAGGAATACGAAGAAGTACAGTTTCAGACAACCCGACTTTAAAGAGTTAAGGAGTTTGGCATCTTATGTATTAGAGACCTTGGAGTTCAAAGCTCGCCATGGGAAGCTCTTGTCTATTCTTTCTACCAAGGTGGATGAAGGTATGATGAGTGTGTTGGTACAGTTCTACGATCCTATGTATCGTTGCTTCACTTTTTCAGATTTCCAGCTTTTGCCTACACTTGAGGAGCATGCCTATCATGTGGGCATACCTATCCTGGATCAGTTACCGTTCAGTGGTTTGGAGAGGGTTCCTTCTTCCCAAGAGATTGCTGATATGCTAAACATAGATGTATCTGATATTGTTGCTCATATGACTACCAAAGGTGGAATTCAAGGTCTCCCATCTGATTTTATCAGTGCCCAAGCTACTTTGTTTGGGAAGGCCATGAGTGAGGACGCCTTTGAAGCCGTATTTGAACTTCTCATTTATGGGTTAGTGTTATTTCCCAACATCGACAATTTGTGGATGTGAACGCTATTAGGATTTTCTCTTCTCTTAATCCCGTTCCGACTCTGTTGGGTGACACTTATTTCTGTTTGCATATGAGGAATGCAAAGGGTGGTGGTTCCATTATATGTTGTTTGCCTCTGTTGTACAAGTGGTTTATTTCGCACTTGCCTCAGACGCTCACCTTCAAGGATAACAAGGGATGTCTACAGTGGTCTGCGAGACTCATGTCTCTCACTAATGATCATATCTCTTGGTATAATCATGTTTATGATGGCGTTTAGATTATTGACTCTTGTGGTGAATTCTCCAATGTGCCTCTTCTTGGTACATATGGTGGAATTAACTACAACCTTGTTTGGGCCCGCCGTCAGCTTGGATTCCCCTTAAAGGATAAACCTAACAACATTTTGTTGGGAGGTGTTTTCTTTCAAGAGGGTAAAGATCCCTAGAACTTGAAGGATAGGATGGTCCGCGCCTGGCGCAAAGTTCATAGGAAGGGAAGGAAAGAGCTTGGTCTGAAAAATTGTATTGCTTTGGAACCTTACACCGCTTGGGTGAGGAAGAGAGCTCTTGAGTACCGCATGCCATATGATTATTCGAGACCTACCCCTATGGTTATGGTTGAGCCTTCAACCCTCGCTAACCAAGGAGTAGAGGAGTTGAGAGATGAAGATCAGTCGCGTGCATAGATTTGTGAGCGTGAGGAACTTGTTCAACAACTCAAAGATAAGGATGCAGTGATAGAGTTTCTAGAGCATCAAGTTATTGATGAGCCTGATGATGTAGTTACTTCTCTTCTTTCCCACTCATCTAGGTTTTGGAAGAGGAAGTATTATCAGATCGCTAAGGAGAAGGCCGACATGGAAGCAACTTATGAGAGAGAGGTGAAGAGGCTTCGTGCAACCTATCGTTCGATCTCGAAGGCTTTGGACAATTGTTTCTAAGACTCCATAGGATGTTCATTCTCCTTTTCTCTTGTAATGTATATGGTTACCAAAATTGTACTACTTCATTGGTGTAAAAAATTTCCAAATATTGCATGCATCATATGCATAAGCAGGTTTTGTTTTGTGCTCTTGATCAGTAGTCTAATTCTTTGTTCTTCATTTATTTTGAAGACAAGCTAACGCACCGATATAATACCAGAGCCAATCATCCCAAGATAATGGAGCATCTAGAGCAAGAAAATCAGGAATTGAAGGAAGAGATCGCTAGGCTGAATGCCATGATGGAGTCAGTTCTGGCCGCCTAGAGCCAAGCTTCGCCAACTCCTGCAACTCCTCCCGTGAGGAGTGTCATATCAGAGATAACTTCGTCAACCGTGCCTGCTGCAACAACCCACTTCGCGCCATCTATGCCAGCCGGGTTCCCTTGGGGAATGCCTGCTAATTTTGTGCCAGAGTGTTTTGCTCCTACTCTCGCTTCTTTGCCGACATCTAGCCTGGTCCTATCTGTGCCACCTCCCGTTGTGCACACCTTACCCCGTGTTGAAGACACCATCTATCATTCAGAGCCATCTGAGGGTCCGGACGTTTATGAAAACATGGACGAAATGAAAGACCAATTCATTGAGTTGCACAAGGAACTGAAGACTCTGAGGGGTAAGGACCTCTTTGGTAAGAGTGCTGCTGATTTGTGCTTAGTGCCTAACGTGAAGATCCCTATTAAATTCAAAGTACCTGACTTTGAGAAATATAAGGGAAATACATGCCCGCTCAGCCATCTTGTGATGTATGCTCGCAAGATATCAACACAGACTAACAATGACCAACTGCTTATCCATTACTTCCAGGATAGCTTGTCAGGTGTTGCGCTCCGGTGGTATATGGGGATGGAGAGTGCGAGCATCCGCTCTTTCAATGATTTAGGCGAGGCCTTCGTCAAGCAGTATAAATATAATATGGATATGGCTCCAGATAGGGACCAATTAAGGGCGATGTCGCAGAAGGACAAAGAGACTTTCAAGGAGTACGCCTAGAGATGGCGAGAGTTGGCAGCTCAGATAGTGCCACCCCTAGATGAGAAGGAGATGACAAAGATATTTTTGAAGACTTTGAGCTCTTTCTACTATGAAAGAATGATTTCTAGTGCTCCCTCGGACTTCACTGAAATGGTGAATATGGGGATGAGATTGGAAGAAGGGGTCCATGAAGGACGATTATTCAGATAAGACAGCACCTCAGCAAAAAAGTATGGAGGCTTTGCGAGGAAGAAGGAGGGAGAGACCCATGTTGTGTCCTCTCACGAAAAAAGAAGGCCCTCTATAAGGATGAAGAATGTGCGTCCTGCCGTCAACCAACACCAGGTGGCTCATATAGCATCTGCTTTTCGAGAAGTTCATCATCAACAACAACAACAACAACCACAACATCATCAACAACAACAGGCCTACCAGCCTCACAACAATAATAATGCCAGCACCAACAACTACGAGAGGAAGATGGTAAATTTTGACCCAATTTCGATGACGTATGCTGAGCTCTATCCTTCTTTGATCGATAGAAAGCTGATAACTCCACGAGATCCTCCTGCTGTACCGACCAATCCTCAATGATGGTATAAGCTAGAGCTTCATTATGTGTATCATTCCGGTGCTCCCGGACATGACGTGGAGAATTGTTACCCGTTGACGACCAAGGTGCAAGACCTTGTGAGAAATGGTATATTGTTTTTTGAGGATGTAGGTCCGAAGGTAAAGAAGAACCCATTGCCCGAGCATGGGAAAACAACCGTTAATATGGTCCAGAGATGTCCTAGCAAATATAAAGTCCTGTATGTTAATGACATAAGGTAATCTTTGGTCGAGATGCACAAGCTGCTTTGTGAACACAACCACTACGAGCATGACCATGATAGGTGCCAGGTGTGCACTATCAATGAGAGAGGATGCCGACAAGTAAGAAAGGACATCCAAGAGATGTTGGATCAAGGGATGATTGAGATACTTCAGAATCGTAATAAGGACAAAGTTGATGTTATCTCCCCTGTATTTAGAATTCCCGAGCCTGTTGTTGTCAAGTATGATGGCAGCAAGAAGAAGGTGTTCACTATTGATACAACGTAGTAATGCTGGAGGATTGGAAGGAGGTGTTGTTGCCCTTAACTTCTGTAGTGAGCATTTCTGACGTCAGTGGTGTGACCCGTAATGGTCGTGTTTTCTCGGCTCCGCCGAAATCCCACGAAGATGTTATGAAGAGAACAATTGTTAATCCTGCTAGTCCCGTGGGGACTTCTTCTCAAAATAATTCTGTTGTTAACCCCGTTTCCATCAAGAGTAATAACACTCCTATCCTGGTTGGCCAGTTTGGCATTTTGAAAGAGGATGGTGATGAGATGCTAAGGCTCATCAAAAGGAGTGAATATAACGTTGTTGATCAGCTGCTACAAACTCCATCAAAGATATCTGTGTTATCTTTGTTGATGAATTCTGAGTCACACCGCGAAGCTTTGCAGAAGGTGTTGGATGTGGCATACGTGGACCACGATGTCACAATAGAACAGTTTGATAGCATTGTTGCAGATATAACCGCTTGCAACAATTTGAGCTTCTGTGATGCTGATCTTTACGAGGAGGGAAAAGACCATAATTTGGCTTTACACATATCCATGAACTGTAAGGATGATGCCTTGTCCAATGTGTTGGTGGACACAGGATCATCACTTAATGTGTTGCCAAAATCCACTCTTGATAAACTTTCTTACCAGGGGCCTCCCATGAGGCAGAGTGGAGTGGTTGTGAAGGCGTTTGATGGATCACGCAAAACTGTGATCGGCAAATTAGAAATCCCGATCAAAGATTGGACCTAGTGATTTCCATATCACTTTCCTGGTCATGGATATTCATCCGTCTTAGAGTTGTTTTCTTGGCAGACCGTGGATTCACGAGGCAGGCGCCGTGACATCCACCCTACACCAAAAATTAAAGTTCGTTAAGAATAAGAAGTTGGTGGTGATAGGGGGAGTGAAGGCTCTCTTGGTCAGTCATTTATCTTCCTTCTCCTATATTGACGCTAAGGATGAGGTTGGGACTCCGTTCCAAGCCTTATCTATTGCTGAGCCTTCGAGGAAAGGACTTTCTTCACTTGTTTCCTACAATGATGCCAAGTTGGCTATTGAGCATGGTGCAACTACCGGTTTGGGGAAAATGATCAAGTTGGAAGATAATAAATCCCGAGCTGGCATACGATATTCTTTTGGTGTTTCCAATGATCGTGGGTTGTTCCATAGTGGAGGTTTTATCCACACGGTTGAAGATCAGGAAGCTGCTGCCATTATGGAAGATGATGAAGAGGAACACCTTGGCAACTTTGTCATACCTGGCAGAATCTGCAATAATTGGGTCGCCGTTGATGTTCCAACAGTTATCCATAAGTCAACGTAATGTGTTCATTTTGTTTAAAAACCCTTCTCACATGCCAAAAGGAGAAGTGAAGACATTGCTGGCACGATTTGATTAATACAATGATATTCATTCAATAATCACATGTTAAATGTTTGTTTTTCCAAATTATTTTTGCTTTTTGCTTTTTGCATGAAATTGGTGATCACCATAAAACCCTAAAAAAGAGAATAAAATTAATATTTTCATTTGCATAATGATTTTCCTTGCTTGAATTCTGAAATCTCTTTTCTACTCAAAATCATTATGCAGGTTAAACAAACCCATTGAACATAATGATCCAACACCATCTCCCAACTTTGAGTTCCCTGTATTTGAGGCAGAAGAAAATGATGTTGAAGAGATTCCTAATGAGATTACCCATCTGCTTGAGCATGGGGAGAAGATCATTCAGCCACATCTTGAGAATCTGGAAACAATCAACTTGGGGTCTGAAGACTGCATCCGTGAAGTGAAGATTGGGGCACTCCTTGAAGAGTCTGTTAAGAAAGGGTTGATTGAGTTGCTACGAGAATATGTCGACGTCTTTGTCTGGTCATTGTAAGACCCCAATTTTGTCCCTAAGATCCCTCATGGCATCATAACATTGCATTGCATAGCCTCAAGGATCATTTGAGCATCTTGGCTCCCTTTCCCTTTGGGTAGGGATCTCTTGTGAGTGGTTTGAGATCACCAAGCATGCTTGAATTGTATATCATTGCTTTTCTTGTTTTATTTACTAACCAAAAGCACAAAAATATGTCACTAACATTTTTGTTTGTAGCTTAAGCAATCACCAGGTCAAGAGCTTCAAGGAGATCCTTTGTGCAAGAGATGAGGTATTTTGGTGGGATGAGGATCACATGATTATTATAAAGAGCTCACATGAGCCAGGGTTTCATTTTGAAGCAATCTCACCAAGTGGTAGAGGCTCAAGTCAATCAAGACATTTCAAGGTCATTTGAGGACCAAAAGTCAAATGTGCAGTCAACTGAGGGCTATGAGGTGGGGAAATGAGTTGAAACACCTAAATCATGTTCAAATGAGGTCTATTCTTCATTCTAAACTTCCATCTTGAAGATTCAAAGGTCATGGCAAAAGTTACTAAAAATGGGAAATGACCTGTAATTCAAAGTTTCCAAATTTGGCAAGTTTTTGGTCCACATTCAACTTGACTTTTCAATGTCAAAAAAGTTTCAAATGGATTTTTGGTGAACATGAAAGTTGTAGATCTTTGTCTCCCCTTTCCAAAAGTCCTAATTCATGTCCATATGATGAATGGTTGAGAAGTTAAGGTCATTTGATCACAAGGTGTGCATGGAAATTCAAAATGGCATAACTTTTGATACAATGCTCCAATTTGGTTCATTCTTTTTGCAAAGTGTTTCTCATGTTCAAGGCATCTCAAAATGACCTCATTTGGCCCAATTATGAAAAGGAATCATGACCAAGAGTTCACTAGTTCACACATGTGCAAATTGAAGCAAAACTTCATTATTCGTTTTTGGCTTAAGGTGCAAGCAAAATAACACTTCAATCATGACCCTTGATTAATTTTGAGTGGATTCAAACACTAGCATGGGAGGGAACACGTGTATTATGGCCTTGGAAGCTTAATGTGCATTTTTGCAAGTTGCATGAAATCTCATTAATCATGATTAGCAATTGGATTAAATGATTAGCATGGTCATTAGCATGAAGTATAAAAGGCCAAACCCTAATCATAACTGGATAACAGAACCATTTCTAATCAAATTCAAGAAACTCTCTCAAATTTATCTCTCTTCGATTCTTCATTTTTTGCACACAAACTTCAAATATCTTTGCATATTCTTGATCCTCATCCTTCACTGATCAAGAATCATCATTCATTTGTTGCAATTCATCAAGAAATCATGCAGTTCATGTGCATTTTCATGTGGATCGGATTTGGAAATTGAAGAAGATTCAAGAGGTTTCAACTGTTGATTCTTGCTTAAAGCTTCATAAGAAGTGCAGTGGAAGAGATCTGGAGCATATGAGCGCTTGAGAACACGATTTTAGGAAGCTTCATTCCAAGGTGACTTCAAATTCGATCTCTCTTTTTGCTGTTTTTTAGGTCATAGATTGGTAGATGTTGATGAGTAGAGCTTGTACATATGTTTAGATTTGAATATGGTTGAGAATTAAGCATGTTAGGTTAACTGGAAGTTTAGATCTCAGAAATGTTTTCCTTCGATCTAAAAAACCTAGTAGGAATTAGGTAGAATGGATATGATATTTGGAACCTACGTGGAAAGGACGAATCGAATGATGTAAGCCTCATGAATTTCTGGAAAAAATTTGTGACTAAGCCGCCGGAGCTGGCCGGAGAAGACGACTGGAGCTTAGCTCCGGCGTCTGCGTGTGTTAGGGTTTAGTCCATGTGGACTGCCATGTGTTCACTGCGTGGAGGAATGATTGGACTAGAGCGCTTTGACCAGGGACACACATGCGCTGAATGGTGACTTGGATGCTGAGTGTGTTTAATGAAACGGTGTGTTTCATCATTTGAACGTGAGCCGTTGATCATTGGCGCGCGCCATATCAGACGGTTGTGATATTTTCTGGATTTAATTCAAATGTTTTATTTCCCTCCATTTTGTTTTGTTATTCCAATTATTTTGTTTGTTTTAGAAAATTCATAAAAAATGCAAAAATGATCCAAATGAGTCCCAATTTTTTTGCATAGATTTGTATGGATGTCTACTTTTTTGTGATGCTAATTTCATGATTTTTTGATGTCTGGATTTTTATATGGATATTTTTTATTAAACATTGTGCTAATTTGATCTATTGCATTCAATGCATTGTGAAATCCTCATTGTTGAGCCATCTGATCCAATTTTTTGCATGCTTGACATTCACACATGATATGAATTTTTGGTCACTGGTTTGGAATTCTTCTCATATGTTATCATCACTTTTGACACATAGAGAAAAGTGTGACAATTTGTGTCACATTTTTGACATTGAATTGTTGCATTTTTGTTCATATATCATTTGAACCTTTCTGGATTTGATCTTTTGCATGTTGATTGATCATGACATGAGGAACTTGTACAAAAAGTCTCAAAGTCATTGTATGCATTTCTGATTTGATATGAATTTTCTAAGTTGGAAGTTCATTTTGTGCATATTTTTTGGTCATTGCATGGCATAGGCAATTAGAGGCATTTGATTTTTGATTTGATGCTGGTCCTTTTGAGGACATTTTGTGGAGTGTTTGAATGTGTAATGTGTAGAAGATTGTGTTATGTTTTGGTCATTTGATTTGGTTTTGAATCTAGTCTTTGCACTAGTATTTTATACATGAACTAACTTTGTCTTGTGTTTCAGGTTTGGACATTTAGCATTGATGGTTGATTTGTTCTCACTTGTGAGATGAAAATGCATTTGAGTTCTAACATATGTTTGTTTTGTAGGGTTTAATTGATGTGGTGAACTCATGAGCTCATTTGAGTGGTAGGACACTCATGCACTAAATTGTGTAACTGTGGGAGAGTTTCACTATTTGTGTCTGGTTGTATGGCTGAAGTACTAACTATTTAGTCTTTGTACAGGTACCTTAGTTGCTTGCTTGCATTAGCTCTTGCTTGAGCTTTGGATTGTGGTTGACACACCACTCAGGTAGTTAGCCTCTTACTTCATGTAGTCTGGAAGTCCTGTCACCTTTTTTGGCAGGCATTTTGCTGGCAAGTCCTCCTTCAGAGGCTCTGTTTGTGTTTGTTTAAAATTTGTGCTCAAAGACCTCCAAGAGAGGCATGTGATATTTGATAAGACCTCCAAGAGAAGAGGCAATTGACGGATAAAAGGGATTAGTAGCCAATCCCCCGTTATTCAGTGTGTCGTTCTTTATGCTCGCACTACGTGCTGATGCTTCTGAACATGTACCCAAGATCTTTGTCCAGTGTCTGTCAAGTGGAATAGGATCCCACTTTCTGGATCCCCATGCTTACTTTGTCATGAGCTCACCCTGGCCAGGGTTAAGAGCATGAGGTCTCATCCTCATTACCATTTTGATCAGCTTCACCCTAACGCTCAATGTTAGTGGTTAAGAGATACAGATTACCTTTTACAGTTTGGCTTGTTTGTCGAGGTTGACATGACCCCTCTTGACTAAAGCCCACCCATTGTTTGAGCCTCTTGTATGGATATAGTGTGTGATGTTTGTTTACTTGTGGAACATTTGATGTGTGTGCTCTTGAACTAGGAGTTTCCATTTGAGCTTAATTGGAGGATTATTACCATGTTCATCTAAGTGGAAGATACAAGATACATTGAGGATCTCTTATGAGACTTGTTTGATTGCTTATGCTTTGTGCTTGCTTATTCCAAAGGATGGGAACTACTTGGATCATCTATATGATCTCAAGAGAGGAACTCCTAGTGTGGTTTCGTTTCATATCCCTCACCTTTTTGTTCTCCTTAGGACTTATCCCTTCTTCTTCATTTCTCCACCCTAACCCAAGCCAAAACTCTTTTTGTGCAAACATTTGACTATTGTTTTCAACATTAAAAACCTAAGCCTTATGCTTTTGATTTTCAAACTTTCTTTTCATAACACTCATTTTGAATTGAATCTTTAAGTCAACTTTGACCATTTTTTGTATATACTTCTAATTGGTAAATATAACCCATTCAAATTTCTTTTGTGGTTTCAATAGCCACTTCTTAATCAATTTTTTTTCATAACCTTTAGCTATTAGGTTTGAGTTATCTTTGTGGTAGATGTAATACTCACCTATATCCTTAGTGATGGACAATGAGTCTTCCATGCTTATTATAGGGTTAACCCCTCACTAGCATGTTGAAGCTATCCTCACATGGTGGATTTGTGGTTTTAGGTTGAGTTTTCTCCCTTTGATAACAAAAGACCTTGAGGCTTTTGGACCAATCAATCCACTCATTTGTTTTGAGATTTTTACCCCGAACTACGAGGTTTTGATCCTAATCTTTTTATAAGAGGGTACGTAGGCAATGGGTTTATCCATCCAAACACAAAATGTAAATAAACTTGTACATTCTTTTCTCATATCTTCAATCATGTTTGCACAAATAAAAATTTCACAAAACAATAACCTTTGCAATAAGTGTGAAAAGGGCTCCCTAGGAGTACCTAGGATGTTTTGGGTGCCTAACACCTTCCCATTGCATAACCAACCCCCTTACCCAGATCTCTGTTTCTTTTACTAGTTTTTGTTAAAACATTTAGGTTTTTGTTCGCTTTCTAACCATTCCTTTGGATAAATAGAAGTGCGGTGGCGACTCGACTTTGTATGATTTACCTTGGATTTAGCCAATATCTCCAATGGTAACGAATACCCTGCTACAGAAAAGTGGCGACTCTGCTGGGGAGACATCTCCCAGTGGGTTTTGCCAACTTTTCATGCTTGTTGTATTATATTTGTTTGTGACATATTTTTGTGCGATTTGGGATTACTGTATTGTATGTAATGATTGATTTGCTTGATATTAATTCTTTGTATGCTTGGTGATCTTTGTGAGATGAGTTCTATACCCGAACTCGAGTGCACTTAGGATAGGAGAATGTCGTAGTCTTGTTGACTTGTGTGGAGTTATTCCTTTGCAAGTCGACTTGCAAGTCCATTCACTTGGTGGAGGTCATGTTCGGATCAATAATGTCACACAAGTAAGTTGTGGTTAGACATTACTCTTTCCAATATAGACCTTAGAAGCCAAGGACCTTAGTTTACCAAGCCCATCTTGGCCTATTTTTAGGATGTAGTGCGAAAGTCGTTCAAATGTAAGATTTGATATGATTGTTACGCGATACTACACTCATACGAGTCTCTCTTGAGAATATTTTCGGAATACGAGTAGTCGTTTCTCCGATAATATCCGAAAGATGGGATGATGACTATGGGAACCTCTTGTAGAACATGTTTGGCAGGTTCAAACCCTAGTACACTCCCTTTAGGTGGTTCTTAACCGAGACTCCATGCTCGTGACTTGCAACAAACCTTTGATTCATGGTTGATCCGTTCATATATCCTTAATATCAATGGAACTTAGGTGTTGATAAGGTGTAAAGCATAATCTGCCAAAATGGATGATTGATATTAAGGATAATATGATCCATCCCATGACCTTTGTTTGGTGTGCTTTGCTTGATCCTTGAGTGTGATTGTTGCATTCATGCATTCATGCACTCATTTGCATCCATATCATCAATAATGAAAGAAATTTTCAAGGAACTTAAGGGGTTTATTTGAAAAAATTTCAGACATGGAAAGACAAAGAAGGAATACAAAGAAGTACAGTTTCAGACAACCAGATTTGAAAAAGTTAAGGAATCTGACATCCTATGTATTAGATCCCTTGGGGTTCAAAGCTCGTTTTGGGAAGCTTCTTCCTCTTCTGACTACTCAGGTGTGTAAGACCCCAATTTTGTCCCTAAGATCCCTCATAGCATCATATCATAACATTGCATTGCCTCAAGGATCATTGGACACCTTGCTTCCTTCCCTGTGGGTAGGTTATCTTTTTGAGTGGTTCTTGATCACCAAGCATTCCTTGCATTTATATGTCATTGCTTTTCTTTTAACCACTAACCAAAAGTACAAAAATATGTCATCTAACCTTTGTCTTGCAGATGAGGCAATATCAGGTCAAAGCAGTTAAAGGCATTCATTGAGCAATAGATGGTGGTCATTCTTGAGATTGGGACTCCACAATCATTCACAAGAGTTCATATGAGTTATGATGTCATTTTGAAGCAAAAATCCCAAGTGGTAGAGGCTTGAATCTCATCAGAACATTTTCAAGTCATCTGAAGACCTAGAAAGTCAACTGCAAAGTTAACTGTGGATTTGGAGGTGGGAAGTGATTAGAAATACTTCATTCATGTTCAAACAAGTCTCATTTGACATTTCAAACATTCACATTGAAGAATTTGAAGTCAGGTCAAGAATTTCCCAAAATAGCAAGTGACCTATAATTTGAACTTTCCAAAAATGGAAAGATTTTTGACCAACTTCAACTCAATATTACGTCATCAAGAAAGCTTCAAATGAATTTTTGTTGAACATGAAAGTTGTAGATCTTTCTCTCCCATTTCCAAAATGTCCAAGATCATGAATTTCTAATGTGTGGTTGAGGAGATATGATCAAATCATGGCAAAGTATGCATGGGAATTCAAATCGGCATAACTTTTCAACCAAAGCTCCAAAATGAGTGGTTCTTTTTGCATTTTGATCCTCATAACATGTGCTTTCCAAACATCTCATCACATGGCTTGAATTCCATTTGCATTGTCATGTGCTCATTCATGTAGTTTTGAGAAGGAATTTTCATAAAACCATTTTGGATGATTGTATGCATACAAAACCAATTCCAAAGGGTGCATGAACTCATTTTAAGTGATTTTGGGCCTTGTTCTAGCACTGTTCACGCATGCATGAAGTGCATGAGGTGAAAAACCATTTTTGTACATACACCTCATAAGTTGCTAATCCCATTTGCATTAGGCTTAAACAGGTTTTAAACATCATTAGCAGGACCTATATATTGTTAAACATAACTGCATTTGCCATTAACAATTCATTTCAGATCTGAATTTCAAGAATCATCAAATTTTTTCTCTCAAAATATTTTTCAAATTCTTCACACAAGAGCCATTTCTTTTGATAGATTCATGATTAGGAAGTGTTTCTGAGCAAAATTGGACATGGAATTGAAGCAAATCGTGCCTGTTTGGTTCATACTCAAAGCTTGAAGCATCCATGGAATTTTCAAAATCTACTGGATTCGTGTGCAATTGAGCTTCAATCTCTCCTTCAATCATCTACATAAGCATCATAGAGAAGCTTTGGACCACTACAAGCCTTGGATAGAACGATTTCAGCTTGCTGCTCTTCAAGAGGTCATGATTCGATCTCTCTAATTCTCAAATTTATTGTGATATTTGTGTAGATCTTGTTGTCCTGATGAATTTGAGCTTTGAATCGTGCGATTTGGTGCTGTTTTGAGTTAGTTATGGATGTTTGAACATTTGACATGTTGAAATATTTTTCTTCGATCCGAGTTTGTTTTGATGTTTTTGCGTGTTTTGGTTGTTGATCTTGAATGTATATGTCATGACGAATTGTTTGGTGTTATCCTTGTTAATTTCTGGACATTTTGAGATTTTCTGGAAAATCCAGATGAAGATCATCATGATCTTCATCTTCAACCTATGAACATTCATCGTTTCCAGAACCAGCCACGGTTTCGCTACCATTTTGCTACGAAAAGTTCATCAGTTTGCTACGAATCTGGAAATGCCACGCGCGCTAGGGTTTAAGCCAATACGGCGTCGTTTCATTTGAGCGCCAAATTTGAATGTGGCAATGGTTCGAATCCGCCTGAGCACAATTTTTCAAAATGCTTTATCATTTCACATTTTCCCTCCTATTTTCACATGCTATGTCCATTTCCATTTTTAATTTTTTCCTTAACTTCAAAAAGTCATATAAAATAGAAAAATGCATCAATTTCACTCCAATTTTTTGCACAATGCTCCTTATTCTATCTAGTTTTTTATGAGCATAAAATTGCAAGTTGTGCTTGGCTGGAAAAATAATTTGTGCTAGGATGATTGGATACATATGCATGTGTGACCTTGCCTTGCTTATCTCATTGTGAAATGCTTGTTTCTTATCCAATGAACCTGAAATTTTGCATGCTGATTCTAGACACATTGCTTGACATTTTGGTTTTGGTTTGGTATTTTTCCTATGCTCCATTGCTGTTTTATGCTTGTGCTAACTTGGTGTGACAATTTGTGTCACACCTTTGATTGTCCAACTTGTGCAACTTGATTTCCATGCCAAATGATCTCTGATTCTCCTGATTTTTTGTATGTTGATCATGTTAGATGTCTTGAATGTGCATGAATTTTTCAGATTTATTTGAATCATTTCTGTTTTGATTTGAATTTTTCATTCATGTTGGTCACATATGAGCTTTGAAATTGCCTTGAACTTCACTTGATCATGAAATGCTTTTGGTGATTGATTTTGGTGTGAGACCTTTTGGAATATGTCAATATGTGTTTGAATTTGCTTTGTGTTAAATTTCAGTCCCTGTTTTGAATTTTTCCTTCATCTTTGACCCTAGGCTTTGACCTAGTGGTTTGTTGCTTACATTTGAGCTTTGATTTCAGGTTGAGCATTCAAGTTCCATAGTTGATGATGCTTCATCATTTGAGTATTGATGTTTGTTTTGGTTTATTAACATTTTTGTGTTTTGTAGGTTGATGTTAACTCATTTGAGTTTGCCTTTTGGCTTACACATTTTGTACATTGGGATTGTCTGTTGCTTATTGACTGTTGTCTGTTTGTCTGAGTATTGTACTGATTTGTTTAGTTGTTTCCACAGGTACCTAAGTTGCTTTAAGTTCATTTTGAACTTTGCTTTGCTTGGTTGCTTAACCACTTAGGTATAATCTCTAATCTTCATGTAGTCTGGAAGACCTACTGTTATTGGTAGACACCTGTCTGAAGCCCTCCTTAAGAGGTAATGTTTGTGATTGTTTAACTTTGTGCCAAGCAGGAAAAGTCCTCTTATGAGGCAATTGGCAGATAAAAGAGATGTGTAATCCATCTCCTGCTACTCAGTATGTCATTCACCTGGCTCACACCATGTGTTGATGCATGGTGAATAAAAACCCAAGATCTTATAGAGTCAATCATTTGTGGAGAAGAGTTCCAACTTTCTGAACTCCCACACTTTCTATTGTTTAAAGCTCTCCCTGACCAGGGATAAGAGCTATGAGGCACACCCCTCATCTCCTTTTCATATGCTTCACCCTAACTCTCAATGTTAGGGTTAAGAGCTCAAAATACCCCATTCCAGTTGGCTGTAAAGCCTAACCTTGCTTGAGCCTAATTGATTGTGTATAGTGTGTACTAATTGACTTGTTTGTTTGCTTACTTGATTCATCTGTGCATATTTGCTTGAGTGTGCCTTTGTGCATTTATCATCATTTACTTGTGTATCATTTCATAATCATTGTTCATAGCTTTGTAACATCTTTGTTTTATCCATTGAGGGGTCAATTTTAAGTCCAGCTATTGGCATTTGTTTCCTTTGATCTGGTGGGATTTGGAACTAAGACCATTCATTGGCATTCCTTTCCTTGGAGTCAAGTGTAAGACCATTTATTGGCAACTTGTTTCCTCTTGCTTATTGCATTTGTTGTTTATTTCTTGTGAGGAGTCAATTGTAAGTCCAACTATTGGCAGTTGTTTCCTATGATCATTCCCTGGAGACTAGTATAAGTCCATTGATTGGCATCTGGTATCCATGTTTCATTTTGTTTTGGGAGATTGGTGTAAGTCCATTAATTGGCATCTGGTATCCATTTTGTTTTGGGAGATTGGTGTAAGCCCATTGATTGGCATCCGGTATCCATTTTGTTTTAAGAGATTGGAATAAGTCCATTGATTGGCATCCGGTATCCATTTACTTTGTTCATCTGTTATTTGCTTATTGCCTTATTGCCTATTCCAAAGGAATCACTTGAATCATCTACATATGATCTCAAGAGGTGAACATCTAAGAAGTTTTACTTCCTCCCCCTCCCACCTATTGTTTCTTTAAACCTCCATTTGCATATTAACTCACACTTGGAAACTATTGTGCAAACATTTTCATTTGTTTTCAAATTAGAAACCTAGGCCTTAAGCCTCTAATTTTTTCAAACTTCATTTTCATAATACTTCTTTTGAATTGAATTCTAATCATATCTTGACCACTTTTGTGAATAATCCTAATTGGTTAATTTCACTCACTCAATTGTTTTGTGGCTTTGTCCATTCTTGATAAGTTTTCATACATTAGCCACAGGTTTGATTTATCCTAGTTGGTTGATGTTAATCTCACCTTTTGTCCTTAGTGATTGAATTGTAAGACTTCCTTGCTTATTATAGGGTTAACCCCTCACTAGCAAGTTGAAGCTTTTCTCACATGGTGGACTTGTTGTTTGTATAGGTTGAGTTTTCTCCCATGGATAACGAAAGACCTTAGGGCTTTTGTTTAAAATGAATCCATTCATATTTTGGAAATCTTTTAGCCGAACTACGGCGTTTTGATCCTTACCTTCCATGGAAAGGTACGTAGGCAACGGATTCATCCGTTCAAACACAAAAATAATAAAAATTGTATATTCTTTTCTCATCCCTTCAATCCATGTTTGCACAATAAATATTTCATAAACAAATAACATTTCATACAACAAGTTGTGAAAAGGGCTCCCTAGGAGTACCTAGGACGTTTTGGGTGCCTAACACCTTCCCATTGCGTAATTAACCCCTTACCCAGATCTCTGACCTTTTCATTAGTTTTCTATGTGTAAAACTTCTTAGGCTTATGTTCGCTTTTTAGCCATTCCTTTGGATAAATAAAAGTGCGGTGGCAACTCGATTCTTTGTATGCTTTGCTTTTGGTTTAATCAATAAATCATAAAGTGACGAATACACCGCTACAAGGTGGATGAAGGATTGATGAGCGTATTGGTGCAGTTTTATGATCCCTTGTACCGTTGCTTCATGTTTCCGGACTTCCAGCTTTTGCCTACCCTTGAGGAGTATGCCTATCTTGTGGGTATACCTATTCTGGATCAGTTGCCGTTCAGTGGCTTGGAGAGTATTCCTACTTCTCAAGAGATAGCTGATATGTTGCACATTGATGAATCTCTGATTGATGCTCATATGACTACCAAAGGTGGAATTCAAGGTCTCCCTTCTGAGTTCCTTATTGCTCCAGCTACTATGTATGGGAAGGCCATGTGTGAGGATGCCTTTGAAGCCATATTTGTACTTCTCATCTATGGGTTGGTATTGTTCCCCAACATCGACAAGTTTGTGGATGTGAACGCTATTAGGATCTTCTCTGCTCTTAATCCTGTTCCGACTCTGTTGGGTGATACCTATTTCTCTTTGCATATGAGGAATGCAAAGGGTGGTGGCGCTATTGTGTGCTGTTTGCCTCTGTTGTATAAGTGGTTTATTTCTCACTTACATCAGACGGTCGCCTTCAAGGAGAATAAGGGATGTCTACGGTGGTCCACGAGACTCATGTCTCTCACTAATGATGATATCTCTTGGTATAACCGTGTATATGATGGTGTGCAGATTATTGACTCTTGTGGTGAATTCTCCAATGTGCCTCTTCTTGGTACATGTGGTGGGATTAACTACAACCCTGTTTTAGCACATCGTCGGCTTGGGTTCCCCCTAAAGGATAAACCTAATAACATTCTGTTAGAGGGTGTGTTCTTTCAGGAGGGTAAAGATCCCCATGGCTTGAAGGGCATAATGGTTCGCGCTTGGCGCAAGGTTCATAAGAAAGGAAGGAAGGAGTTGGGTCCTAAGAATTGCATTGCTTTGGAGCCTTACACTGCTTGGGTGAGGAAGAGAGCATCTGAGTATCTCATGCCTTACGAATATCCGAGACCTACACCTTTGGTTATGGCTGGGCCTTCAACCCTCCCTAACCAAGGAGTAGTGGAGTTGAGAGACGAAGACCTATCATGTGCCTGGATCCGTGAAAAGGAAGAGTTGCTTCAGCAGATTAAGGAGAAAGATGCTTTGATAGAGTTCCTCGAGCATCAGGTTATTGATGATCCTAATGATGCATGGACTTCTCTACTTTCCCAGTCTTCCAAGTTTTGGAAGAGGAAGTATGATCGACTCGCCAAGGAAAAGGCAGGAGGCAGCTTATGAGAGGGAGGTGAAGAGGCTTCGTGCAGCTTATCTTCCGGTGTCCCGAGCTCTAGATGATTGTTCCTAGGGATCCATAGGATGATTATTTTCCTTTTCTCTTGTATATGACTGACAATGTTGTACTTCTTTTCCCTGATATTATTTGATGAGATATTTCCATATGCGATAAAATGCTTAATATTTCCAAAATTTGCAAATAAAACCCTAGAGTTCCTTTGAAATAAAAACAAATCATATGCACAAGCATTGCATGCATCATATGCATAAGCAGGTTTTGTTCCCGGCTTCTGGTCTTGTGGTCTAACTCTGTGTTCTTCATTTATTTTGAAGACAAGCTGACTCACCGGTACTACACTAGAGCCAACTCTGCAAGACTGATGGATCATTTAGAGCAAGAGAACCGTAAACTCAAAGAGGAAGTCGCCAGACTGAGTGCATTGATGGAATCATTCCTGGCTTCCCAAAGCCAGTCTTCTCCAACACCTTTAACTCCTCCCCAGTGGACAGTCATCTCTGAGATTGTTTCCTCAACTGTGCCTGCAGCCAGTGCACATTTTGCTCCAACAGCCATGCCAACCGGGTTTCCGTGGGGGATGCCTCCTAATTTCATGCCTGAGGGCTCTGCTCCGACTTTTGCTTCTATGCCGGCATCTAGCCCGATCCTTGTTGTTCCTCCTCCTGTCGTGCATACCATGCCTAGGGTAGACGACACCATCTATCATTCTGAGCCATCTGAGGGCCCAGATGTCCATGAGAAGATGGACGCTATGAACGATCAATTTCTTAAGCTTCGCAAGGAATTGAAGACTCTTATAGGAAAGGATCTCTTTGGCAAGTCTGCTGCCGAATTATGCTTGGTTCCCAATGTGAAGATCCCTGTGAAATTCAAGGTCCCTGACTTTGAAAAATACAAGGGGAACACCTGTCCTCTCAGCCACCTGGTCATGTATGCCAGGAAGATGTCAACTTAGACTGATAATGACCAATTGCTCATCCACTACTGTCAGGACAGTCTATCTGGTGTTGCCCTGAGATGGTATATGGGGTTGGACAGTGTGAACATCCGATCCTTCAACGACCTTGGCGAGGCCTTCGTCAAGCATTACAAGTATAATGTGGATATGGCTCCCGATAGGGATCAATTGAGGGCCATGTCCCAGAAGGACAAAGAAACATTTAAAGAGTACGCCCAAAGGTGGCGAGAGTTGGCAGCACAGATCGTGCCTCCGCTAGAAGAGAAGGAAATGACCAAGATCTTTCTGAAGACTTTGAGTTCATTCTATTATGAGCGGATGATTGCTAGCGCTCCTTCTGACTTCACCGAGATGGTGAACATGGGGATGCGTCTAGAAGAAGGGGTTAGAGAAGGACGTCTAACCAGAGAAGAAGGCTCTTCTGCAAAACGTTATGGGGCGTTTGCAAAGAAGAAAGATGGAGAGGCACATGTTGTGACTTCCCATGTGAAACCTAGAAGACCCTCTGTGAGGAGGAAGACTGTGCGTCCCGCCAATAACCAGCACCAGGTGGCTCATATAGCACCTGTTTTCAGAGACAATCAACAGTATCAGCAGCATAGCAACAATCAACAATCACCTCAGCAATATCAACAACAACAACACTGTCCGCAACAGCAGGCCTATCAGCCTTGAAACAGTAATCAAACCAGCACGAGTTACGAGAGGAAAAAGGTCACTTTTGATCCGATTCTGATGACATACGTAGAACTATATCCCTCTTTGATAGAGAGGAAGTTGATTACTTCGAGAGACCCACCAGCTATACCTGATAACCCTCAGTGGTGGTATAAGCCGGAATTGCATTGTGTATACCACCCTGGTGCTCCCGGCCACGACGTGGAGAATTGCTATCCTTTGAAGACCAAGGTTCAAGACCATGTGAGGTGTGGCATTTTGTGCATTGAGGACGTAGGTCCTAGTGTGAAGAAGAACCCATTGCCCGAACATGGGAAATCTGTCAACATCGTCCAGGACTTCCCTGGCAAATATAAAGTCAAATATGTCAGTCACATTCGTTTGCTGTGTGATTACAGTCACTATGAGCACGATCATGATAGATGTCGAATCTACTCTGTTAATCGATTGGGTTGTCGCCAGGTGCGCAAAGATCTTCAGGAAATGTTGGACGAAGGAGTTATTGAGATCCTTCAGAATAGGAATGTTGACGAAGATGAGCCAGAGGTCAACGTAATTTCCCCAGTGTTTCGGATACCCGAACCTGTTATCATTAGATACGATGGTAGCAAGCAGAAGGTCTCTCCTACCCTGATCATTAAGCCTGCCGGTCCTGTACCGTATTCTTCTGAAAAGGCCATTCCCTTTCATTACAACGCTGTTGCTGTAGAAGATGGAAAAGAGGTGACTTTGCCATCCTCCTCTGTTGTGAATATTGCTGACGTAAGTGGTTTAACCCGCAGCGGTCGTGTGTTTTCAGCACCACCGAAGCCCCAGGCTAAAGCTGATTTTGTTGAACGCCCGATTGGGAATGTTATAGGTGTAACACCCCAAAATTTGCCCTCCTTATTCACGCATTCATTTTTAGGTCATTAACATTAGATACATTGCATTTCATCATGTCAATCAGGATTAGCTCCAAGAAGCTTGAACATCATCCAGGACACTTTGTGGGTTCTACTTAGATTATCAATCAACACAAGGGAAAGACTTGAGTTACTTCCAACAGGGGTCTATTTGTCAGTCAAAACGTTAATCTTGAAGGAGCAAAGGTTTGTTCATGAGTTGGCATGCTCGCTAGGCGAAGCCCACGTGTTATGCAAACAAAAACAAAACAAAAAAACAAAAAAAAAATAATTAAATAAATAATTAAATAAATAAATAAATAAATAAAATAAAAAATCTCAGACTTGGACCTCTCTCAAAAGCCCACTAAGGCTATAAATATTAGGCTATAAATACTAGAGTTTTCATTGAAACAAAACCCTGGACAAAACCTAGAGAGAAACCTAGACAGAGAGAGTGAGAATTAATCTGCAGCAACCTCCAGGTAACTCTGAAAGGTTCATTCTGACTCACACACTTTCAGCTCAAGCAAACCCTAACATTGGTTTGCAAATCCAGCCGTGCCATTTGATTTCAACCGATCTCTCCAATCAAGTTTGCCCTTATTCCCATTACCTTTGTGCTTTGAAGTTGAATACTCTGAATGTTTGAGGTATGATGGATGAATTTCATTAGGTTTTTGCCCACGGGTTTATAGTTATGTATGTATGTATAAATAATGCCTTGAATGCTTAATCGTTTAATTTCTGAAGTGTATGCCACAGGGTTTGAGGTTTCAAAAACCATACTGTTATCCATGAAAAATCTAAAACCCGCAGGCACTAGCTAGCACCTTCGCTAGGCGAGCACGCAGTGACGCTTCGCCAAGCCTTCGCTAGGCGAGACAGTAGCGATCGCGGCAGTAGCATTTGCTTTTTTCTGTTTTGCTCTAATCTGACTTACGTTTGTCATAACATGTTTTCTCCTAATCCTTATCGTGTTTCACTAACCCTTTTGTTGAGTTTTTGTGAAGGCTCACATGACTTTTGCAGGGATAGCTCGCTAGATATTCCACTTTGCTTGTGGGATACCATTTGGGAGATTTATTATGATTGCCTTGTTGGCACGTTTACTTTATACATGTTTGTTTTGTATGTGTTCGTATCCCCACAGGTAGCGTGGTTCCTTCGTCAAGGACTGCCTTTTTGCATGGACATCCCTAACCTTACCAACTCATTGATTTTTCTTCTCCTAAGAACACGTTAACTCCTTCTACTACAGGCGAGTAAGTCTCCAAAGGTCGAGCATCCGGTAGATTGCGTAGTAACGTCGTTCGTCCAAAACCCAATCCATAACCCCGTAGTTAGCCGAACTACGGCTTGCTCTGATTCTCATTCCAGATGAGATACGTAGGCATAAGACGCGATGTCTTAGCGAGCACAATTACCCTTAACCCCTAGGTAGCCGAGCTACGAAGACTCTGATTCTCATATTCAGATGAGATACGTATGTAGTGGATGCGAAATCCGTGCGAGTCATTTTCTTTTGACCCCTTGTTTTTAGTAAATAACAATTAGATAAACCCACACCCTTTAGACAAGAACTACAAAAGTGGATCCCTTAGAGTACTACGGATGCGTAGGGGTGCTAATACCTTCCCTTCGCATAATCGACTCCCGAACCCAAGGTTTGGTTGCAAGACCCTGTCTTGTCCTTTCCTTTTTCCAGGTTTACTTCAAGCATTTCCTTTCCCTCCTTTGGGATAAATAACGCACGGTGGCGACTCTCCTGTCTTTCTTCGCCGGTTGTTTTTTTTCGCATTCCATTTTTCAGGTTGCGACAGCTGGCGACTCTGCTGGGGACCCGGTTTCCCTAAGCGAGTCCCTCCTAGGTTTTGTAGGTTGTTTGTTTTTTGGGTGTTTATTCTTTTGTACAGTTATTTATCTTTCAGCATTTACCTACTTTATTGCATTGTGTACATATGACTGCCGTATCTGCGGGTTCTGTTTGTGAGATGAGTTCTATACCCAAACTCGAGTGCACTTAGGATAGGAGAATGGCATAGTCTTGTTGACTTGTGTGGAGTTATTCCTTAGCAAGTTGACTTGCAAGCCCATTCATTTGGTGGAGGTCATGTTGGGATCAATAATGTCACACAAGTAAGTTGTGGTTAGACATTACTTTTTCCAATATAGACCTTAGAAGCCAAGGACCTTAGTTTACCAAACCCATCTTGGCCTATTCGTAGGACGTAGTGCAAAAGTCGTTCAAGTGTAAGATTTGATACGATTGTTACGCGATACTACACTCATAAGAGTCTCTCTTGAGAATATTTTTGGAATACGAGTAGTCGTTCCTCCGATAATATCCGAAAGATGGGATTATGACTATGGGAACCTTTTGTAGAACATGTTTGGCAGGTTTAAACCTTAGTACACACCCTTTGGGTGGTTCTTAACCTAAACTCCATGCTCGTGACTTGCAACAAACCATTGATTCATGGTTGATCCGTTCAGGTATCCTTAATATCAATGAAACTTGGGTGTTGATAAGGTGTAAACCATAATCCACCAAAAATGGATGGTTGATATTAAGGATAACATGATCCATCCCATGACCTTTGTTTGGTGTGCTTTTCTTGATCCTCTTAATTTCTCTCCAGGCAGTGCAACCTGACAGATGTTCAAGCGGATCCAGCAATTCTGATTGACATGCCATTGCATTGCATAACATCATCTGCATATTTGCATCCAACATCTCATGCTTATTCATTTGCAGGGTATTCCCTTTTTAGGGGGGGGGGGCTTAAAATCGAATAAGCAGTGCATCGCATACCATACATACCAACCCTTGTTTGTTTTGCAGGTGTCACCGCAGTGTCTAATGTTTGTTCCCTGTTGCAGGCAGTTATTGGTCCCAAGCGAGTTCACAGGTACCCGACAAAGGAAAACCGTCCACGACTAGCAATGGACCAGATACATAAAGAACTTGTTGATATGCGTGAAAGGATGGATCAGTTCATTACATTGATGACTGGTATGGCAGAAGGCCAGGCGAAGCTGAAGGAATTGGTTGAGCAACCGAGGCCCGATCCAGAGGTGGAAATACCAAGTGCTGAGGGGAACCCTGGTAACCCTAGGAACCCTGGTAACCCTGGGAACGCTGATAACCCTGTGAACACAGGAAACGCGGGTAACGCAAATGTTGATGGAAACCCGGGTAATGTTGGCAACACGGGAAATATTGGGAATGGTATTGGCAGAAGGTACAATGTGAATCAAGGGATTCGGATTAACGGGCGCCCCGTTACTGAAGATTGTCAGTATGATCAATTTTCTTTGCACGACGAGGCCCTCGAGACCACTCGCTGTATGGATAAGCTTGCTGAGAAGCTCAAATCTTTGGAGTCTCAAAATTCCTTAGGTTTTGATGTCACCAATCTTGGTCTGGTTCAGGGAGTAAGGATCCCTCACAAGTTCAAACCCCCTACTTTTGAGAAATACAACGGGGTTTCTTGCCCACGCAATCATCTCCAATCTTATCTGGGAAGGTTGGGAGCTCACACTGACGATGAAAAGTTGTGGATGTACTATTTTGAAGACAGTTTAACTGGAGCTTCTCGTGAATGGTATTCTCATTTGTCTCGTACTACCATCAAGAGCTGGAAAGACTTGGGAGAGGCTTTTGTCAAGCAATATCAATACAACTTGGACATGGCTCCAAATCGGACCTTGTTGTAAGTAATGTCTCAGACTGCCAAGGAAACCTTTAGAGAATATGCTCAGCATTGGAGACAGATTGTTGCATCCGTCCAACCCCCTATGTCTGAAAGGGAGATGGCGGACATGTTCATGAACACTCTTCAAGGAAATTATATCGAGAGATTGGCTGCTTGCCCGTCAATCAGCTTTGCAGAGATAGTGATTGCTGGAGAAAGGATCGAGAGTCTGTTGAAGATGGGCCGAATTCAAGACAACAGTCCTTCCAACTCATCAGTTCCCAAGAAACCGTTTGCTGGTAACAGTCAACGAAGAAGAGAAGGTGAGACGAGCGTTGTATATGTCGGCAGAGGCAGGGGAAGAGGACGCCCTAATTATTATCAAGATCAAGTGGCCGCAGTCACTATTCCAACACCTGTTCCTCAACCGCAGTATCATCCGCAACAGCAACCCAGGTACAACAAACAACAACAAGGAGGTAATCCGGGTCAACAGAGACCCTATCAACAACGTCCAAGGCAGGCGGACCGGGTCATTGAGCCAATCCCAATGCCTTATTCTGTATTACTTCCCAAGCTGATTGACATGAATCTGGTTACGTTAAGAACTCTGGCCCCACCGGTCGATCCCAACAATCTGCCTAGAGGTTATGATGTCAACGCCAGATGTGCTTTTCACTCCAACGCACCTGGCCACACTACAAATAATTGCAAGGCTCTCCAGCTAAAGGTACAAGATTTGAGAGATGCCCAGGCCATCAATTTTTCTCCAATGCCTAATGTTATCCAAAACCCGATGCCAACTCACGGCGGGCAGAGGATTAATGCTGTTGATAGTGGGGAAACTTTGAATTTGGTTTCTGATGTGACTAAAGTGAAGACTTCGCTATCGGTGGTCAAAGACCGACTCTTGAAAGGACAGATTTTCCCGGGTTGTGGGGAAGAGTGCTGAAATTGTCAAGACGCCGAGAACGGATGTGATAGTTTGAGAAGGGGTATTCAACAACTGATAGATGAAGGTTGTCTTCAGTTCGATCAGACTCGTCCAGTGAAGAATGATGTGTCGACAGTAACGTTTTATTTCAGTCCTGAAGAAATATATGTTCCCGAGAGACCCGCTCCGACAATAATATATTTCCCAGAAAGTCCATCACCAATTTACTCTGACAACCCTCAACCGACTTTGATTGGTCCGGTCACCATCACGATACCAGGACCTGTTCCGTATGAGAAAGACAGTGCTATCCCGTGGCACTATGGGGCTAATATCTACTGCCAGGGGCAGAAAGTTAACGAAGAAGACATTGACATTGGTAGCTCCGCTGTAGACAATGTTGGAGGAATTGGTGGCTTCACTCGCAATGGATGCCTATTTCCACCATCAACATTGCGCACGAATGCTGAAGCTGAGGCAGTTGCCAAGGCTAAAGGAAAACAGGTATCCACCGAAGAGGTTACTACCGAGGAAGCTCCTCCTAAGACCGCATTCGAGAAGGAAGTGGATGAGTTTATGAGGACTATCAAGAAAAGTGACTACAAGGTAGTCGACCAGCTAAATCAGACACCCTCAAAGATCTCCATTCTCTCACTATTTATGTGCTCTGAGGCACACAGAGCAGCCTTGTTGAAAGTAATGAATATGGCTTATGTTCCCCCAGAGATAACTGTTGACCAGCTGGAGTCGGTAGTTTTGAATGTACACACTAGCCATGCGCTAAGTTTCACCGATTATGACCTAACATCTGAGGGCAGGAATCACAACAAAGCCTTGCATATCACAATGGAATGCAAAGGGACGGTGCTTTCCCATGTTTTGGTTGATACAGGTTCTTCTCTGAATGTTCTCCCAAAGAAAGCCTTAACGAAGTTGGATTGCGATGACGCCACCCTGAGGCCGAGTAATTTAGTTGTAAGGGCTTTTGATGGCTCTAAGCGAGCTGTTTGTGGCAAAGTTGAGTTTCCATTTAAGATTGGACCGTAGGTATTCAAGAGTACCTTTTATGTGATGGATATCCAACCTGCCTATAGGTGTCTGCTAGGTCGACCCTGGATTCATGATGCCGGTGCTGTTACTTCTACTCTCCACCAGAAGCTCAAATATGGACTAGAAGGTCAAATCGTCACAGTCTGTGGTGAAGAGGATATTTTTGTTAGCCACCTGTCTACATTTAAGTATGTGGAGATGGATGGCGAGATGCATGAGATGCTGTGTCAGGGCTTAGAAGCCATAAACATCAGCGAGGTCGCGCCCGAAACTGTCTTTTCACTTGAGTCTGAGAAGGTCAGGACTTCTATCTCTTCATACAAGCAAGCGGTTGAAGTGGTTAAGGCTGGTAATGCCCAAGGCTGGGGCAAATTTGTGGAGCCAATCATAAAAGAAGATAAGTTTGGATTAGGGTATACTCCGGGGTCTCAGAACAATGAAGCTGGTACATTCTCCAACGGGGGTTTGGTTTCTCCCCACACCGTCAATGCTGCAGATGAAGACAAGGCTGACAGTGACTGTGACTTAGATAGCTGGATTCGCCCGTGTGTCCCAGGAGAAAAGCTCGACAATTGGTCGTCTGAAAAAGTCGTCCGGTTTACTCTACTGAAGGAGTAATTTTTATTGTTTTCCTTTTATCACATGCATAACAAAGTATTACACTTTGACCAAGGTGTAATGACTCATCCGTAGGGCCATCCATTTAGTTACATTTCGCAATTATTTTCATCATCAATAAAGGACAGCTTTTGCAAACAATTTTGTGTTCTCTTTCTTTCAATTATTTTTACTTTTACAAAAACGACAATGTTTCTTTTTCATGTTTCTTTTTCGTTTTTCTTTCCAAAAAACACCTCGTAAAACTGATCACCCGGATCTCACTGCTAACGACACTGCTATGGCCAAGTATGACTTCGACAATCCTATTTATCAAGCCGAAGAAGGGGTTGAGGAAGATTGGGAATTGCCTGAGGAGTTAGCCAGGTTGTTGAAACAGGAGGACCGAGCTATCACACCTTATCAGGAGGTGGTTGAGACCATTAACATTGGTACCGAATGAAGGAGAATTGTGATCCAAAACGCAGCGGAAATTAAAATTTTCTCCTTTAGAGATCCTTACGAATGGTCATGATCAGTGATAGAATATTTACCTCTTGTGACGATTGAAACCTTTGGTGCAGATCTCTTGTGACGATCAAAACCTTTGATGCAGATCCACGGAGCGATCACGAACGTTGAACGATGACAACGTCTCTACTGAGTCCACACGAACATATTCCTTCAATCTTAGTGCTAGCTGGTACGGATGAAGGCTTTGAGTGAGAGAGAGAGAGAGAGAGAAAACGAAAATAATGCAACCGCAATGAATGCTTCTGCACAAGGGTTCTATTTATAGAACCACTTGTGTGGGCTTCAAGCTAAAAGCCCACTTAAGTGTATTTTGGCCCATATCTTATAATATGCCCAAAATCACTTAAGCCCATGGTACCTTACCATATTTCATATTCTACTCAAGTACACCGTACCTTACGATGTTCTATAATTCACTTAAGGGCATCATACCTTACGGTATTCCTTAGTTACTCTATCTCTCATCAATCCGTCCTTTGTGTGTGACCCTGTAGGTTTTCGTGACGTTGGCAATTATATTAAATCACGCATTTAACTTAATAAACAGTGAGCGGTATCTATCAACATATCACTGCTACCCAAGACACGAAAATGTCATGTGATCTGACAAAACCTTCTGTGATAATACTTATGTGTATAATTACCCTTTTGCCCTTATGTCTATATTGAACACAAGGCATAGACCGTGTCATCCTTGTCCAGTTCAATATTGGGCCGATAGACATTTATCCTGTTATACATGATGGGCAAATTCCATCTAGGTCACTCACGTCCCTTAGCATGCTTCATGGAGTACCCATCAACTGTCTTTATGGTTATCCAGTTACGGACAACGTTTGATCAGCAATAAAGCACTCGACTCCACATCTAGGGTCCATAGTGGTTTCAGGTCGAAGAGTGGTATACACCATTATCACCATGAGAATAACTTATGACACTTTGCATAACTTTTTATATAGTATTCTCATAGCGGGTCAATCCGGTATAAATATTACTCCTAATATTCATACCTATGTTTAAGACTTTATAACTCTTTATCCATGATCCATGAGATGTGATCATCAGTCTACAAACATAATAGTCTTAATGCTTTAATGTTATCCCACTTCACACTAAAGCTCGACTACGGATACTTTAAGAATAATGTCCTTATGTGTAATGTGATCTCATGATTAAGTCATACTTGATACATTAAACAGACTAGCTATTCTAGGGACTTTATTAAACAAACGTAATAAAGAAAAAGCCTTTCATTATTAATAAATAATTCGATACAAGTACCAAAAGTATTGGACTCTAGGGCTTACACCAACAACCGAAGACGACAAGAAAGAGATCAAGATCGGGGCCAGTCTACAGGCCGAGAGGAAAAGACCGTTGATCATGTACTTGATTGTGTTAGAAAGGTCAATGGGTTGTGTGCTCGGTCAGCATGACGAGTCAGGTCGAAAAGAGCATGCAATATACTACCTTAGCAAAAAGTTTACCGACTGTGAACAAAGATACTCACTGCTCGAGAAAACTTGTCGCGCTTTGGCATGGGCTGCTCGCCGACTAAGACAGTATATGTTGACTCACACGACTCTATTGATATCAAAGATGGATCAAGTCAAGTATATTTTTGAAAAGCCAGCAGGGTTATTAGGTGGAAAATGATGCTGGCAGAGTATGACATCCAATACACTTCACAAAAAGCCATCAAAGGAAGTGTCTTGTCAGACTATCTTGTCGCGCAATCGATTGATGATTACTAATCTATGAGGTTCGACTTTCCTGATGAGGATATCATGTTTCTTAAATCGAAAGATTGCGAGGAACCACTCCCGAAGGAGGGGCCTGACCCTGAATCCAAATGGATTATGATGTTTGATGGGGCGGTCAACGACAATGGTCGCGGAGTTGGTGCAGTGTTGATCACACCGGAGGGGGTTCATACGCCATTTTGTGCCAGAATAACTTTTCCCTGCACCAACAATGAAGCTGGACGAAGCAGAATGAGTCCGTTCTCGATACAATCAGCTAAGCCTAGTTGAGGAAAAGAGACTAGCAGTTATATGCCATGGTCAGCTATATCAGAGACGGATGAAGAGAGCGTTTGATCAGAAAGTGCGCCCTCGGGAGTATCGAGTCGGTGAATTGGTACTCAAAATAATTCTTCCTCCCAACACAGATCACAGGCGCAAATGGACACCGAACAACGAGGGTCCATACATGGTTAAAAGAGTTTTCTCTGGAGGAGCTCTGATGCTAACAACCATGGATGGTGAAGACTTCCCGTCCCCTGTCAACTCAAACGCAGTTAAAAAATACTTCGCATAAAATAGACCCGCTGGACAGTAAAAAGAATAGTCCAGGCAAAAAAGGGGCATCCCGACGAACCAAAAAAAAGAATGAAGAGGTTCGGACAAAAATTAGGGATATAAAAATCAAAAAAATGTACACCCGGTGAGTCGAAAACCCGAAAGGGCGGCTCAGGCAAAAAAGGGTATCCCGGTGGATTGAAAACCCAAAAGGGCGGTCCACGCAAAAGTTAGGGAATAAGCGAATAACTGCGATCTGAGTTCATCCGTGTTATATCACCGATTCATTCAATCCGGCAATCTTCGAAGGTAAAAGATCGACTAATCATCCACTTCAGAAAGCAAGATGAGCAGAGCGTCTTGAGGACATACGAGCCATGGCAGAGTCGAAACTCGGTGGGACCCCATTTCCACATTGCCATTAGGATTGTTTCTCTTGTTCAATTTATAGCGATCGCCTCTTTCTAGGGATCAACTTCCTGATGTACTCGCCTATTCCTGGCACAAATTTTTCAACCAACAAAAGTCGAATAATTCAGTTAAAAAGCCTCTTTACTTTTCATTTATCAATTTGTTTGCAAAAGATGTCTGAATTCTTGAGGAAACATATTGCATCTGAATGTAATGGTGGCTTTTGCAGATGACTTGCGCAAGAAAACAGTCAAAATTGCTTTGAATGTGCTTAATCCCGGATGGTGAATTCAAACCGAGTAATTCCCCGGGGCATACGTGTATTTTTGGGTACAGGTCACAGGAACCGGATGCCAAGTCATGAATCCTCACCCCCAAGCGGTTGACAAAGCCTCTCCTCTGCAAAGCAGGTTCCCCAGTAGAGTTGACAGTATCCAGACTGTATATCCCCAATAGAGTTGACAGTATCCAGACTGTATATCCCCAGCGGAGTCGACAGTGCTAGACTATATCTTCCCAGCAACAGCGGAGTAGTCGCATACCCAACAGACAAGAGGGTGGTGTTCCCAGTGTTCATCTCGTCCCCAGCAGATTATTTTTTTAACAGATTTGTTTTAATCCCCAGCCTGAGGACGATTAGCAAGTTCATATCCCCAGCAAAGGTCGATTCCTACAACATTTCTCCAGGAAGTGCTTTACTCACACTCTCCTCGCAAAGCCTCGCTAAGCAAAGTTTCCATAGTTGATACTTCCCCAGCAAGGTCAACTTTTCAAAAAAGGCTGATTTATTTTCGGTGGCTCCCCGGTCCTGGCAGATGGATTGTTCCCCACAGAGCATTCAAGGATTGATACAGCGATCCGCTCCCTGCCAGAGTTGCTTCCCCAAGCAGATTTCTTTTTTCTTTTGCACCATGCATAACATTTGCATTTGCATTTGCATGCATATCAAACATACACATAAGCTGATAAACAGGTTCTTCAAAGCAGACTGCAAAATTGCTTTACAACCAAAGTCATGAGATTCGGCTAGAGGATCAAGTGTGTGTGTGACCCAGCATGAGGGTCATTTCGAAGATTCAGCCTGAGAATCGTTTTCCAGAGATCCAGCCTGAGGGTCATTTCGAAAATTCAGCCAGAGAGTCGACTACGAGCATTATTTCCCCAGCAAGCCAGCTGGAGGAATAGATTGACAACTCAACAGAAAATCAACCTACAAGAGGATCCAGCCCGCGGATCGCATTAAAAAAATAAAGTCTAATCGAAGAGTCGTTATAACATGTTCTAGCCTGAAGAATATGTACGAGCCCAAAAGTGGGATATTCTCGAAGTTGCATATCTAACATGAAGACTATAGATTTCGAAAGAGGGTCAACCAGCACATGCCCCAGATGCGAGATCCTGATGATGGGAATTTATCATCAAAACAATCCAGATCTAGCCAGAAGATCAAAGTTAGGTCTAGCTCAAAGACCGAAAAATAGATAGATTCAGCCAGAGAATCAAAGAAAATAGACTCAGCCAGAGAATCGAAACAATTCAGATCTAGCCAGAAGATCGAAATAGATTCAGCCAGAGAATCGAAACAATTCAGATCTAGCCAGAAGATCGAAGTCAGGTCTAGCCCGAAGACCGGAAATAGATTCAACCAGAGAAAAAATAGACTCAGCCAGAGAATCGAAACAATTCAGATCTAGCCAGAAGATCGAAATAGATTCAGCCAGAGAATCGAAACAATTCAGATCTAGCCAGAAGATCGAAGTCAGGTCTAGCCCGAAGACCGGAAATAGATTCAGCCAGAGAATCGAAACAATTCAGATCTAGCTAGAAGATCGAAGTAGATTCAGCCAGAGAATCAAAGAAAATAGATTAAGCCAGAGAATCGAAACAAAGGAGATCTAGCCAGAAGATCGAAGAAGATCTAGTCAGAAGATCGAAGAAGATCTAGCCAGAAGATTGAAACCGTATCCAGCCCGAGGATCAAAATTAACATCCAACCAGAGGACTAAATTGAGTATAGATTCAGCCAGAGGATCGAAACTCCAGATTAAGTCAGAAAACAGATTCAGATTCAGCCAGAGGATCGGAAGAGAAATAAACAGCGCGGTGTATTTCAGCATTTTTGTGGTGTTCTCGGAGCGCAAATTTTCGATCTGTCTTTGGTATTCAATCACAGCTCACCCTGTTTGTCTGATAAGCTGTTCGCTTTCATCCTGCTCGGGTTAGCTGATGACTGAATAGGGGCAGCTGTAACACCCCAAAATTTACCCTCCTTATTCACGCATTCATTTTTAGGTCATTTAACATTAGATACATTGCATTTCATCATGTCAATCGGGATTAGCTCCAAGAAGCTTGAACATCATCCAGGACATTTTGTGGGTTCTATTTAGATGATCAGTTAACACAAGGGAAAGACTTGAGTTACTTCCAACAGGTCTATTCGTCAGTCAAAACGTTAATCTTGAAGGAGCAAAGGTTTCTTCATGAGCTGTCATGCTCGCTAGGCGAAGCCCACGTGTTCTGCAAACAAAAACAAAAAAAAAACAAAAAAAACAAAAAAAAACGGAAAAAAAAAACGAAAAATGAAAATAAAAAACGAAAAATGATTTTTTTTTTTAAATAAATAAATAAATAAAAGAAAAAATCTCAGACTTGGACCTCTCTCAAAAGCCCACTAAGCTACCAATATTAGGCTATAAATACTAGAGTTTTCATTTAAACAAAACCCTGGACAAAACCTGGAGAGAAACCTAGACAGAGAGAGTGAGAATTAATCTGCAGCAACCTCCAGGTAACTCTGAAAGGTTCATTCTGACTCACACACTTTCAGCTCAAGCAAACCCTAACATTGGTTTGCAAATTCAGCCGAGCCATTTGATTTCAATCGATCTCTCCAATCAGGTTTGCCCTTATTCCCATTACCTTTGTGCTTTGAAGTTGAATACTCTGAATGTTTGAGGTATGATGGATGAATTTCATTAGGTTTTTGCCCACGGGTTCATAATTATGTATGAATGTATAAATAATTCCTTGAATGCTTAATCGTTTAATTTCTGAAGTGTATGCCACAGGGTTTGAGGTTTCTGAAACCATATTGTTATCCATGAAAAATCCAAAACCCGCAGGCGCTCGCTAGCACCTTCGCTAGGCGAGCACGCAGCGACGCTTCGCCAAGCCTTCGCTAGGCGAGACAATAGTGATCGCGACAGTAGAATTTGCTTTTTTCTGTTTTGCTCTAATCTGACTTACATTTGTCATATCATGTTTTTTCCTAATCTTTATCGTGTTTCACTAACCCTTTTGTTGAGTTTTTGTGAAGGCTCACATGACTTTTGCAGGGATAGCTCGCTGGATATTCCACTTTGCTTGTGGGATACCATTTGGGAGATTTATTCTGATTGCCTTGTTGGCACGTTTACTTTATACATGTTTGTTTTGTATGTGTTCGTATCCCCACAGGTAGCGCGGTTCCTTCGTCAAGGACTGCCTTTTTGCATGGGCATCCCTAACCCTACCAACTCATTGATTTTTCTTCTCCTAAGAACACGTTAACTCCTTCTACTATAGGCGAGTAAGTCTCCAAAGGTCGAGCATCCGGTAGATTGCGTAGTAACTTCGTTCGTCCAAAACCCAATCCATAACCCTGTAGTTAGCCGAACTACGGCTTGCTCTGATTCTCATTCCAGATGAGATACGTAGGCATAAGACGAGATGTCTTGGCGAGCACAATTACCCTTAACCCCTAGGTAGCCGAGCTACGAAGACTCTGATTCTCATATTCAGATGAGATACGTATGCAGTGGATGCGACATCCGTGCGAGTCATTTTCTTTTGACCCCTTTTTTTTAGTAAATAACACATTAGATAAACCCACACCCGTTAGACAAGAACTACAAAACTGGATCCCGTAGAATACTACGGATGCGTAGGGGTGCTAATACCTTCCCTTCGCATAATCGACTCCCGAACCCAAGGTTTGGTTGCGAGACCCTGTCTTGTCCTTTCCTTTTTCCAGGTTTACTTCGAGCATTTCCTTTCCCTCCTTTGGGATAAATAACGCACGGTGGCGACTCTCCTATCTTTCTTCGCCGGTTTTTTTTTTCGCATTCCATTTTTCAGGTTGCGACAATAGGCACCCCGAATCCGGCACCTGTTGTTAAGCCCTCCTCTGTACTAAAAACTCCTACTTCTGTTGGCCCTAGTGGCAATGTGAAAGAAGACTGTGATGAGATGCTGAAGCTCATCAAGAAGAGTGAGTACAATGTTGTAGACCAGCTTCTACAAACATCATCCAAGATATTCGTGTTATCGTTACTTCTGAATTCAGAACCACATAGAGAGGCTCTGCAGAAAGTTTTGGATGTGGCATATGTAGATCATGATGTCACAATAGAACAGTTCGATAACATTGTTGCAAACATTACTGCTTGTAACAATTTGAGTTTTTGTGACTCTGATCTCTCTGAGGAGGGAAGAGACCACAACTTGGCTTTACACATATCCATGAATTGTAGAGACGACGCCATGTCCAATATGCTGGTGGACAATGGGTCATCCTTGAATGTATTGCCAAAATCCACTCTTTCCAGACTGTCTTATCAAGCGCCTCCCATGAGGCAGAGTGGGATAGTTGTGAAAGCTTTTGATGGGTCTCGAAAGACTGTGATTGGGGAAGTTGATCTCCCTATCAAGATTGGACCAAGTGGTTTCCAAATTACCTTCCAGGTTATGGACATTCACCCATCGTACAGCTATCTCCTAGGCAGACCATGGATTCACGAGGCTGGCGCCGTGACATCCACCCTACACTAGAAGCTGAAAAATTTGTGAAGAATAAGAAACTGGTAGTGGTAGGGGGAGGAAAGGCTCTCCTAGTTAGCCACTTGTCTCCCTTCTCGTGCATAGATGCTGAGGATGAAGTTGGAACTCCTTTCCAAGCTTTATCTATAGCTGAGCCTGTTGAGAAGAGGACTCCTTCATTTGCTTCCTATAGAGATGCGAAATTGGCCATTGAGTGTGGTGCAATTGCGGGTTTAGGAAAAATGATTGAGCTGGAAGACAATAAGTCCCGGGCTGGCCTTGGTTTTTCTTCTGGGGTCTTCAATGAGAAAGGACTGTTCAAGAGTGGAGGTTTCATCCACGCAGGTCAGGAGGAAGAAGTTGCTGCTGTCTTGGAAGAGGATGCAGAGGATTCTGACAATTTTGTTATCACTGGAGGGATCTGCAACAATTGGGTCGCTGTGGATATTCCTAAAGTTGTCCACAAGTCAACGTAATGATCACTTTGTTTAAAAACAATTCTCCCATGCCAAAAAATAGAATAAAATAAATCTTTTCATCTGCATAATGATTTGCCTTGTTTGATTTCTAAAAGCTTTTCATATCCAAAATCATTATGCAGGTTGATCAAACTCATTGAACATAATGATCCGACACCATCTCCCAATTTTGAATTCCCTGTATTTGATGCAGAGGAAGATGATGTTGAAGAGATTCCTGATGAGATTACCCGTCAACTTGAGCATGAAAAGAAGATCATTCAGCCGCATCTCGAGAATCTAGAAACAGTCAACTTGGGGTCTGATAATTGTGTGCGAGAAGTGAAGATTGGGGCACTCTTGGAAGAATCAGTTAAGAAGGGGTTGATTGAATTGCTACGAGAATATGTCGATATCTTTGCTTGGTCATATGAAGACATGCTGGGTCTAGATACAGATATTGTGCAACATTTCCTGCCTTTGAAACCTGAGTGCATGCCTGTGAAGCAAAAGCTCAAAAGAACTCATCCTGATATGGCAGTGAAGATCAAAGAGGAAGTTCAGAAGCAAATTGATGCGGGGTTTCTGGTGACTTCTACATATCCTCAATGGGTGGCCAATATTGTGCCCGTGCCTAAGAAAGACGGAAAAGTCCAGATGTGTATGGACTATAGAGATTTGAATAAAGATAGTCCGAAAGATGATTTCCCTATACCACATATTAATATATTGGTAGACAACACAGCTGAATTCAATGTCTTCTCATTTATGGACGGATTTTCCGGATATAACCAGATTAAGATGGCACCCGAGGATATGGAGAAGACAACATTCATCACACCTTGGGGAACATTCTGTTATCGAGTGATGCCTTTCGGTTTGAAGAACGCCGGAGCCACGTATCAACGAGCAATGACCACCTTGTTCCATGATATGATGCACAAGGAGATTGAGGTATATGTTGATGATATGATTGCTAAGTCAAGAACGGAAGTTGAACATGTAGAGCACTTGTTGAAGCTTTTTCAGCGTTTGAGGAAGTTTATGCTTCGTCTGAATCCCAACAAGTGTACATTTGGAGTCCGTTCTGGCAAGTTATTGGGCTTTATTGTCAACGAAAGAGGTATTGAGGTTGATCCTGCAAAGGTCAAAGCAATACAAGAGATGCCTGCGCCCAAAACTGAGAAGCAAGTCCGAGGTTTTCTTGGCCGCTTGAATTATATTTCCAGATTCATATCTCACATGACTGCCACATGTGCGCCGATATTCAAGCTCCTCTGGAAAGATCAGTCCCATGATTGAACTGAGGATTGCCAGAAAGCTTTCGATAGTATCAAAGAGTATTTGTCTGAACCTCCGATTTTGTCTCCGCCTGTAGAAGGAAGACCTTTGATCATGTATCTGACAGTTCTTGAAGACTCGATGGGTTGTGTACTTGGTCAGCAAGACGAATCAGGGAAGAAAGAGTATGCCATCTACTACCTGAGTAAGTAGTTCACTGATTGTGAGTCTCGATACTCAATGCTTGAAAAGACATGATGTGCTTTGGCTTGGGCCGCTAAGCGTTTACGCCAGTATATGATAAATCATACAACTTGGTTGATATCCAGAATGGATCCAATCAAGTATATATTCTAGAAGCCTGCTTTAACTGGGAGGATTTCCCGTTGGCAGATGTTGTTATCTGAGTATGATATTGAGTATCGAGCTCAGAAGGCTATTAAAGGTAGTATCTTGGCTGACCACTTGGCACATCAGCCGATTTAGGATTATCAGTCAATTCAGTACGACTTCCCAGATGAGGAGATTCTGTATTTGAAAATGAAAGATTGTGATAAACCCACACTCGATGAAGGGCCAGAGCCTGGTTCCAGATGGAGTATGGTATTTGATAGCGTTGTAAATCAGTGTGGAAATGGTATTGGGGCAGTAATTATTACTCCTCAAGGCACACACATTCCCTTTACAGCAAGGCTAACTTTCAAATGCACGAATAATATGGCTGAGTACGAGGCCTGTATTATGGGATTGGAAGAGTGCGTTGATCTAAGGATCAAGCATCTTGATGTTTATGGTGATTCGGCCCTTGTTGTCAATCAGATCAAAGGTGAATGGGAAACGAATCAGCATGGTCTTATTCCATATAGGGATTATGCGAGGAGGATTTCCATCATATTCCTCGAGATGAGAATCGGATGGCAGATGCTCTTGCTACGCTTGCCTCGATGATTGTGGTTAAATATTGGAATGAAGTTCCCAATATCACCGTGATGCGCTTGGATAGACCAGCTCATGTGTTTGCAGTTGAAGAAGTAAAAGATGACAAGCCTTGGTATTATGACATCAAATGTTTCCTTCAAAACCAGGTTTACCCGCCTGGGGCATCTGTGAAAGATAGGAAGACTTTGAGAAGATTGTCAGGCAGTTTCTACCTCAATGGCGAAGTGCTTTATAAAAGAAATTTTGACATGGTTCTGCTCAGATGCGTGGATAGACACGAAGCAGACATGTTGATGACTGAGGTCCATGAAGGTTCATTTGGTACCCATTCCAATGGACATGCCATGGCTAGAAAGATGTTGAGAGCAGGCTACTATTGGCTGACAATGGAGTCTGACTACTGCAAATATGTGAAGAAATGCCATAAGTGTCAGATTTATGCGGATAACATTCATATTCCTCCGACACTTCTGAATCTGATTTCATCACAATGACCTTTCTCTATGTGGGGAATTGACATGATTGGCATGATAGAGCCGAAAGCGTCCAATGGACACAGGTTTATTCTCGTAGCAATTGATTACTTCACTAAGTGGGTCGAAGCAGCGTCATATGCAAATGTGACCAGGCAGGTGGTCGTGAAGTTTATCAAGAATCAACTAATATGCCGTTATGGTGTGCCAGATAAGATCATTACTGATAATGGATATAATCTGAATAACAAGATGATGAAAGAGTTGTGTAGTGAGTTCAAGATTGCACACCATAATTTTTCTCCTTACAGACCCAAGATGAATGGGGCTGTTGAAGCTGCTAATAAGAATATCAAGAAAATTATCCAAAAGATGGTTGTTACGTACAAAGATTGGCATGAGATGCTGCCATTTGCTTTGCATGGATATCGCACATCTGTCCGCACTTCAACAGGGGCAACCCCTTTCTCTCTTGTCTATGGCATGGAAGCCGTACTCCCAGTAGAGGTGGAGATCCCATCAATGAGAGTCTTGATGGAGGCCAAGTTAACTGATGCTGAATGGGTTCAGAGTCGCTATGACCAGTTGAACTTGATAGAAGAGAAGAGATTGGCCGCCATGTGCCATGGTCAGTTGTATCAGCAGAGAATGAAGAAGGCTTTTGATAAGAAGGTCAAGCCTCGTGTGTTCCGAGAAGGTGACCTTGTGCTCAAGAAAGTCTTGTCTTTCGCGCCCGATTCCAGAGGCAAGTGGACTCCAAACTATGAAGGTCCATATGTTGTTAAGAGAGCCTTTTCAGGCAGTGCTTTGATGCTTACAACTATGGATGGGGAGGATTTCACTCGTCCTGTGAATTCAGATGCAGTCAAGAAATACTTCGCCTAAAAATAAAAACAGAATAGCTCGCTAAGTTGAAAACCCGAAAGGGAGGATTAGGAAAAAATGAGCGTCTCGTTGGATTGAAAACCCGAAAGGGCGATCCAGGAAAAAGTTAGAGACATAAAAAATGAATATATGCATCCCGCTAGATTGAGTACCTCATCCTGGGGCAATCTAGGCAAAAATTAGGGATTTGGCAAGTAACTGCATCCTGACAAGACTGTGTTCTACAACTGTCATCCATCAGAGATTTTTGTTCATTCGTCGTCAACCAAAGCTTCGAATACATCAAACTCAGAATTGGTGGAAAAATGGTCATTATGTTCAATGTAGCCCTTTTCCAATATATATCACCAATTTCAAACTTGTAAAAAATCTATGGAGTCTTGCCATTTGCAGGCTACCATTCCATCAAATAAATTTGAGCCTTTATCCAATTATTTACACTCTTATTTGTTTTTATTCAACAAATGTTTTGCATGTTTTAATTGAGAAAATATCATTGTCATAAACAAACAAATTTTTCACAAATTGTTTTTAAACAAAGTGAACATTCACAATGATGAAAGGATACTTAAGGGATCCTCAGTGCTCTCCCAAGGGTGGCACGATTTCCAACAAGGTAAGACATTTGTTCATGTTCCTGGCATGACTGTATCCTCTTCTCCCAGAATGTGTGTTGTGGTTTATCCGACCGAGTGGAGTGCTTGTTAAGGTTATTCACCTCCCTTCCCTTCGGCAGAGCAGTGGTCTTCCCTCCTCAGCAAATGTGTCCTCTTTGGAAGGTTCGGTATTTGGTGGTTGATCCCCAGTATTCCTTCATTTCCTCGGATAGATCCCCAGTAGAGTTGTTGGTGTGGTGGATTTTATCTGAGATGGTTCATCCCCGAGTGGTATGCTTGTTAAGATGTTCACCACTCTCCCCTTCAGCGGAAGAGCGAATTTTTCTCCTCAGCAGGTGTGATTTCCTTGGTGAGTTCGATACTTGGTGTCGGATCACCAGATTCCCCTTATCTCCCTCAAATGGATGCCCCAGTAGAGTTGCTTTTGTGGCAGTTTTTGCCTGTGCAATGAACTTTGTTTCCCCAGCTGAGACTGATGATTCATCCCTGCAAAGATTTTGTTGTCTTTGATCCCCGACAGATTGGATATTCTCCGATGATCCTGGCTTTCTCTCTCTTGAGATGTAGTACCGGGTGGTTGATTCCTGGACCTGTGTGTGTTAGATATGTTTGTTTGGAAGCATTCATCATACATAAATCACGCATATACATGCATAATTATAACATTCAGATATTCATGTTGCATTCTTTTCCATATATCGTTGTTTGTTGTCTACTGCTATTTGGTGATATATATTTCCCCAAGCAGATGTGTGTGTCTAATCTCTCAATATAGAGTCAGCCCCTTTAAGCAGAAAGTGTTTATCTCTCCTTCCGCATTCCCCACTGAGTTATATCCTCGTGGAGGACGGTTTCTGCTTCCTTCCAACACATATATTGGGATGGGTTCCCCTATTGAGTTATATCCTCATTAGGATGAGTCTCGATTCGGTTTGCCTTTTTGGTTTGATCCTAAATTGGCTCTTGTGACTGTCTCTGGTGTTTCCCTGTGGTAAATGAATAATTGCTCAGTAATCAATAATTATTCACCTTATCCTCAGCGGAGTTTGTGGTTTTCTACCCTTATACCGGTAGCTGTAAATCCTATTTTCCACCTTTTTTGCAGAGTTAACCATTGTTGTTCATCCTAGTTGATGACGGTTACTCTTCCGTGGTTTTCTACCCAGTATCCGGTAGATGTAATCCCCTCCTTGATGGTTATCTTCATCCAGTATTCGATGTTGATATTCCCTCTTTTTCCTGGATAATTGCCTTCCGCTCGCAATTTATCCCCAGCGAGTCATCTTTCGTCTACCCTGTTGTTGTTGGTAACAATTGTTTCTCTCCTGAATTGGTCATCATTATATACCTAGTTTTGGTATCCCGATGCCTTTTTCTTTTCGGTCGATTTATCCTTTATTAACCCAGTAACCGGTTGTGGATAATCTTCCATACAAGTATACTATCTATGTTCTGACGGTAATAGATAGTATATCTCATGCACTCCTCGGTCGAAGCCTTTTGTTCTTCCCCAGTTGAGTAAGATTCATTCCCTTTTGCAGAGTTAACCATTGTTGTTCATCCTAGTTGATGACGGTTACTCTTCCGTGGTTTTCTACCTAGTATCCAGTAGATGTAATCCCCTCTTTGACGGTTATCATTATCCAATATTCGGTATTGATATTCCCTCCTTCTTTCGGATAATTGCTCTAATTAAGCAATTTTATCCCCAGCGGGTCCTCTTTCATTTACCGTTTGCCGGTGATGTTTGTTGTTCCCCTTGTTTGGTCATCATTATATACCTAGTTTTGGTATCCCGATGCCTTTCTCTTTTGGTCGATTTATCCTTTATTAACCCAGTAACCGGTTGTGGATAATCTTCCATGCGAGAATATTATCTACGTTCCGACGGTAATAGATAATATATCTCATGCACTCTTTGGTCGAAGCCTTTTATTCTTCCCCAATCGAGTAAGATTCGTATCCCTGTTTTGGAATCGAATGTCCATCCTATAATCGAGTTTGCCTACTGCCCTCTTTTTGGATGATGAGTGTTTTGGGAATATTCCCCAATTCATGCTTTGGTTGGTCAGCTATTATATGCCCAGTAACCGGTATCCCTGGTGTTCCTTCCTTCTACTCCCTATTATGACTTTGGTCCCCTGTGGAGTCAGATTTTCCTGAGTTGAGATATACCTTTTAGGTCTTCCTTAGATGATTTGGTTGATTGATATCTCTCACCCTTATACCGGTCTTAGATATTCATTCTTCTCGAGCTTGTTGTTCTCTCACCCTTATACCGGTGATCAGATCACATATCTCATTGAGCTTGGTACCCAGTAACCGGTAACACCTCATCCCGCTGCTTTCCCAGGAGGGTCTTTTTTAAGACATCCCCAGCGAAGTCCCTTAGTGGATTGTTTTTGTCCGGATTATTTTTATCCGAAGTATCCATTGCGGATAGTTTTGCTGTGTTGGCATATTCCCCAATACATGCATCTTTGAGTCAGCTTGAGTCTTTCCAATGGATTTATTCCCTTTGGAAACTCTTTTCCCCAGCTTTGAGTCGTGACCTGCTCGCGCAATTTATCTCCGTTTCTATCCCCATAAGAGTCTCCGGTAGAGTCCCTTCCCCATGGAGTGGATAATTCTAGGGATTATCAAATTGCTTCTGATCTTTTCTTCTTTGTGGATACATATCCCCACAGAGTTTGTTTGTTTTGCATACATACATTTGCATTATGAGGTCTCTTAGGGACCAAAATTTGTCTCTTTGTTATTATTTAAGCCCATTCTACCTCGTTGAGACGACGATTTTAACCTTCACTTCTCCGGCTAGAATGACCTTAAATAGGGGCATCTGTAAGACCCCAATTTTGTCCCTAAGATCCCTCATGGCATCATAACATTGCATTGCATAGCCTCAAGGATCATTTGAGCATCTTGGCTCCCTTTCCCTTTGGGTAGGGATCTCTTGTGAGTGGTTTGAGATCACCAAGCATGCTTGAATTGTATATCATTGCTTTTCTTGTTTTATTCACTAACCAAAAGCACAAAAATATGTCACTAACATTTTTGTTTGTAGCTTAAGCAATCACCAGGTCAAGAGCTTCAAGGAGATCCTTTGTGCTAGATGTAGCGGTGTATTCGTCGCTATATGATCTATCAATTAAATCATAAGCAAAGTATACAATAAACATAGAGTCGCCACCGCACTTTTATTTATCCTAAGGACTGGCTAAAAAGCGAACAAAAGCCTAAGAAGTTTTACTCGTAGAAAACCAATGAAAAGATCAGAGATCGGGGTAAGGGGTAAATTACGCAAAGGGAAGGTGTTAGGCACCCAATGCGTCCTAGGTACTCCTAGGGAGCCCTTTTCACACTTTGTTGTTTGAAAAATTATTATTTGTCATGACATAAGTATTGTGCAAACATGATTGGGATGATGAGGAAAGAATGTACAAATTAATTATTTTTGTGTTCGAACGGATGAACCCGTTGCCTACGTACCTTCCATCAAAGGTAAGGATCAAAACGCCGTAGTTCGGCTAAAAACTTCCAAAAGTTAGTGGATTCAATTTTAAAACACAAGCTCAAAGGTCTTACGTTACCCACGGGAGAAAACTCAACCTTAAGAAACAACAACGTCCACCATGTGAGAAAAGCTTCAACTTGCCAGAGAGGGGTTAACCCTATAATAGGCAAGGAAGACTTACAATTCATCTACTAAGGACAAATAGGTGAGATTAATATCAACCAACTAGGGTAAATCAAACCTATAGCTAATGTATGAAAACTTAACAGACATGGACAAAGCCACAAAAATCATTGAATGGGTGAAGTTAATTGATTTGGGATTATTTACAAAATGTGGTCAAAGTATGATTAAAGTCAATTCAAAATGAGTATTTACAAAGATGAAGTTTTGAAAATCATGGACTTAAGGTCCAAGTTTCTAATTTGGAAAGCGGTGAGAATGTTTGCACAACACTTATTTCAAGTTTTAAAATGTGTGAAAAGGTAGGACACAATGGGATGAATGGATGGAATGTAAAACTCCTTGGAAGGTTCACCTCTTGAAATCATATAGAAGATGATTCAAGTGGGTCCTTAGGAATAGGCTACAAATGAGCAATAATCTGAACATGGTAACGGATGAAAGTAAATAAAAGCGGATACTGGATGCCACTCAATGGTCTTATACCTGTCTCCCAAAACAAGTAAGGATATCAGAAGCCACTCTATGGACTTACACTAATCTCCATCAAAATAAAACAAAAAACAAAACAGGGAAGTCAACTGCCAATCTATCTGGACTTAGGTTAACCTCCACAGTATGATCCTAGGAATACAAATGCCACATCACAGGGACTTACAATGAATCCTCACACACAACAACAATGCTCAAACAAAGAGCAAAGAAGATATGAGTGACCAGTGAGGTCTTACACTCTATCTCTTCCATATCCTAGGAGCAAAATCCAATCAATATGGACTTACAATTGTCCTCAATGGGAAAACATCAATGTCACAAGGACAAAAGAAATGATCATGCACTAATGGCAAACAAAGATGATAAATGCACAACGGCAATCAATGATAGTAAATGCATAATAGCAAATCAAGTAATCATGTATAAATGAATCAAGTAATCAATCACATAAATTCAAGTAGCACACGCTATAACCATTCAATGAGGCTCAATCAAAGGGTTTGACTATGAAAGTCCACTGTAAGAAGTAAGTGTCGCTCTTAACCTTGCCATTGAGGGGCTAAGGTGAAGCAGATGAAAGGATATGAGGGGTGTGCCTCATTGCTTCTATCTCAGGTCCGAGAGAGCATGTAAATATAAGAATGTGGGGGAGTTCAGAAAGATGGAACTCTTTCCCCAATTGAAGACTCTATAGATCTTGGGTTTGGATCTCAATGCTACAACCATGTAATGGGAGCAAGGAGAAGACACACAGAATAGTGGGAGATAGGCTACATATCTCTTATATCCACCAATTGCCTCACATGAGGACTTTTCCTGCTTGGGACAAACATAAACAATCACAAACAATGCCTCTTAAGGAGGACTTCAGACAGTTTGCCCGGCCAAATAACAGGCCGGGTCTCCAAACTACATGAAGAAGAAGGTGCTATACCTCAATGCCAATTGCTTATAAGCAAAGCAATGCAAGTTCTTAAGAGAACTGAGCAACTAAGGGTACCTGAAATCAGTCCAATATGATCAGCATCCCAACATAAGCAAAACAACAACAATAAGAATCAATCAACAATCAAACGATGATGTGCATAGCACCAAGTCCATGTGAACCAAGCACCCTACAACACAAACAAATTAGTATACAATGATCAAAGTAAACAACTCAATTATGAATCAACCTCCTTAAGGCATTAGCTTTTTAACCTGAAAAGTCAAAGACAAGCTCAAACATAAGTAACAAGACCACTAGGCCAAGCCTAGGGTCCAAAGGAGGGAAAAAATGTAAAACAGCAAGTAAAACATGATCAAAACCAAGATATTTCAATTACAAAGGGATCCCAATTGGTCTCATGTATAAACCATACACCAAATTCATTTTATGTACAATCTAAGCCAAAGTAAGCAATGTTGAATCACATATGGACAACCAGAATGATTACATTCAAAAAAAATACCAAAACAGTATAGAAAATTCCACAAAAATTATATCCTAAACAGAGGACATTCAACAAGCTACATGTTAATTTTCATGCCATTTGGACTAGTGGAGCTATGGGAATTAATTCAACATGTCAAGGCATGCAAAAACACAACCAAAATAGGTCACAACATGTACACTAACTTCAATCAAATGGTAAACAGTGATATTAAATGGGAAATGAGTAGGACCAAAGCCAAATGAAAGCTATACATGTCAAGAACTACTCCACCAAGTTTCATATTCATAGGGTTAGGGATGGGCATTTGGCAACATAGGAAAATATGTTACACAAGCAAAGCCCTAAAAATGCTAAGCAGCAAACAAAAATTCTAATCAAATGGAAAATGGATCAATTATATTTGCAAAAATTCATGTTGAGAGTTAACATACATATTGTATCTCATGCAAAAAATCAGGGCCATAGGCCTAGGGGAAGCATGAAAAAATAATTGGTGAATTCAGCCTATCAAAGTGTGACACATATGGTCACACTCAAAAAGAATTAATCACATCTAGCAACCCAGAGGTCCAAAAATTACAAATTATATGTCAAAAATTCCAGGGATGTGTCAAGAATCATCATGTGAATTTTCATCCAATTTGGAGCTAGCATGACTATTTTGTGATTAAAATGGTAAAACACATAAAAATGGCACATATGATGAACATCCCTATGCCAATTAAATTTTCTACCAGGCACAACTTAAATTTCTATGCCTAAAAAAAAGTAGATTAAAAATGGAGATCATCAAAAAAAGTCCCAAATTAATTGGATGAATATTGGCTAATCTATGATTTTTTGAAGTTTTGAAATAATTATGAAATATTTATTTAAATGGATTTTGGATTAATTGAATTAATGAAGTTAATTAAGCCACGAATGGCAGTCTCGTAATTACTGCAATCATGCCAAAAACGCTGCGCTGCACATTTAATCAGTGGCAGCTTCTGATTGGTTCGGATTAGGCGGCAAACACGATTTGAAAATCGCCAAGCAAGGAAACGGATTGAACGCATTTTTTCCAGAATTCTATCATCTTCTTCGCGCGGCCTATATGTTCATCACCTTCCAATTCCGTTTTCCTCATTTCACCACTAAAACTCACAAATGGATATGCGTTAGAAAGGTCTCAATGTCAGGATCACAGATATGTCCATGAATCATCCTAATTCTTATCGTACAGCACAGATCGAGCGGAAGAAGATTTTACATCAAAGTTTAAATTCACGATTGCCCTCTCGAATCCTAACGATTTTCAATTCTACCAATTGCTGCGTACTCTACAAACTATGCTCTACAATAACCACAACATGATTTTGAGAATGGTGATAACCGGATCCTAACCTTCTTGACGTGCCGCCGTGGATTTCGCGCGATTCAGAGCTCCAATGGTGAAAACAGCAACGGTACAATGCGTAGGGAGATGATTGGAATGCGCTTCGTAGCTCAACAGTGCTCCAGGTTGTAGAATTCTTCAGCTGTCATGAACTGGTTCTTGCTTCAACAGCTGCAACTTCTTGATGCCATGGCCATGATTCGATGAAAACAGATCCAAAATAGCACGCCTGGAAGATGATTATCACAATAGCAAACACAAAAGATCAAGCAATTCAAAGAAAAATTGAAAAAAGTGTGATGAAGAATTGTGAGATTTTGAGAGAATTTTGTGAGATTTTCTTGTGGATCTGAGAAAAATGATTAGTGTTCTGTGATTCTGTTACAATTAGACTTATATATGATGCTCTTAATCCAACTCATAATCAAGATTAGCACAAAATGGTGATTAGCAAAATGAGCTTATGTGTGTATTTTGGCCTTTTTGCCCTTGGATGGTTAGAAGCAATGCAACAGTGGTTTATCACTTTGAGCAAGTCACAAATCTCATTTAGGAGCTAATGGAATTGGTCCCATGTCCATTGAATGTATATTTCTCAATTTCACTATGTGATGGTACTTTGTCCATTTTTCCAATTCATTTCAAAAGCCAATTTCCAAACCATGAAGCCTTGGCATGTTATGAATATTCCAACAAGTTTCAAATGCCATTTATGAAGTGTTGCAAAAATCCCCACTCAAAAATTCCAATTATTTCACAAGATGGACAATTTTGCCCCTGGTTCATTTAACTGTCCAGTTGAAATTTGACCTTTTGCATTGACCTTTTTTGAAGAAATCTAATTATTCACCATTAAAGTACATGTCAAATGGAGTTTGTGCATATAAAGAACATCCAATTTGGACACTCCATGTGGAAGTTATGCCCTTCTGGTTATGGGTCATTTCTGAAATTCACTGGACCATAACTCGACAACCATACATGGGATTTTCAAGTTCTTGGACTTTTTGGAATTGTGAGAACAATATCTTCAACTTTCATGTTGGACAAAATTCCATTTGAAGCTTTCTTGGACATGTAATATTTGGGAGAAAAACTTTCCATTTTTGGCAGGTGAGAATTACAAGTCATTTCCGTTTTTGGAAACTTTTTGTCTGACTTCAAATCCTTCAACCTTGATCTTTGAAATGTAAAATGAGACTTGTATGGCTATGAATGAGGTCTTTCTAACCATCTCACACCTTCCAATCCCTGATTAAATGCACAGTTGACCACAGTTGACTTTTGTTGACTTTTCTATGGTTTTGGATGACTGGGCCATGTTCTGATGAATTCCAAGCCTCTTTCTCTTGAGATCTTGATTCCAAATGATATCACAAGTTGTATGAACTCTTTATGAATGATCATGGTGTCCAAATTCTTCAAGAATGGCCACCATCAATTGCTCAAGGCCTGGTTTGACTGTTTTGCTGATGATTGCTTCAGCTGCAAGAAACAAGGTTAGATGACAATATTTTTGTACTTTTGGTTAGTGAACATATGAAAAGCAATGATATACAAATGCAACACATGCTTGGTGATCAAGAACCACACTCACAAGGTAACCCACCCACTAAGAAGGGCAGCTAGGGTATGCAATGATCCTTGAGGCCATGATATGAGATGTTATGGGCCATGAGGGATCTTAGGGCCAAAATTGGGGTCTTACACAAGAGATGAGGTATTTTGGTGGTATGATGATCACATGATTATTATAAAGAGCTCGCATGAGCTAGGGTTTCATTTTGAAGCAATCTCACCAAGTGGTAGAGGCTCAAGTCAATCAAGACATTTCAAGGTCATCTGAGGACCAAAAGTCAACTGTGCAGTCAACTGAGGGCTATGAGGTGGGGAAATGAGTTGAAACACCTCAATCATGTTCAAATGAGGTCTATTCTTCATTCTAAACTTCCATCTTGAAGATTCAAAGGTCATGGCAAAAGTTACTAAAAATGGAAAATGACCTGTAATCCAAAGTTTCCAAATTTGGCAAGTTTTTGGTCCACATTCAACTTGACTTTTCAATGTCAAAGAAGTTTCAAATGGATTTTTGGTGAACATGAAAGTTGTAGATATTTGTCTCCCCTTTCCAAAAAGTCCTAATTCATGTCCATATGACGAATGGTTGAGAAGTTATGGTCATTTGATCACAAGGTGTGCATGGAAATTCAAAATGGCATAACTTTTGATACAATGCTCCAATTCGGTTCATTCTTTTTGCAAAGTGTTTCTCATGTTCAAGGCATCTCAAAATGACCTCATTTGGCCCAATTATGCAAAGGAATCATGACCAAGAGTTCACTAGTTCACACATGTGCAAATTGAAGCAATACTTCATTATTCGTTTTTAGCTTAAGGTGGAAGCAAAATAACACTTCAATCATGACCCTTGATTAATTTTGAGTGGATTCAAACACTAGCATGGGAGGGAACACGTGTATTATGGCCTTGGAAGCTTAATGTGCATTTTTGCAAGTTGCATGAAATCTCATTAATCATGATTAGCAATTGGCTTAAATGATTAGCACGGTCATTAGCATGAATTATAAAAGGCCAAACCCTAATCATAACTGGATAACAGAACCATTTCAGATCAAATTCAAGAAACTCTCTCAAATTTCTCTCTCTTCGATTCTTCATTTTTTGCACACAAACTTCAAATATCTTTGCATATTCTTGATCCTCATCCTTCACTGATCAAGAATCATCATTCATTTGTTGCAATTCATCAAGAAATCATGCAGTTCATATGCATTTTCATGTGGATCGGATTTGGAAATTGAAGAAGATTCAAGAGGTTTCAACTGTTGATTCTTGCTTAAAGCTTCATAGGAAGTGCAGTGGAATAGATCTGGAGCATATGAGCGCTTGAGAACACGATTTCAGGAAGCTTCATTCCAAGGTGACTTCAAATTCGATCTCTCTTTTTGCTGTTTTTTAGGTCATAGATTGGTAGATCTTGATGAGTAGAGCTTGTACATATGTTTAGATTTGAATATGGTTGAGAATTGAGCATGTTAGGTTAACTGGAAGTTTAGATCTCAGAAATGTTTTCCTTCGATCTGAAAAACCTAGTAGGAATTAGGAAGAATGGATATGATATTTGGAACCTACGTGGAAAGGACGGTTCGAATGATGTAAGCCTCATGAATTTTTGGAAAAAATTTGTGACTGAGTCGCCGGAGCTGGCCGGAGAAGACGACTGGAGCTTAGCTCCGGCGTCTGCGTGTGTTAGGGTTTAGTCCATGTGGACTGCCATGTGTTCACTGCATGGAGGAATGATTGGACTAGAGCGCTTTGACCAGGGACACGCATGCGCTGAATGGTGACTTGGATGCTGAGTGTGTTTAATGAAACGGTGTGTTTCATCATTTGAACGTGAGCCGTTGATCATTGGCGTGCGCCATATCAGACGGCTGTGATATTTTCTGGATTTAATTCAAATGTTTTATTTCCCTCCATTTTGTTTTGTTATTCCAATTATTTTGTTTGTTTTAGAAAATTCATAAAAAATGCAAAAATGATCCAAATGAGTCCCAATTTTTTTTCATAGATTCGTATGGATGTCTACATTTTTGTGATGCTGATTTCATGATTTGTTGATGTCTGGATTTTTATGTGGATATTTTTGATTGAACATTGTGCTAATTTGATCTATTGCATTCAATGCATTGTGAAATCCTCATTGTTGAGCCACCTGATCCAAATTTTTGCATGCTTGACATTCACACATGATATGAATTTTTGGTCACTGGTTTGAAATTTTTCTCATATGTTATCATCACTTTTGACACATAGAGAAAAGTGTGACAATTTGTGTCACATTTTTGACATTGAATTGTTGCATTTTTGTTCATATATCATTTGAACCTTTCTGGATTTGATCTTTTGCATGTTGATTGTTCATGACATGAGGAACTTGTAAACAAAATCTCAAAGTCATTGCATGCATTTCAGATTTGATATGAATTTTCTAAGTTGGAAGTTCATTTTGTGCATATTTTTTGGTCATTGCATGGCATAAGCAATTAGAGGCATTTGATTTTTGATTTGATGCTGGTCCTTTTGAGGACATTTTGTGGAGTGTTTGAATGTGTAATGTGTAGAAGATTGGGTTCTGTTTTGGTCATTTGATTTGGTTTTGAATCTAGTCTTTGCACTAGTGTTTTGTACATAAACTAACTTTGTCTTGTGTTTCAGGTTTGGATATTTAGCATTGATGGTTGATTTGTTCTCACTTGTGAGATGCAAATGCATTTGAGTTCTAACATATGTTTGTTTTGTAGGGTTTAATTGATGTGGTGAACTCATGAGCTCATTTGAGTGCTAGGACACTCATGCACTGAATTGTGTAACTGTGGGAGAGTTTCACTGTTTGTTTCTGGTTGTATGGCTGAAGTACTAACTGTTTAGTCTTTGTACAGGTACCTTAGTTGCTTGCTTGCATTAGCTCTTGCTTGAGCTTTGGCTTGTGGTTGACACACCACTCAGGTAGTTAGCCTCTTACTTCATGTAGTCTGGAAGTCCTGTCACCTTTTTTGGCAGGCATTTTGCTGGCAAGTCCTCCTTCAGAGGCTCTGTTTGTGTTTGTTTAAAATTTATGCTCAAAGACCTCCAAGAGAGGCATGTGATATTTGATAAGACCTCCAATAGAAGAGGCAATTGACGGATAAAAGGGATTAGTAGCCAATCCCCCGTTATTCAGTGTGTCGTTCTTTATGCTCGCACTACGTGCTGATGCTTCTGAACATGTACCCAAGATCTTTGCCCAGTGTCTGTCAAGTGGAATAGGATCCCACTTTCTGGATCCCCACGCTTTCTTTGTCATGAGCTCACCCTAGCCAGGGTTAAGAGCATGAGGTCTCATCCTCATTACCATTTTGATCAGCTTCACCCTAACGTTCAATGTTAGTGGTTAAGAGCTACAGATTACCTTTTACAGTTTGGCTTGTTTGTCGAGGTTGACATGACCCCTCTTGACTAAAGCCCACCCATTGTTTGAGCCTTTTGTATGGATATAGTGTGTGATGTTTGTTTACTTGTGGAACTTTTGATGTGTCTACTCTTGAACTAGGAGTTTCCATTTGAGCTTAATTGGGGGATTATTACCATGTTCATCTAAGTGGAAGATACAAGATACATTGAGGATCTCTTATGAGACTTGTTTGATTGCTTATGCTTTGTGCTTGCTTATTCCAAAGGATGGGAACTACTTGGATCATCTATATGATCTCAAGAGAGGAACTCCTAGTGTGGTTTCGTTTCATATCCCTCACCTTTTTGTTCTCCTTAGGACTTATCCCTTCTTCTTCATTTCTCCACCCTAACCCAAGCCAAAACTCTTTTTGTGCAAACATTTGACTATTGTTTTCAACATTAGAAACCTAAGCCTTATGCTTTTGATTTTCAAACTTTCTTTTCATAACACTCATTTTGAATTGAATCTTTAAGTCAACTTTGACCATTTTTTGTATATACTTCTAATTGGTAAATATAACCCATTCAAATTTCTTTTGTGGTTTCAATAGCCACTTCTTAATCAATTTTTTTTCATAACCTTTAGCTATTAGGTTTGAGTTATCTTTGTGGTAGATGTAATACTCACCTATATCCTTAGTGATGGACAATGAGTCTTCCATGCTTATTATAAGGTTAACCCCTCACTAGCATGTTGAAGCTATCCTCACATGGTGGATTTGTGGTTTTAGGTTGAGTTTTCTCCCTTTGATAACAAAAGACCTTGAGGCTTTTGGACCAATCAATCCACTCATTTGTTTTGAGATTTTTACCCCGAACTACGAGGTTTTGATCCTAATCTTTTTATAAGAGGGTACGTAGGCAATGGGTTTATCCATCCAAACACAAAATGTAAATAAATTTGTACATTCTTTTCTCATCTCTTCAATCATGTTTGCACAAATAAAAATTTCACAAAACAATAACCTTTGCAATAAGTGTGAAAAGGGCTCCCTAGGAGTACCTAGGATGTTTTGGGTGCCTAACACCTTCCCATTGCATAACCAACCCCCTTACCCATATCTCTATTTCTTTTACTAGTTTTTGTTAAAACTTTTAGGTTTTTGTTCGCTTTCTAACCATTCCTTTGGATAAATAGAAGTGCGGTGGCGACTCGACTTTGTATGATTTACCTTGGATTTAGTCAATATCTCCAATGGTAACGAATACCCCGCTACAGTCATATGAAGACATGCCTGTGTAAGACCATAATTTTGACCCTAAGATCCCTCATGGCATCATATCATTGAACATTGCATTTGCCTCAAGGATCATAGCATCTTGGCTCCTTTACGCTTGAGTGGGACTTGTGTGAGTTGGTTTGAGACCACCAAGCATGCTTTAATTGTATATTATTGCTTTTCTTATTTTGTTTACTAACCAAAAGCACAAAAATATGTCACTAACATCTTTTGTTTTGAAGCTTACGCAGTCATGTGATCCAAGGCTCCTAAGAGGCTCTATACACAATGAAATGACCAGATGAAGATGAAAGCAAGCATGACAATGGTTCCCAAAGCTCTCAATCATCATATATGCCTCCCAAGTATCTCAATTTTTCAATTTGATCAAGATAAACCAAAGGGTCGGAGGATTGTTTCCCAAGGAAACCCTAATTCAACTGTGCATTGATTGTGCCTTGCTCATGAAGCAACCTCAACCTATGATCAAATAAAATCAAGGGAAGTTCTTCCGTTCGTCATTTTATGCATATATGAGCTTATGTGAGTGTCCTCAATCATTCATTCATCAAGATTTGAAGTTTGGCTTTGAGAAGTTGACCAGTCAAATCATCTAACTAAATTGAAATCCACTGAGACCTAACTTTTGATGTGTTTGTCAAATGAAGATTACCCCAAGAGAACAAATGTTCTTAAGAACCATATAAACAACTTTCATGTTCGTCAAAAATTCATTTGAAACTTGGAAGGTCATCATTCATTCCAAAACATTATAGGTCATTTTGACTGAAACCCTAATTTTGGGTCAACTTACCAAGGACCTAACGCCTTCATTTTTTATGATTTTGGGGTGATACCAAGTGCATTGGAAATTTTAAGATGTCTACTTCAATTGTTATGTTGTACAAAATTTCATCATCCTAAAAGAAACACATGTGATAGTACAAAACATTATAGGTCACTTTGGACCAAAGCCATTGAATCTTGAAAAAGTCCAACTTCAAGTTCCCATAACATTCTCATTAAAAATATAAATGATGAAAAATTTAATTTCAAATTTATATTCTTGAAAATATCTACAACTTTGATGTTGGATGTTTTTCCATTTGAGGCTTGCATCATTGAAACAGAAGGGCTTGAAGTTGGTCATTTTTGGCAAAAAATTTCAAACACATGTTTTGTACCTTGAACTTCATGACTAGTTTTCACAATTTTCCAAACTCCAAATGGATTTTTGTTCAACATAGATTTTTTTCCTTATGTTAAGACCTTTCCAACCATTACTCACATGCCTATGTTTCGATTTTCAAATGGGACTTTCGAAGAGATGAATATTTGTGACCATTTATGCATTACATGATGAAACTTCATACACAAGCAAATGCTATTCAATCTGCACGTCCAAACTTACTTCAATTGAGTTCAGCATGCAAAACCATTTGATTTTGGGCCTCACATGCGCCTGTACAGGCCCATGCATGGAGGACCCAATTCTCATGCACACGGTTTTCATCACACTCTCCTTGCAGCTTCAACTATAAATAGATGCATCACTTCATTCAATTGGCAACCTGAAGGCGCCTGAAACCCTGCTGGAATCATTTCCCAACCTCTCACCAAAGGAATTTGAATTTTCATTTCTCTTTTTCAAGTTTGATTTTCAACAATATCAGTTGATCTTCAACACTAATTCCTAAGCCTTATACTCATACCATACATCAAGATCAAGCTGCAAGCAAGCATTTGGTTGGATCGTGCTCATCAAAGCTACACTTCAAAGGTTTGCAGCTCAACTGTTTTGCTTCGAATCTCACTATATATTGTGCATTGCTTGTGTTGGTTTGGTTTTCTGAAGTCCCCGCGTGAGAGGCAAGCCAATGGTGGCTTTAATTTTGTGAATTGTTGAACTTCAGATCAAGTACCTGGATTTTCCATCTCTGATTTCTCCTTCCATAGAGATCTAAAGCACAATCCAAGGTTACAGGGGTGATGTACATCACCCCAGCTTTAATTTGGTATAAGGATCATTTGATTTGGTTGAGGTTGCAAAACCTGCAACTGGTGGCCGGATTTTGTCTTCTCACCGGAGAAGACGGTGGTTTCCACCATTGTCCACACGTGGCTGGCCTTGTGTCCCTTGGATCTGGCTCACATGATCTAATCATGGCCACACGTTTTAATTACTTCTTTACATCCAATGTGTTATGCTGTTGACTGGGGAACACAATGAGCGCGCGCCTGAGAGCCTTTGGATCATCCACGTCATTTTTCTATTTTATTAATTTCTGTTTTATTTTCTTTAAATCCATTTATTTTCAAAAATTCATAACTTCTTTATTTGAAATCACAAAAATATGGGTCCAATTGCAAAAAAATCTCTTAAATTCTAGTTTCATAATATGATTTTTAATTATTTTTGTGATTCCATTTAATATTTTTTTGTGAATTATCTTGTTTTTAATTCATTTAAAATACCTTTTGATATTCAAAAATGGCAAAAATATTTTCTTAACATGTATGAATGATGATAAGTCTATGAAAAATATTCTCATCAATTTCTTAACTGATTTGAGATTTATTTGAAATTTTAGTTCATATATGTTATTTTTCTCCATTTTTAATTGTTTAATTAGTTTCTGTTTTAAAAAAATGTTGAGAAAATTTGTCAAACCTTGTTTGACCATGTTAGACTTATGATGATCCAATTGGACTTATCCAAATTGATTTGAATTGGATTTGAAGTTTGACCTTAATTTGTTCATTTTATTTTATGCATTATTTTAATTCCAAAAAAATACCAAAAATATGTTTGATCTTTCTTGACTTCTAATCTTCATTTCACTTCTGTTTACCATTGATTGATGTTAATTTCATTCATGTTTGATCAATGTGTTGTGGTTATGTCATTTAATTTTCCATTTTTGTACATTCTATCTTCATCTTTTTATTTTGACCAATGAGTTAATGATTTGTGGTTAGCCTTGACACATGGGAGGCTTAACCTTCTTTGATCCAAATCAAATTCAACTTGATCAAAGATCAAGTGGATTTCTTTGTGTCCAAGATAGGTTGCTTCTTGGTCAAGCAAAAAACCTAAAGTCCATACAAGGTCATTCTTCTTTTCTTTTGGCATGGCAAGTTGTAGGAGCCTGGCCTACTAGTCATGATCTCTAACTTCTGTTTAGTTGCCTATAGTTTTATTGACCGACCTCAGATAGGTGTGACTACTACATTAGTCCACTTACGATTGCTTAACATAGCGCTAAATTGCCTTATGCCACACTAACACTAACTACTAATTATTAACTTTTAATTCAAGCATTTAATTCTTGCAATTTACTTTAATGCAATTTAATTTCTTGCTCATTTATTCATATTGCCTTTTCCCTTTGCTCATTTGAGCTCATGTTTATGTTTATGCCATTTGCCTTTTCCTCACTTGAGCAAATTATTGTGTAAATATATTATTGCCTTGTGCTTGTTTTGTCTTTGTTTGTGTGACCCCAACGCAAAAAGGAGAAAGAACTTAGATTTAGGACTTTATCTATGCTTAATGGAGTTCAAGAGCAACTAGGCCTCATGCCTTTAGAATTCTAAATATGTTGAAGATCAACTAGGCCTCATGCCTTCAGAATGCTTAATCTTGAAGTTGACTTGAAAAGACCCCTAATCTAAACTCTCTCTTTGTCCATTCTTATCGCATTGTGAACTTTTTGATTTTTTGTTCTTGTGTGATAGGGATCCCAAACTTAAGCTAGTTAGAAGGACCATTGTCATGAGCATCCAAGTTAAGAGAGACAAGTCCAATTGGAAGATCCTATGAGCTTGATTGAATAATTGTTTGATTGCTTGAGTTAATTGATAAGTCCAAAGGAAAGGAGCATCTTGGATCATCTTTATGATCTCAAGAAAGGAACTCCAAGGATTTTATTGCTCTTATCTCATCTTTGCATGTTTAGGACTATCCTTTCTCTTCTTCTCTCCACTCTAACCCAAGCCAAACTCATTTTTATGCAAACATTGACATTGTTTACAAAACTAGAAACCTAGGTCATATGCCTTTGATTTTTCAAACTCTTTTCATTAATACTTATTTTGAATTGAATCTTAAGTCAACTTTGACTTCATTTTGTGAATACTTCTAATTGGTAAATCCAACTCACTTCAAATGATTTTTGTGGTTCCAATGACCACCCTTGTTAAAACCTTTTTCATAAACATTAGCCATAGGTTTGAGTTATCATAGTGGATGATGTAAACTTCACCTTATCCTTAGTGATTGGACTATAAGTCTTCCATACTTATTATAGGATGGATCCCTCACTAGTATGTTGAAGCTCTCCTCATATGGTGGATTGTTGGTTTAGGTTGAGTTTTCTCCCTTTGATAACAAAGACCTTAAGGCTTTTGTCCAAATCAATTCACCAACTTATTTTGAGATTTTTACCCCGAACTATGAGGTTTTGATCCTACCTTTGTGATGGTACGTCCGCAATGGGTTTATCCATTCAAACAACAAAATTGTAAATAATTTGTATATTCTTTTCTCATCTCCCCAATCATGTTTGCACAAATATTTTTCACAAATACCAACCTACCATACAACATTTGCAAAAAGGGCTCCCTTAGAGTACTAAGGATGTTTTGGGTGCTTAAAACCTTCCCATTGCATAACCAACCCCCTTACCCAGATCTCTGACATTTTTATTAGTTTTTGATTTGATAAAACTTCTCGATTTTTGTTTGCTTTCTAACCTTTCCTTTGGATAAATAGAAGTGCGGTGGCGACTCGAATTGTATGATTTACTTTTGATTTAGTTAATAAATCTAAAGGTAACGAATACCCCGCTACAGAAAAGTGGCGACTCTGCTGGGGAAAGACAAAGTTTCCTAGTGGGTTTAGCCTACTTTTTACCTTTGTTGTATTGTATGTTTATATTATTTGTGACATATTTTTGTGCAAATTTGGGATTACTGTATTGTTTGTAATGTATGGATTGCTTGATATATATCAATTGCTTGTGTGCTTGGTGGTCTCTTGTGAGATTAGTTCTATACCCGAACTCGAGTGCACTTATGATAGGAGAATGGCATAGTCTTGTTTACTTGTGTGGAGTTATTCCTTAGCAAGTTGACTTGCAAGCCCATTCACTTGGTGGAGGTTTTGTGGGGATCAATAATGTCACACGAGTAGTCGTGGTTAGGCATTACTCTTTCCAATATAAATCTTAGAAGCCAAGGACCTTAGATTACCTAGCCCATCTTGGCCTATTTTAGGACGTAGTGCGAAGATCATTCAAGTGTAAGATTTGATACGATTGTTACGCGATACTACACTCATAAGAGTCTCTCTTGAGAATATTTTTGGAATACGAGTAGTCGTTTATCCGATAATATCCGAAAGATGGGATGATGACTATGGGAACCTCTTTTAGAACATGCTCGTCAGGTTTAACCATAGTACACTCCTTTGGGTGGTTCTTAACCGAGACTCCATGCTCGTGACGTGCAACAAACCCTTGAATCATGGTTGATCCGTTCTCGTATATTCTAAATATCAATGGAACTTGGGTGTTGATAAGGTGTAAACCATAATCACCCAAAATGGATGATTGATATTCAGGATGACTTGATCCATCCCGTGACCTTTGTATCGTGTGACTTGCTTGATCCTTGAGTGTGATTGTTGCATCCATGCATTCATGCATTCATTTGCATCCATATCATCAACAATGAGAAAATTTTCAAGGAACTTAAGAGGTCTATTTGCAAATTTTCAGACATGGATAAGCAAAGAAGGAATACAAAGAAGTACAGTTTCAGACAACCCGACTTGAAAGAGTTAAGGAGTTTGACATCCTATGTATTAGATCTCTTCGAGTTCAAAGCTTGCCATGGGAAGCTTCTGTCTATTCTTGCTACTCGGGTGGATGAAGGTTTGATGAGTGTGTTGGTGCAGTTCTATGATCCCTTGTACCGTTGCTTCACTTTTCCAGATTTCCAGCTTTTGCCTACACTTGAGGAGTATGCCTATCTTGTGGGTATACCTATCTTAGATCAGTTGTCGTTCTGTGGCTTGGAGAGAGTTCCTTCTTCTCAAGAGATTGCTGATCTGTTGCATGTAGATGTATCTGATATTGGTGCTCATATGACTACCAAAGGTGGAATTCAAGGTCTCCCATCTGATTTCCTCATTTGTCAAGTTACTATGTTTGGGAAGGCCATGAGTGAGGACGCCTTTGAGGCCATATTTGTACTTCTCATCTATGGGCTAGTGTTATTCCCCAACATCGACAATTTTGTGGATGTGAACGCTATTAGGATTTTCTCTACTCTTAATCCCGTTCCTACTCTGTTGGGTGACACTTATTTCTCTTTGCATATGAGGAATGCAAAGGGTGGTGGTACCATTGTGTGCTGTTTGTCTCCGTTGTGCAAGTGGTTTATTTCGCACTTGCCACAGACGCTTGCCTTCAAGGAGAACAAAGGATGTCTACGGTGGTCCACGAGACTTATGTCTCTCACTAATGATGATATCTTTTGGTACAACCGTGTATATGATGGTGTCCAAATCATAGATTCTTGTGGTGAATTCTCCAATGTGCCTCTTCTTGGTACATGTGGTGGAATTAACTACAACCCTGTTTTGCCTCGCCGTCAACTTGGGTTCCCCTTAAAGGATAAACCTAATAACATTTTGTTAGAAGGTGTGTTCTTTTAAGAGGTTAAAGATCCCTAGAACTTGAAGGGCAGGATGGTCCGTGCTTGGCGCAAGATTCATAGGAAGGGAAGGAAAGAGCTTGGTCCGAAGAATTGTATTGCTTTGGAACCCTATACCTCGTGGGTGAGGAAGAGAGCTTTTAAGTACCGCATGCCCTATGACTATCCGAGACCAACCCCTATGGTTATGGTTGGGCCTTCAACCCTCCCTAACCATGGAGTAGAGGAGTTGAAATATGAAGACCGTTCGTGTGCTTGGGTCCGTGAGCGAGAGGAGCTACTTCAGCAACTCAGAGATAACGATGCTTTGATAGAATTTCTGGAGCATCAGGTTATTAATGAGACAAATGATGTGGTTACTTCTCTTCTTCCTCAGTCATCCAGGTTTTGGAAGAGGAAGTATGATCAACTCGCCAAGGAGAAGGCAGATATGGAGGCAGCCTATGAGAGAGAATATATTCCGATCTCGAGAGCTTTGGACGATTGTTTCTAGGGTTCCATAGGATGTTCATTTTCCTTCTCCTTGTATTGCATTTGGTTACCAAGACTGTACTTCTTTGGTGTAAAATTTTTTCCAAACATGATTGATATGAATATTTCCATATATGTCTAAATGATTAATATTTTCCAAACATTTGCAAATAGATTTCTAAAAAGTTTCTCTGAATAAAAAATAAATCATATGCACAAGCATTGCATGCATCATATGCATAAGCAGGTTTTGTTCAGGGCTTCTTGATCAGTGGTCTAACTCTGCGTTCTTCATTTATTTTGAAGACAAGCTGACGCACCGGTACAACACCAGGGCCAATTCTTCAAAGCTGATGGATCATCTTGAACAAGAGAACAGAGAACTTAAGGAGGAAATGGCTAGGTTGACTGCCCTGATGGAGTCATTCCTGGCCACCCAAAGTCAGTCTTCTCTAATGCCTGCAACTCCTCCCCAGAGGACAGTCATCTCAAAGGTAGCTTCCTCAACCGTGCCTGCCGCCACTGCTCACTTCGCTCTGTCTGCTATGCCTGCCAGATTTCCATAAGGGATGCCCGCGAACTTTGTGCCAGAGGGTCTCGCTCTGACCTTTGCTTCTCTGCCGACATCTAGCCCGGTCCTTGCTGTGCCACCTCCCGTTGTGCACACGTTACCGAGAGTCGACGACACCATTTATCATTCTGAGCCATCTGAGGGCCCGGATGTTTATGAGAAAATGGATGCTATGAATGACCAATTCCTTAAGTTGCGCAAGGAACTGAAGACTCTAAGAGGGAAGGACCTCTTCGGTAAATCAGCTGCTGAGTTGTGCCTCGTGCCTAATGTCAAGATTCCCATCAAGTTCAAAGTGCCTGACTTTGAAAAATATAAAGGAAAAACTTCCCCTCTCAGCCATCTTGTGATGTACGTATGCAAGATGTCAACTCAAACTGACAACGATCAACTCCTAATCCACTATTTCTAAGACAGCTTGTCCGGTGCCACACTCAGATGGTATATGGGTCTGGATAGTGCGAACATCCGCTCCTTCAACGACCTTGGCGAAGCTTTCGTCAAGCAATATAAGTACAACGTTGATATGGCTCTCGATAGGGACCAGCTGAGGGCTATGTCCCAGAAGGAGAAGGAAACGTTCAAGGAGTATGCCCAGAGGTGGCGTGAATTGGCCGCACAGATTGTGCCCCCACTCGAAGAGAAGGAAATGACCAAGATCTTTTTGAAGACCTTGAGTTCATTTTACTACGAGAGGATGATTGCTAGTGCTCCCTCAGACTTCACCGAAATGGTGAACATGGGGATGAGGCTAGAGGAAGGAGTCAGGGAAGGACGCCTGACTAGGGATGAAGGCTCTTCTGCAAAGCATTATGGGGCCTTTGCAAAGAAGAAAGAGGGAGAGGCACATGTCGTGTCTTCCCATACTAAACGAAGACTCTCTGTGAAGAGGAAGACTGTGCGCCCTGCCAGTAACCAGCACCAGGTGGCTCATATAGCACCTGCCTTCAGGGAAACTCAACATTATCAGCATCAGCAACAACAGCATCGTCCGCAACAGCATGGCTACCAGCCTCAAAACAACAACAATACCAGCACTAGCTATGATAGGAAGAGGGTCCTTTTTGATCCAATTCCAATGACCTATGCTGAGCTCTATCCTTCGTTGATAGACCGATAGTTGATCACTCCACGTGACCCACCTGATGTATCGACCAACCCTCAATGGTGGTACAAGCCTGAGCTTTAATGTGTTTATCATTCTGGTGCTCCCGGACATGACGTGGAGAACTGTTATCCCCTGAAGACCAAGGTTCAAGACCTTGTTAGAAGTGGGATCTTGTTTTTCGAGGACGTAGGTCCGAATGTTAAGAAGAACCCATTTCCCGAGCATGGGAAATTTGCTGTTAATATGGTGCAGGGTTGCCCTGGCAAATACAAAGTCCTGTATGTCAGTCACATCAGGAAATCGTTGGTCGAGATGCACATATTGTTATGTCGATACAGTCATTATGAGCACGACCATGACAGCTGTCGTGGGTGCACTGTCAATGAGAGGGGATGTCGCCAAGTCAGGAAGGACATCCAAGAGATGCTGAATCAGGGTGTGATCGAGATACTTCAAAATTGTGATGAAGATGAAGTTAATGTTGTAGCCCCTGTTTTCAGAATACCCGAACATGTTGTTGTCAGATATGATGGCAGCAAGAAGAAGGTTTCCCCTACTCTCGTTATCAAGCCAGCGGGTCCAGTCCCGTATTCTTCAGATAGAGATGTTCCTTACAGATATAACGCCAGCGGGCCCGATCCCGTACTCTTCAGATAGAGTTGTTCCCTATAGATATAACACGATCGCGTTGGAAGATGGGAAGGAGGTTCCTTTGCCCTCCACTTCTGTTGTAAGTATTTCTGATGTCAGTGGTGTGACCCGTAGTGGTCGTGTTTTCTCGGTGTCGTCGAAACCCCAATATGACATGAGAAGAAGAGTTGATGTTGTTAATAATTCTGCCAGTCCTGTGGGGACTTCTTCTTCTCCGAATCTGGAACTTATTGTTGATAAACCTGTCGTTGTTCTAGAGCTCCTGTCCCTGTTGGCCAGAATAGCATATTGAAAAAGGACTATGATGAGATGCTGAGGCTCATCAAGAGGAGTGAGTATAATGTTGTTGATCAGTTGCTTCAAACTCCATCAAAGATATTTGTATTGTCTTTGTTGATGAATTCTGAGCCACACCGCGAAGCTTTGCAGAGGGTGTTGGACGTGGCATACGTGGATCACGATGTCACAATCGAACAGTTTGATAGCATTGTTCCAAACATAACTGTTTGTAACAATTTGAGCTTTTGTGATTCTGATCTTCCCGAGGAGGGAAAAGACCATAATTTGGCTCTACACATCTCTATGAATTGTAAGGATGATGCCTTGTCTAATGTGCTGGTAGACACATGATCATCACTAAATGTGTTGCCAAAATCCACTCTGATGAAACTTTCTTATCAGGGGCCTCCCATGAGGAAGAGTGGAGTGGTTGTTAAAGCTTTTGATGGATCCAGGAAGACTGTGATTGGTGAGGTTGAGCTCCCAATCAAGATTGGACCTAGTGATTTCCAGATCACTTTTAAGGTCATGGATATCCACCCATCATATAGCTGCTTGCTTGGCAGACCATGGATTCACGAGGCAAGCGCCGTGACATCCACCCTACACCAGAAGTTAAAATTCGTTAAGAATAAGAAGTTGGTGGTGGTAGGGGGAGAGAAGGCTCTTTTGGTAAGCCATTTGTCTTCCTTTTCCTATATAGATGTTGAGGATGAGGTTGGGACTCCGTTCCAAGCCTTATCTATTGCTGAGCCTTTAAGGAAATGATCTTCTTCATTTGCGTCCTACAATGATGCGAAGTTGGCCATTAGCATGGTGCAACTAATGGTTTAAGACAAATGATTAAGCTGGAAGACAATAAATCCCGAGCTGGCATAGGGTACTCTTTAGGCACTTTCAATGAGCATGGCTTGTTCCAGAGTGGTGGTTTCATCCACATGGTCGAAGACCAAGAGGCTGCTGCTATAGTGGAAGATGATGCAGAGGAAGATTCTGGCAACTTTGTCATCCCTGGAGGAATCTACAATAATTGGGTCGTTGTTGATGTTTCAACAGTTATCCACAAGTCCAAGTTGATCAAACCCATTGAACATAATGATCCAACGCCATCTCCCAACTTTGAGTTCCCTGTATTTGAGGCCGAAGTAGATGATGTTGAAGAGATTCCTGATGAGATTACCGTCTACTTGAGCACGATGAGAAGATCATTCAGCCGCATCTTGAGAATCTGGAAACAATCAACTTGGGGTCTGAAGATTGTGTTCGTGAGGTGAAGATTGGGGCACTCCTTGAAGAGTCTGTGAAGAAGGGGTTGATTGAGTTGCTACGAGAATATGTTGACGTCTTTGCCTGGTCATATGAAGACATGCCTGGTCTGGATACTGATATCGTGCAACATTTCCTGCCTTTGAAGCCTGAGTGTGTGCCTGTGAAGCAGAAGCTCAGAAGAACTCATCCTGATATGGCAGTGAAGATTAAAGAGGAAGTTCAGAAGCAAATTGATGCTGGGTTTTTGGTGACTTCTACATATCCTTAATGGGTGGCCAATATTGTGCCTGTGTCTAAGAAAGATAGAAAAGTCCGAATGTGTGTGGACTATAGAGACTTGAATAGAGCTAGTACGAAAGATGATTTTCCTCTACCACACATTGATATGTTGGTAGATAATACAACTAAATTCAATGTCTTCTCATTTATGGACGGATTTCCCGGATATAACCAGATCAAGATGGCACCCGAGGATATGGAGAAGACGACATTCATCACACCTTGGGGAACATTCTATTATCGAGTGATGCCCTTCGGTTTGAAGAATGCCGGAGCCACGTATCAATGTGCTATGACTACCTTGTTTCATGATATGATGCCAAAGGAGATCGAGGTGTACGTTGATGATATGATTACAAAGTCAAGAACGGAAGTTGAACATGTAGAGCACTTGTTGAAGCTTTTTCAGCGTTTGAGGAGGTACAAACTCCATCTGAATCCGAACAACTGTACCTTTGGAGTCCGTTCCGGAAAGTTATTGGGCTTTATTGTCAGTGAAAGAGGTATTGAAGTTGAACCCGCCAAGGTCAAAGCAATACAAGAGATGCCTTCGGCCAAAACTGAGAAGCAAGTCCGAGGTTTTCTTGGCCGCTTGATTTATATAACCAGATTTATACCTCACATGACTGCCACATGTGCGCCAATATTGAAGCTTCTCCGGAAAGATTAGCGTCATGATTGGACCGAGGATTGCAAGAAGGCCTTTGACAGTATCAAAGAGTATATGTCCGAGCCTCCGATTATGTCTCCGCCTGTTGAAGGGAGACCCTTGATTATGTACTTGACCGTTCTTGAGGACTCTATGGGTTGTGTATTGGGTCAGCAAGATGAATTGGGGAAGAAAGAGTATGTTATATACTATCTGAGTAAGAAGTTCACTGATTGTGAGTCTCGATACTCAATGCTTGAGGAGAGGTGCTATGCTTTGGCTTGGGATGCTAAGCGCTTACGCCAGTATATGTTGAATCATACGACTTGGTTGATATCCAAAATGGATCCAATCAAGTATACCTTTGAGAAGCCTGCTTTAACTAGGAGGATTGCCCGTTGGCATATGTTGTTATCTGAGTATGATATTGAGTACCGAGCTCAGAAAGCTATTAAAGGTAGTATCTTGGCTGACCACTTGGCACATCAACCAATTGAGGATTATCAGTCTGTTCAGTACGACTTCCCTGATGAGGAGATTCTGTATTTGAAGATGAAAGATTGCGATGAGCCTACGCTCGATGAAGGGATAGATCCTGGTTCTCGATGGGGTATGGTGTTCGATGGCGCTGTTAATCAATATGGAAATGGTATTGGGGCAGTGATTATTACTCCTTAGGACACACATTTTCCTTTTACAGCAAGGCTAACTTTCAAATGCACGGATAATATGGCGGAGTATGAGGCCTATATTATGGGTTTAGAAGAGTGTATTGATCTTAGGATCAAGCACCTTGATGTTTATGGTGATTCGGTCCTTGTTGTTAATCAGATTAAGGGTGAATGGGTGACAAATCAGCCTGGCCTCATCCCATACAGAGATTATGCGAGGAGGATTTCAACGTTCTTTACTGAGGTTGACTTCCATCATATTCCTCGAGATGAGAATCGAATGGCAGATGCTCTTGCTACGCTTGCTTCGATGATTGTGGTGAAATTCTGGAATGAAGTCCCCAATATTACTGTGATGCGCTTGGATAGGCCAGCTCATGTATTTGCAGTTGCAGAAGTGAAAGATGATAGGCCATGGTATTATGATATCAAGTGTTTCACCAAAGTCAGATTTACCCACCTCGGGCATCTGTTAAAGATAAGAAGACTTTGAGAAGATTATCTGGCAGTTTCTACCTCAATGGTGATGTGCTTTATAAGAAGAATTTTGACATGGTTCTGCTCAGATGCGTAGATAGACACGAAGCAGACTTGTTGATGATTGAGGTCCATGAGGGTTCATTTGGTACTCATTCCAATGGACATGCCATGGCAAAGAAGATGTTGAGGTCAGACTACTATTGGCTGACAATGGAGTCTGACTGCTGCAAATACGTGTAGAAATGCCACAAGTTTCTGATTTATGCAGAAAAGATTCATATTCCCCCTACACTTATGAATGTGATTCCTCCAGGGATGACAAAGTTGGCATGATAGAGCCAAAGGCGTTTCCATCACCATGGCGTTTCCTCATGTGGGGAATTGACATGATTGGCATGATAGAGCCAAAGGCGTCCAACGATCACCATTTTATTCTCGTAGCAATTGATTACATCACCAAGTGGGTTGAAGCGGCATCGTATGCGAATGTGACCAGGCAGGTGGTTGTGAAGTTTATCAAGAATCAACTCATATGCCGTTATGGTGTGCCAGACAAGATCATTACTGATAATGGATCTAACTTGAACAATAAGATGATGAAAGAGCTGTGTAGCGAGTTCAAGATTGCACATCATAATTCTTCTCCTTATAGACCCAAGATGAATGGGGCTATTGAAGCTGCTAATAAGAACATCAAGAAGATTATCCAGAAGATGGTTGTTACATACAAAGATTGGCATGAGATGCTGCCATTTGCTTTGCATGGCTATCGTACATCTGTCCGCACTTCAAAAGGGGCAACCCCTTTCTCCCTTGTATTTGGCATGGAGGTTGTGCTCCCCGTGGAGGTTGAGATCCCATCAATGAGAGTCTTGATGGAAGCCAAGTTGACTGAGGCTGAATGGGTTCAGAGTCATTCTGACCAACTGAATTTCATTGAAGAGAAGAGATTATCTGCCATGAGCCATGGTCAGTTATATCAGCAAAGGATGAAGAAAGCCTTTTATAAGAAGGTTAAGCCTCGTGTGTTTCAAGAAGGTGACCTCGTGCTCAAGAAAGTCTTGTCTTTCGCGCCCGATTCTAGGGGCAAGTGGACTCCAAACTATGAAGGTCCATATGTTGTTAAGAGAGCCTTTTTAGGCGGTGCTTTGATGCTTACAACAATGGATGGGGAGGATTTCACTTGTCCTGTGAATTCATATGCAGTCAAGAAATAGTTCGCTTAAAATAAAAACAGAATAACTCGCTAAGTTGAAAACCCGAAAGGGCGACTTAGGCAAAAATGAGCGTGTCGGTGGATTGAAAACCCGAAAGGGCGATCCAGGCAAAAGATAGAGACATAAAAAATGAATATATATATATATATATATATATATATATATATATATATATATATATATATATATATATATATATATATATATATATATATATATATATATATATATATATATATATATATATATATATATATATATATATATATATATCCCGCTAGATTGAGTACCTCACCTTGGGGCAATCTAGGCAAAAATTAGGGATTTGGCAAGTAACTGCATCCTGACAAGACTTTGTTCTACAACAGTCATCTGTCAAAGATTCTCGCTCAGTCGCCGTCAACTGAAGCTTCAGATACATTGGATTCAGAGTTGGTGGAGAAATGGTCATTATGTTTAATGTATCCTTTTTCCAATATATATCACCAATTTAAAATTTGTAAAGATCCATGGAGTCTTGCCATTTGCAGACTACCATTCTATCAAATAAATTTGAGTCTTTATCCAATTCTTTGCACTCTTATTTGTTTCTGTTTAACAAATGTTTGCATGTTTTAATTGATAAATATCATTGTATTTAAACAAATAAAGTTCATTGAAACTGTTTTTGAACAAAGTGAACATTCACAATGACTGAAAAGGATATATGGAACATCTTCAGTTCTCTCCCAAGGATAGTATGATCTCCAAAAGGGTAAGACATTTGTTCATATTCCTAGCATATTTGTATCCTCTTCATCATCTTTCAGGTTGTCTCCTCCGTGAGCGCAGAGGAAGGTGATACATCATCAAGTCCTCAAGGAATCTGGAGTTTTGGCCTTGATATTTTGGGAGATGTGTATACCTCCATTCTCAGATCCCCAGAGATTCTGAGTCTAGGATCTGTGTTTTATCAAATATATGGTTGTCATCCCTTGTGTGGATTGACCTAAAATCCCTTATAGAGTGATAAAAATTGATATGTTATCTCTTCGAGGAAGTTGGTCTTCCCTCATTGTGAATAGAAATCTCCCGCAGAATGAGCAGGAATTCCCAGCATGAGCAGGAATTCCCAGCATGGGTGGAAATTCTCAGCAGGTTGGCTTGCAATTTTTCCCCAGCAAGTTTGCTTACCACTCATCCTCAGTAGGGTTGCTCACATTAGACTTTCCCCTGTTGGGTCGCCTACAAGTTATCCCTAGTGCAGTCACCGGCAGTCTTTCCCCAATGGAGTTGCCTGATCAGAGCCTGATATTTGTTTTCTCCTCCTTATTGGATAGTTTCCTCCTAGAAGAGATGGTGTTGAAGATGTTTATTCCCTTCCCCATCGGAGCAATGGTTCTCTCTCATCCTAGCAGAGATGTTTCTCCAGCAGATATGAGGAAATATGTTGGTTATTGAAACTTCTATTTAGTGGTTGTTCCCCATAGAGTTTCATACCTTTCCCTGATAAGTTCCCCAGTAGAGTTTCTTCTATCATGGATCTTATCCGTTTTGAGCTCCCTGATAGAGTTTCCTCTGCATCGGATCTTTTGTCTGTTCAGCAGCAAATCCCTGGCGATGGCTCTATAGATTCCCCAGCTGAGACATTACTTGACCCTAGTTTGACGTTGGAACTTCGAGGAGGATGTGTTGCTTCCTTCCCCAGTGAAGTGATTTGCTTCTTTCTCCCCAGCAGAGATGTTCCTTCAGTGGTTAGAAGTGAATGCTTCATTGATGTGCTTCTGTTTGGTGGTTGTATCCCACAGAATTTCATGTTATTTCCTGATAAGATCCCCTGTAGAGTTTCTTATCTGACAGATCTTATAAATATCTATGCGTATTGTTGGAAGATCCCCAACATTCGGTAACTGTGACCTTTGCCTATCCGCAACAGTGGTCTATGTTCCTTCAGCGGTAGTCTTTGTCCCTGGCAGCGACTCTTTTTGGTCCCCAGCTGTGATTGGTGTTTCCTGGTATTTGTTGCTCCCCACCAAATTGGATTTTCCCCTGTGGGCCTAGCCTTCTCTTTTGAGATGTTGTACCGGATGTTTGTCCATTGATCCTTGGACCTGTTTGTGTTAGATATGTCTTTCTGTCAACATTAATCATACATAAACCACGCATATACATGCATAATTTTAGCATTCAGATATTCATGTTGCATTCTTTGCCATATACTTTGCTTGTTATCTCCTGCTAGTGGTGAAATGTTCTTCCCCAAGCAGATGTTTGTGTCTGATCTCTCCATATAGAGTCAGCCCCATAGGCATAAGGTGTTTTTCTTTCATTCTATATTCCCCACTGAGTTATATCCCCGTGTATGATTATTGTTTCAGTTTCCTCCCAAAATATGTATTGGGATGTAATTACTCCCCTGAGTTATATCCTCATTGGGTTGAGTCTTGTTTCATTGTGTCTCTCTAGTTTGTTCCTAGATTGACTCCTTACTTGTTATTTCCTCTGCAGATCCCTGTGGTTCGGGTGACCAATTGCTCAGTAAACAGTAATTGTTCATTCTCTCCCCAACGGATATTGTGGCCTTCTACCCAGTAACCGGTAGTTATAATTCCTTTTTTTGTGGTTTTCTACCCAGTAACCGGTAGTTGTAAACCCCATTTTGTCCCCTTGCAGAGTTAATCCTTGATATTGTTCATCCTAACCGATGACGGGTACTCTCACCTTTGGTTTTCTACCCAGTAACCGGTAGATGTAATCCCCTCTTTGTTGGTTATCTTTATCCAATATTCGGTATTGATATTCTTTCATTTTTGAGTATACCACCCAGTAACCGGTGATATATCTCCCGGATCATTGCTTTTGTCGATGTATCCCCCGCGAGTCATCTTTCATTTACCCTTGTTTGGTAATGATCGTTTCTCCTTTGGATTGGTCATCATTTTATACCCAGTAACCGGTATCCCGATGTCCTTTCTTTTCGATCGATTTATCCTTTATTAACCCAGTAATCGGTTGTGGATAATCTTCCATGCGAGTATGTTATCTACGTTCTGACGGTAATTAGATAATATATCTCATGCGCTCTTCAGTCGAAGTCTTTTTCTTCCCCAATCAAGTAAGATTTGTATTTCCTTATGGAATCGAATGCCCATCCTGTAAGTCGAGTTTGCTTTTTTCATCCCTCACTTAGGATGATGAGTGTCTTGGAAATATTCCCCGATTCAGCCTGGTTGGTCACCTATTATATGCCCAGTAACCGGTATCCCTGTTGTTCCTTCCTTCTGCTCCCTATTAGGACTTTTTGTCCCTTGTGGAGTCAAATTTCCTTGAGTTGAAATATACCTTTTAGGTCTTCCTCAAATGTTTGGACGATTGATATCTCTCACCCTTATACCGGTCTTAGATATTCTTTCTCCCTGAGCGTGTTGTTCTCTCACCCTTATACCAGTGTTTTGATCACATGTCTCTTTGAGTTTATTACCCAGTAGCCGGTAATAGCTCGTTTTTTCTTCCTCAGCTGAGTCCTTTGTGGACATCCTCGCCCGAGTCCAGATTTTTATCCGAAGTATCCTCAGCTCAAGTCTTTCCAATGATTTATTTTCATGGAATCCCTTCGTGTCTCTCAGCAAGTCTTCAAGTCGTAACCTGCTCACGCACTTTAATTCCCTTTATCCCCTCGGAGTCTCCGTCTCCCAGTGAGTGTTCCTTATGGAATGTATTATACTCCCACGGTTTTTTTGTTTCGCCTGATTTCTTTTTCTTTGTGGTCACATATCCCCACAGAGTATTTTATTTTGCATACAACATTTGCATCATGAGGTCTCTTAGGGACCAAAATTCGTCTCTTTGTTATTATTTAATCCCATTCTACCTCGTCGAGACGAATATTTTAACCTTCATATCTCCGGCTAGAATGACCTTAAATAGGGGCATCTGTAAGATCCTAATTTTGACTCTAAGATCCCTCAGGGCGTCATATATTTGCACATTGCATTTGCCTCAAGGATCATAGCATCTTGTCTCCTTTCCCCAATCATGATTGCACAAATATTTTTCACAAATACCAACCTACCATACAACATTTGCAAAAAGGGCTCCCTTAGAGTACTAAGGATGTTTTGGGTGCTTAAAACCTTCCCATTGCATAACCAACCCCCTTACCCAGATCTATGACATTTTTATTAGTTTTTGATTTGATAAAACTTCTCGGTTTTTGTTCGCTTTCTAACCTTTCCTTTGGATAAATAGAAGTGCGGTGGCGACTCGAATTGTATGATTTACTTTTGATTTATTCAATAAATCTAAAGGTAACGAATACCCCGCTACAGCCTGGTCTAGATACTGATATTGTGCAACACTTCTTGCCATGGAAGCCTGAGTGTGTACCTGTGAAGCAGAAACTCAGAAGAACTCATCCTGATATGGCAGTGAAGATTAAAGAAAAAGTTCAAAAGAAAATTGATGCGGGGTTTCTGGTGACTTCTACATATCCTCAATGGGTGGCCAATATTGTGCTTGTGCCTAGGAAAGACGGAAAAGTCCGAATGTGTGTGGATTACCGTGACTTGAATAAAGCTAGTCCGAAAGATGATTTTCCTCTACCACACATTGATATGTTGGTAGATAATACAGCTAAATTCAATGTCTTCTCTTTTATGGACGGATTTTCCGGTTATAATCGATTAAAATGGCACCCGAGGATATGGAGAAGACAACATTCATCACACCTTGGGGAACATTCTATTATCGAGTGATGCCCTTCGGTTTGAAGAACGCCGGAGCCACGTATCAACGCGCTATGACTACCTTGTTTCACGATATGATGCACAAGGAGATCGAGGTGTATCTTGATGATATGATTGCAAAGTCGAAAACAGAAGTTGAACACGTAGAGCACTTGTTGAAGCTTTTCCAGCGTTTGAGGAAGTATAAGCTCCGCCTGAATCCGAACAACTGTACATTTGGAGTCCGTTCCGGCAAATTATTGGGCTTTATTGTCAGCGAAAGAGGTATTGAAGTTGATCCTGCCATGGTCAGAGCAATACAAGAGATGCCTACGCCCAAGACTAAGAAGCAAGTCCAAGGTTTTCTTGGCCGCTTGAATTACATTTCGAGATTTATATCCCACATGACTGCCACATGTGCGCCTATATTCAAGCTCCTCCGGAAAGATCAATGTCATGATTGGACCGAGGATTGCCAAAAAGCCTTTGACAGTATTAAAGAGTATTTGTCTGAGCCTCTGATTCTGTCTCCGCCTGTTGAAGGGAGACCATTGATTATGTACTTGACTGTGCTTGGTGACTCCATGGGTTGTGTATTGGGTCAGCAAGATGAATCAGGGAAGAAAAAGTATGTTATATACTACTTGAATAAAAAGTTCACTGATTGTGAGTCTCGGTACTCAATGCTTGAGAAAACATGGTGTGCTTTGGCTTGGGCTGCTAAGCGTTTACGCCAGTATATGTTGAATCATACGACTTGGTTGATATCTAAAATGGATCCAATCAAGTATATCTTTGAGAAACCTGCTTTAACTGGGAGGATTTCCCGTTGGCAGATGTTGTTATCTGAGAATGATATTGAGTATCGAGCTCAAAAAGCTATTAAAGGTAGTATCTTGGTTGACCACTTGGCACATCAACCAATTGAGGATTATCAGTCTGTGTAGTACGACTTCCCGGATGAGGAGATTCTGTATTTGAAGATGAAGATTGTGATGAGCCTACGCTCGATGAAGGGCCAGAGCCAGGTTCCCGATGGGGTATGGTGTTCGATGGTGCTGTTAATCAGTATGGAAATGGTATTGGGGCAGTGATTATTACTCCTCAATACACACATTTTCCTTTTATAACAAGGCTAAATTTCAAATGCACGAATAATATGGCAGAGTATGAGGCTTGTATTATGGGTTTGGAAGAGTGTATTGATCTTAGGATCAAACATCTTGATGTTTATGGTGATTCGGCCCTTGTTGTTAATCAGATTAAGGGTGAATGGGAGACGAATCAGCCTGGCCTCATCCCATATAGAGATTATGCGAGGAGGATTTCAACATTCTTTACTAAGGTTGACTTCCATCATATTCCTCGAGATGAGAATCGGATGGCAGATGCTCTTGCTACGCTTGCTTCAATGATTGTAGTCAAATACTGGAATGAAGTCCCCAATATCACCGTGACGCGCTTGGATAGACCAGCTCATGTGTTTGTAGTTGAAGAAGTGAAAGATGATAAGCCATTGTATTATGATATCAAGTGTTTTCTTCAGAGTTAGATTTACCCGCCTGGGGCATATGTTAAAGATAAGAAGACTTTGAGAAGATTATCTGGCAGTTTCTACCTTAATGGTGATGTGCTTTACAAGAGGAATTTTGATATGGTTTTGCTCAGATGCGTGGATAGACACGAAGCATGCCTGTTAATGACTGAAGTCCATGAGGGTTCATTTGGTACTCATTCCAATGGACATGCTATGACTAAGAAGATGTTGAGAGCAGGCTACTATTGGGTGACAATGGAGTCTGACTGCTGCAAATATGTGAAGAAATGCCACAAGTGTCAGATTTATGCGGATAAGATTCATATTCCCTCGACACTTCTGAATTTTATTTACTCACCATGGCCTTACTCCATGTGGGGAATTGACATGATTGGCATGATTGAACCAAAGGCGTCAAACGGTCATCGTTTTATTCTCGTAGCCATGGTGTAGCGGGGTATTCGTTACCTTTAGATTTATTGACTAAATCAAAAGTAAATCATACAATTCGAGTCGCCACCGCACTTCTTTTTATCCAAAGGAAAGTGTCGCAACCTGAAAAATGGAATGCGAAAAAAAACAACCGGCGAAGAAAGACAGGAGAGTCGTCACCATGCGTTATTTATCTCAAAGGAGGGAAAGGAAACGCTCGAAGTAAACCTGGAAAAAGGAAAGGACAAGATAGGGTCTCGCAACCAAATCTTGGGTTCGGGAGTCGATTATGCGAAGGGAAGGTATTAGCACCCCTACGCATCCGTAGTACTCTACGGGATCCACTTTTGCAGTTCTTGTCTAAAGGGTGTGGGTTTATCTAATGTGTTATTTACTAAAAAAAAGGGATCAAAAGAAAATGACTCGCACGGATGTCGCATCCACTGCATACCTATCTCATATGATTATGAGAATCAGAGTCTTCGTAGCTCGGCTACCTAAGGGTTAAGGGTAATTGTGCTCGCTAAGACATCGCGTCTTATGCCAACGTATCTCATCTGGAATGAGAATCAGAGCAAGCCTTAGTTCGGCTAACTACGGGGTTATGGATTGGGTTTTGGACGAACGATGTTACTACGCAATCTACCGGGTGCTCGACCTTTGAAGACTTACTCGCCTGTAGTAGAAGGAGTTAACGTGTTCTTAGGAGAAGAAAAATCAATGAGTTGGTAGGGTTAGGGATGCTCATGCAAAAAGGCAGTCCTTGACGAAGGAACCGCGCTACCTGTGGGGATACAAACACATACAAAACAAACATGTATAAAGTAAACGAGCTATCCCTGCAAAAGTCATGTGAGCCTTCACAAAAACTCAACAAAAGGGTTAGTGAAACAAGATAAGCATTTTTTTCATGGATAACAGTATGGTTTCAGAAACCTCAAACCCTGTGGCATACACTTCAGAAATTAAACGATTAAGCATTCAAGGCATTACTTATACATTCATACATAATGAAATTCATCCATCATACCTCAAACATTCAGAGTATTCAACTTCAAAGCACAAAGGTAATGGGAATAAGGGCAAACCTGATTGGAGAGATCGGTTAAAATCAAATGGCACGGCTGGATTTGCAAACCAATGTTAGGGTTTGCTTGAGAAGAAAGTGTGTGAGTCAGAATGAACCTTTCAGAGTTTCCTGGAGGTTGCTGCAGATTAATTCTCACTCTCTCTGTCTAGGTTTCTCTCCAGGTTTTGTCCAGGGTTTTGTTCCAAGGAAACCTCAGAGTGTTTTGCTTCTCTTTCTTTTTCTGTCTGTTCTCCCTCTTTTATAACCTGATTTTCATGGCTTTGTGGGCTCAAATGAGAGAGGTCCAAGTCCAAGATTTTTCCATTATATTTTATTTATTTATTTATTTATTTATTTATTTATTTTTTTCTTCTTTTTTTTTTGTTTTTTTTTGTTTGCATAACATGTGGGCTTCGCCTAGCGAGCATGACAGCTCATGAACAAACCTTTGCTCCTTCAAGATTAACGTTTTGACTGACGAATAGACCCCTGTTGGAAGTAACTCAAGTCTTTCCCTTGTGTTGACTGATCATCTAAATAGAACCCACAAAGTGTCCTGGATGATGTTCAAGCTTCTTGGAGCTAATCCTGATTGACATGATGAAATGCAATGTATCTAATGTTAAATGACCTAAAAATGAATGCGTGAATAAGGAGGGAAAATTTTGGGGTGTTACAGTTGCCCCTATTCAGTCATCAGCTAACCCGAGCAGGATGAAAGCGAACAGCTTATCAGACAAACAGGGTGAGTTGTGATTGAATACCAAAGACAGACCGAAAATTTGTGCTCCGAGAACACCACAAAAATGCTGAAATACACCGCGCTGTTTATTTCTCTTTCGATCCTCTGGCTGAATCAAAATCAGTCTTCTGACTTAATCTGGAGTTTCGATCCTCTGGCTGAATCTATACTCAATCTAGTCCTCTGGTTGGATGTTAATTTTGATCCTCGGGCTGGATACAGTTTCAATCTTTTGGCTAGATCTTCTTCGATCTTCTGGCTAGATCTGAATTGTTTCGATTCTCTGGCTGAATCTATTTCGATCTTTTGGCTAGATCTGAATTGTTTCGATTCTCTGGCTGAATCTATTTCTGGTCTTCGGGCTAGACATGACTTCGATCTTCTGGCTAGATCTTCTTCGATCTTCTGGCTAGATCTGAATTGTTTCGATTCTCTGGCTGAATCTATTTCGATCTTCTGGCTAGATCTGAATTGTTTTTGATTCTCTGGCTGAATATATTTTCTTTGATTCTCTGGCTGAATCTATCTATTTTTCGGTCTTCGGGCTAGACCTGACTTTGATCTTCTGGCTAGATCTGGATTGTTTTGATGATAAATTCCCATCATCAGGATCTCGCATCCGGGGCATGCGCTGGTTGACCCTCTTTCGAAATCTACAGTCTTCATGTTAGATATGCAGCTTCGAGAATATCCCACTTTTGGGTTTCATACATATTCTTCAGCCTAGAACATGCTGTAACGACTCTTCAATTAGACTTTTGTTTTTAAATTGCGATCCGCGGGCTGGACCCTCTTGTAGATTGATTTTCTGTTGAACTGTCAATCTACTCCTCTAGCTGGTTTGCTGGGGAAATAACGTTTGTAGGAGATTCTGTGGCTGAATCTTCAAATTGAACCTCAGGCTGGCTCATTGGAAAATGATTCTCAGCCTGAATCTTCGAAATGACCCTCATGCTGGATATCACACACTTGATCCTCTGGCTGAATCTCATGACTTTGGTTGTAAAGTAATTTTTCAGTCTGCTTTGAAGAACCTGTTTATCAGCTTATGTGTATGTTTGATATGCATGCAAATGCAAATGCAAATGTTATGCATGGTGCAAAAGAAAAAAGAAATCTGCTTGGGGAAGCAACTCTGGCGGGGAAGCAACTCTGGCAGGGAGCGAATCGCTGTATCAATCCTTAAATGCTTTGTGGGGAACGATCCGTCTGCCGAGACCGGGGAGCCACCGAAAATAAATCGGCCTTTTTTGAAAAGTTGACCTTGCTGGGGAAGTATCAACTATGGAAACTTTGCTTGGCGAGGCTCTGCGAGGAGAGTCTGTGAGGAAAACACTTCCTGGGGAAATGTCGTAGGAATCGACCTTTGCTGGGGATATGAACTTGCTAATCGTCCTCAGGCTGGGGATTAAAACAAATTTGTTAAAAAAGTATTCTGCTGGGGACGAGATGAACACTGGGAACACCACCCTCTTGTCTATTGGGTATGCGACTACTCCGCTGTTGCTAGGAAGATACAGTCTGGCACTGTCGACTCCACTTGGGGTTATATAGTCTGGATACTGTCAACTCTATTGGGGATATACAGTCTGGATACTGTCAACTCTATTGGGGATATACAGTCTAGATACTGTCAACTCTATTGGGGAACCTGCTTTGCAGAGGAGAGGCTTTGTCAACCGCTTAGGGGTGAGGATTCATGACTTGGCATCCGGTTCCTGTGACCTGTAACCAAAAAATACACGTATGCCCTGGGGAATTACTCGGTTTGAATTCACCGTCCGGGATTAAGCACATTCAAAGCAATTTTGACTGTTATCCTGCGCAAGTCATCTGCAAAGCCACCATTACATTCAGATGCAATATGTTTCCTTAAGAATTCAGACATCTTTTGCAAACAAACTGATAAATGAAAAGTAAAGAGGCTTTTTAACTGAGTTATTCGACTTTTGTTGGTTGAAAAATTTGTGTCAGGCATAGGCGAGTACATCAGGAAGCTGATCCCTGGAAAGAGGCGATCGCTATAAATTGAACAAGAGAAACTATCCTAATGGCAATGTGGAAACGGGGTCCCACCGAGTTTCGACTCTGCTATGGCTCATATGTCCACAAGACGCTCTGCTCATCTTTCTTTCTGAAGTGGATGATTAGTCGATCTTTTACCTTCGAAGATTGCCAGGTTGAATGAAACGGTGATATAACACGGATGAACTCAGATTGCAGTTATTCGCTTATTCCCTAACTTTTGCGTGGACCCCCTTTTTGGGTTTTCAATCCACCGGGATACCCTTTTTTGCCTGAGCCGCCATTTCGGGTTTTCGACTCACCGGGTGTACAATTTTTTTTTATATCCCTAATTTTTGCCCGAACCTCTTCATTCTTTTTTTTGGTTCGTCGGGATGCCCCTTTTTTGCCTGGACTATTCTTTTTACTGTCCAGCGGGTCTATTTTATGCGAAGTATTTTTTCACTGCGTCTGAGTTGACAGGGACGGGAAGTCTTCGCCATCCATGGTTGTTAGCATCAGAGCTCCGCCAGAGAAAACTCTTTTAACCACGTATGGACCCTCGTTGTTCGGTGTCCATCTGCCCCTGTGATCTGTGTTGGGAGGAAGAATTCTTTTGAGTACCAATTCACCGGCTCGATACTCCCGAGGGCGCACTTTTTGATCAAACGCTCTCTTCGTCCGTCTCTGATATAGCTGGCCATGGCATATAACTGCTAGTCTCTTTTCCTCAACTAGGCTTAGCTGATTGTATCGAGAACGGACCCATTCTGCTTCGTCCGGCTTCATTGTTGGTGCAGGGAAAAGTTATTCTGGCACAAAATGGCATATGAACCCCCTTCAGTGTGATCAACACTGCACCAACTCCGCGACCATTGACGTTGACCGCCCCATCAAACATCATAATCCATTTGGATTCAGGGTCAGGCCCCTCCTTCGGGAGTGGTTCCTCGCAATCTTTCGATTTGAGAAACATGATGTCCTCATCAGAAAAGTCGAACCTCATAGGTTGGTAATCATCAATCGGTTGCGCGGCAAGATAGTCTGACAAGACACTTCCTTTGATGGCTTTTTGTGAAGTGTATTGGATGTCATACTCTGTCAGCATCAATTGCCACCTAGCAACCCTGCTGGCTTTTCAAAAATATACTTGACTTGATCCATCTTTGATATCAATAGAGTCGTGTGAGTCAACATATACTGTCTTAGTCGGCGAGCAGCCCATGCCAAAGCGCAGCAAGTTTTCTCGAGCAGTGAGTATCTTTGTTCACAGTCGGTAAACTTTTTGCTAAGGTAGTATATTGCATGCTCTTTTCGATCTGACTCGTCATGCTGACCGAGCACACAACCCATTGACCTTTCTAACACAATCAAGTACATGATCAACGGTCTGTTCCTCTCGGCCTGTAGATTGGCCCCGATCTTGATCTCTTTCTTGTCGTCTTCGGTACCAATGTCGATGGTCTCAACCACCTCCTGATAAGGTGTGATAGCTCGGTCCTCCTGTTTCAACAACCTGGCTAACTCCTCAGGCAATTCCCAATCTTTCTCAACCCCTTCTTCGGCTTGATAGATAGGATTGTCGAAGTCATACTTGGCCATAGCAGTGTCGTTAGCAGTGAGATCCGGGTGATCAGTTTTACGAGGTGTTTTTTGGAAAGAAAAACGAAAAAGAAACATGAAAAAGAAACATTGCCGTTTTTGTAAAAGTAAAAATAATTGAATGAAAGAGAACACAAAATTGTTTGCAAAAGCTGTCCTTTATTGATGATAAAAATAATTGCGAAATGTAACTAAATGGATGGCCCTACAGATGAGTCATTACACCTTGGTTAAAGTGTAAGACTTTGTTATGCATGTGATAAAAGGAAAACAATAAAAATTACTCCTTCAGTAGAGTAAACCGGACGACTTTTTCAGACGACCAATTGTCGAGCTTTTCTCCTGGGACACACGGGCGAATCCAGCTATCTAAGTCACAGTCGTTGTCAGCCTTGTCTTCATTTGCAGCATTGACGGTGTGGGGAGAAACCAAACCCCCGTTGGAGAAAGTACCAGCTTCATTCTTCTGAGACCCCGGAGTATACCCCAATCCAAACTTGTCTTCTTTTATGATTGGCTCCACAAATTTGTCCCAGCCTTGGGCATTACCAGCCTTAACCACTTCAACAGCTTGCTTGTATGAAGAGATAGAAGTCCCGACCTTCTCAGACTCAGGTGAAAAGACAGTTTCGGGCGCGACCTCACTGATGTTTATGGCTTCGAAGCCCTGACACAGCATCTCATGCATCTCGCCATCCATCTCCACATACTTAAATGTAGACAGGTGGCTAACAAAAATATCCTCTTCACCACAGACGGTGATGATCTGACCTTCTAGTCCATATTTGAGCTTCTGGTGGAGAGTAAAAGTAACAGCATCGGCAGCATGAATCCAGGGTCGACCTAGCAGACAACTATAGGCAGGCTGGGTATCCATCACATAAAAGGTACTCTTAAATACCTGCGGTCCAATCTTAACTGGCAAGTCAACTTCGCCACAAACAGCTCGCTTAGAGCCATCAAAAGCCCTTACAACTAAATTACTCGGCCTCAGGGTGGCGTCATCGCAATCCAACTTTGTTAAGGCTTTCTTTGGGAGAACATCCAGAGAAGAACCTGTATCAACCAAAACATTGGAAAGCACCGTCCCTTTGCATTCCATTGTGATATGCAAGGCTTTGTTGTGATTCCTGCCCTCAGATGTTAGGTCATAATCGGTGAAACCTAGCGCATGGCTAGTGTGTACATTCGAAACTACCGACTCCAGCTGGTCAACAGTTATCTCTGGGGGAACATAAGCCATATTCAGTACTTTCAACAAGGCTGCTATGTGTGCCTTAGAGCACATCAATAGTGAGAGAATGGAGATCTTTGAGGGTGTCTGATTTAGCTGGTCGACTACCTTGTAGTCACTTTTCTTGATAATCCTCATAAACTCATCCACTTCCTTCTCGAATGCGGTCTTAGGAGGAGCTTCTTCAGTAGTAACCTCTTCGGTGGATACCTGTTTTCCTTTAGCCTTGGCAGCTTCCTCAGCTTCAGCATTCGTGCGGAATGTTGATGGTGCAAATAGGCGTCCACTGCGAGTGAAGCCACCAATTCCTCCAACATTGTCTACAGCGGAGCTACCAATGTCAATGTCTTCTTCGTTAACTTTCTGCCCCTGGCAGTAGACATCAGCCCCATAATGCCACAGGCTAGCACTGTCTTTCTCATACGGAATAGGTCCTGGTACCGTGATGGTGACCGGACCAATCAAAGTCGGTTGAGGGTTATCAGAGTAAATTGGTGCTGGACTTTCTGGGAAATATATTGTTGTCGGAGCGGGTCTCTCGGGAACATATATTTCTTCAGGAGTGAAATAAAACGTTACTGTCGACACATCATTCTTCACTGGACGAGTCTGATCGAACTGAAGACAACCTTCATCTATCAGTTGTTGAATACCCCTTCTCAAACTATCACATCCGTTCTCGGCAGCTTGACAATTTTTGCACTCTCCCCTATAGCCCGGGAAAATCCGTCCTTTCAAGAGTCGGTCTTTGACCATCGATAGCGAAATCTTCACTTCAGTCACATCAGAAACCAAATTCAAAGTTTCCCCACTATCAACAACATTAATCCTCTGCCCGCCGTGAGCTGGCATCGGGTTTTGGATAACATTAGGCACCGGAGAAAAATTGATGGCCTGGGTATCTCTCAAATCTTGTACCTTTAGCTGGAGAGCCTTGCAATTATCTATAGTATGGCCAGGTGCGTTGGAGTGAAAAGCACATCTGGCGTTGACATAACCTCTAGGCAGATTGTTGGGATCGACCGGTGGGGCCAGAGTTCTCAACGTAACCAGATTCATGTCAATCAGCTTGGGAAGTAATACAGAATAAGGCATTGGGATTGGCTCAATGACCCGATCCGCCTGCCTTGGACGTTGTTGATAGGGTCTCTGCTGACCCGGATTACCTCCTTGTTGTTGATTGTTGTACCTGGGTTGCTGTTGCGGATGATACTGCGGTTGAGGAACAGGTGTTAGAATAGTGATTGCGGCCACTTGATCTTGATAATAAATAGGGTGTCCTCTGCCCCTGCCTCTGCCAGCATATACAACGCTCGTCTCACCTTCTCTTCTTTGCTGACTCTCGATCCTTTCTCCAGCAATCACTATTGTCTTGAATTTGGCCCATCTTCAACAGACTCTCGATCCTTTCTCCAGCAATCACTATCTCTGCAAAGCTGATTGACGGGCAAGCAGCCAATCTCTCGATATAATTGCCTTGAAGAGTGTTCATGAACATGTCCGCCATCTCCCTTTCAGACATAGGGGGTTGGACGGATGCAACAATCTGTCTCCAACGCTGAGCATATTCTCTAAAGGTTTCCTTGGCAGTCTGAGACATTCCTTCCAACAAGGTCCGATTTGGAGCCATGTCCAAGTTGTATTGATATTGCTTGACAAAAGCCTCTGCCAAGTCTTTCCAGCTCTTGATGGTAGTACGAGACAAATGAGAATACCATTCACGAGAAGCTCCAGTTAAACTGTCTTCAAAATAGTACATCCACAACTTTTCATCTTCAGTGTGAGCTCCCAACCTTCCCAGATAAGATTGGAGATGAGTGCGTGGGCAAGAAGCCCCGTTGTATTTCTCAAAAGTAGGGGGTTTGAACTTGTGAGGGATCCTTACTCCATGAACCAGACCAAGATTGGTGACATCAAAACCTAAGGAATTTTGAGACTCCGAAGATTTGAGCTTCTCAGTAAGCTTATCCATACGGCGAGTGGTCTCAAAGGCCTCGTCGTGCAAAGAAAATTGATCATACTGACAATCTTAAGTAATGGGGCGCCTGTTAATCTGAATCCCTTGATTCACATTATACCTTCCGCCAATACCATTCCCAACATTTCCCGTGTTGCCAACATTAGCCGGGTTTCCATCAACATTTGCGTTACCCTCGTTTCCAGTGTTCACATGGTTATCAGTGTTCCCAGGGTTACCAGGGTTCCCCTCAGCACTTGGTATTTCCACCTCTGGATCAGGCCTCGGTTGCTCAACCAATTCCTTCAACTTCACCTGGGCTTCTGCCATACCAGTCATCAATGTCATGAACTGATCCATCCTTTCACGCATATCAGCCAGTTCTTTCTGTATCTGGTCCATTGCTAGTCGTGGACGATTTTCCTTTGTCGGGTACCTGTGAACTCGCTTGGGACCAATAACTGCCTGCAACAGGGAACAAACATTAGACACTGCGGTGACACCTGCAAAACAAACAAGGGTTAGTATGTATGGTATGCGATGCACTGCTTATTCGATTTTAAGGCCCCCCTTAAAAAGGGAATACCCTGCAAATGAATAAGCATGAGATGTTGGATGCAAATATGCAGATGATGTTATGCAATACAATGGCATGTCAATCAGAATTGTTGGATCCGCTTGAACATCTGTCAGGTTGCACTTCCTAGAGAGAAATTAAGAGGATCAAGCAAAGCACACCAAACAAAGGTCATGGGATGGATCATGTTATCCTTAATATCAACCATCCATTTTTGGTGGATTATGGTTTACACCTTATCAACACCCAAGTTTCATTGATATTAAGGATACTTGAACGGATCAACCATGAATCAAGGGTTTGTTGCAAGTCATGAGCATGGAGTTTAGGTTAAGAACCACCCAAAGGGAGTGTACTAAGGTTTAAACCTGCCAAACATGTTCTACAAAAGGTTCCCATAGTCATAATCCCATCTTTCGGATATTATCGGAGGAACGACTACTCGTATTCCAAAAATATTCTCAAGAGAGACTCTTACGAGTGTAGTATCGCGTAACAATCGTATCAAATCTTACACTTGAACGACTTTCGCACTACGTCCTACGAATAAGCCAAGATGGGTTTGGTAAACTAAGGTCCTTGGCTTCTAAGGTCTATATTGGAAAAAGTAATGACTAACCACAACTTACTTGTGTGACATTATTGATCCCAACATGACCTCCACCAAGTGAATGGGCTTGCAAGTCAACTTGCTAAGGAATAACTCCACACAAGTCAACAAGACTATGCCATTCTCCTATCCTAAGTGCACTCGAGTTCGGGTATAGAACTCATCTATCAAACAAACCAGCAGATACGGCAGTCATATGTACACAATGCAATAAAGCAGGTAAATGCTGAAAGATAAATAACTGTACAAAAGAATAAACACCCAATAAACAAACAACCTACAAAAGCTAGGAGGGACTCGCTTAGGGAAATCGGGTCCCCAGTAGAGTCGCCAGCTGTCGCAACCTGAAAAATAGAATGCGAAAAAAAACAATCGGCGAAGAAAGGAGGGAAAGGAAACGCTCGAAGTAAACCTGGAAAAAGGAAAGGACAAGACAGGGTCTCGCAACCAAATCTTGGGTTCGGGAGTCGATTATGCGAAGGGAAGGTATTAGCACCCCTACGCATCCGTAGTACTTTACAGGATCCACTTTTGTAGTTCTTGTCTAAAGGGTATGGGTTTATCTAATGTGTTATTTACTAAAAAAAAGGGGTCAAAAGAAAATGACTCGCACGGATGTCGCATCCACTGCATACGTATCTCATCTGAATATGAGAATCAGAGTCTTCGTAGCTCGGCTACCTAGGGGTTAAGGGTAATTGTGCTCGCTAAGACATCGCGTCTTATGCCTACGTGTCTCATATGGAATGAGAATCAGAGCAAGTTGTAGTTCGGCTAACTACGGGGTTATGGATTGGGTTTTGGACGAACGACGTTACTACGTAATCTACCGGATGCTCGACCTTTGGAGACTTACTCGCCTGTAGTAGAAGGAGTTAACGTGTTCTTAGGAGAAGAAAAATCAATGAGTTGGTAGGGTTAGGGACGCTCATGCAAAAAGGCAGTCCTTGACGAAGGAACCGCGCTACCTGTGGGGATACGAACACATACAAAACAAACATGTATAAAGTAAACGTGCCAACAAGGAAATCAGAATAAATCTCCCAAATGGTATCCCACAAGCAAAGTGGAATATCCAGCGAGCTATCCCTACAAAAGTCATGTGAGCCTTCACAAAAACTCAACAAAAGGGTTAGTGAAACACGATAAGCATTTTTTTCATGGATAACAGTATGGTTTCAGAAACCTCAAACCCTATGGCATACACTTCAGAAATTAAACGATTAAGCATTCAAGGCATTATTTATACATTCATACATAATTATGAACCCGTGGGCAAAAACCTAATGAAATTCATCCATCATACCTCAAACATTCAGAGTATTCAACTTCAAAGCACAAAGGTAATGGGAATAAGGGCAAACCTGATTGGAGAGATCGGTTGAAATCAAATGGCACGGCTGGATTTGCAAACCAATGTTAGGGTTTGCCTGAGCTGAAAGTGTGTGAGTCAGAATGAACCTTTCAGAGTTGCCTGGAGGTTGCTGCAGATTAATTCTCACTCTCTCTGTCTAGGTTTCTCTCCAGGTTTTGTCCAGGGTTTTGTTCCAAGGAAACCTCAGAGTGTTTTGCTTCTCTTCCTTTTTCTGTCTGTTCTCCCTCTTTTATAACCTGATTTTCATGGCTTTGTGGGCTCAAATGAGAGAGGTCCAAGTCCAAGATTTTTCTATTATATTTTATTTATTTATTTATTTAATTTTTTCTTCTTTTTTTTTGTTTGTTTTTTTTTTGTTTGCATAACACGTGGGCTTCGCCTAGCGAGCATGACAGCTCATGAACAAACCTTTGCTCCTTCAAGATTAACGTTTTGACTGACGAATACACCCCTGTTGGAAGTAACTCAAGTCTTTCCCTTGTGTTGACTGATCATCTAAATAGAACCCACAAAGTGTCCTGGATGATGTTCAAGCTTCTTGGAGCTAATCCCGATTGACATGATGAAATGCAATGTATCTAATGTTAAATGACCTAAAAATGAATGCGTGAATAAGGAGGGCAAATTTTAGGGTGTTACAGAAAGGTTAGAAAGCGAACCAAAACCGAGAAGTTTTATCAAATCAAAAACTAATAAAAATGTCAGAGATCTGGGTAAGGGGGTTGGTTATACAATGGGAAGGTTTTAAGCACCCAAAACATCCTTAGTACTCTAAGGGAGCCCTTTTTGCAAATGTTGTATGGTAGGTGGGTATTTGTGAAAATATTTGTGCAAACATGATTGGGGATATGAGAAAAGAATATACAAATTATTTACAATTTTGTTGTTTGAATGGATGAACCCATTGCCTACGTACCATCACAAAGGTAGGATCAAAACCTCGTAGTTCGGGGTAAAAATCTCAAAAGAAGTTGATGAATTAATTTGGCAAAAGCCTTAAGGTCTTTTGTTATCAAAGGGAGAAAACTTGACCTAAACCAACAATCCACCATGTGAGGAGAGCTTCAACATACTAGTGAGGGATCCACCCTATAATAAGTATGGAAGGTTTATAGTCCAATCACTAAGGATAAGGTGAGGTTTACATCAACCACTAAGATAACTCAAACCTATGGCTAATGTTTATGAAAAGGTTTTAAGAAAGGTGGTCATTGGAACCACAAAAACAACTTGAGTGAGTTGTATTTACAAATTAGAAGTATTCACAAAATGAAGTCAAAGTTGACTTAAGATTCAATTCAAAATAAGTGTTATATGAAAAGAGTTTGAAAAATCAAAGGCATATGGCCTAGGTTTCTAGTTTTGAAAACAATGTCAATGTTTGCACAAAATGAGTTTGGCTTGGGTTAGAGTGGAGAGAAGAAGAGAAGGGCTAGTCCTAAACATGCAAAGATGAGGGAAGAGAATAAAACCCTTGGATTTCCTTTATTGAGATCATAAAGATGATCTAAGATGCTCCTTTCCTTTGGACTTAGCAAGCAACAAGCAATTAACTTAAGCAGTCAAGGAAATATCCAATCAAGCTCCTAGAATCTCCATTTGGACTTGTTTTTCTCTTAGCTTGGATGCTCATGACAATGGTCCTTCTAACTATCTAAAGTTTGGAATCCCTATCACACAAGAACAAACAATCAAAAAGTTCACAATGCAATAAGAGGAATGGACAAAGAGAGAGTTTAGATTAGGGGTCTTTTCAAGTCAACTTCAAGATTTAAGCATTCTAAAGGCATGAGGCCTTGTTGCTCTTCAACATATTTAGCATTCTAAAGGCATGAGGCCTAGTTGCTCTTGAACTCCATTAAGCAGAGGTAAGGTCCTAATTCTAAGTCCTTTCTCCTTTTTGCATTGGGTTCACACAAACAAAAAAAAAACAAAACAAGCACAAGGCAATGATATATTTACACAATAATTTGCTCAAGTGAGAAAAAGGCAAATGAGATAAACATAAACATGAGCTCAAATGAGCAAAGGAAAAAGACAATATGAATAAATGAGCAAGAAATTAAATTGCATTAAAGTAAATTGTAAGAATTAAATGCTTGAATTAAAAGTTAGTAATTAGTAGTTAGTGTTAGTGTGCCATAAGGAAATTTAGCGCTATGTTAAGCAATCGTAAATGGACTAATGTAGTAGTCACACCTATCTGAGGCCGATCAATAAAACTATAGGCAAATAAACACAAGTTAGAGGTCATGACTAGTAAGCCAAGCTCCTACAACTTGTCATGCCAAAAGAAAAGAAGAATGACCTTGTATGGATTTTAGGTTGTTTGCTTGACCAAGAAGCAACCTATCTTGGACACAAAGAAATTCACTTGATCTTTGATCAAGATGAATTTGATTTGGATCAAAGAAGGTTAAGCCTCTCATATGTCAAGGCTAACCACAAATCATTAACTCATTGGTCAAAAGAAAAATAAGAAGATGAAGATGGAAATGAAATGGATCAAAATGAAAAGGGAAATGACATAACCAAAACAAATTGATCAAACATGGATAGAATCAACCTCAATCAATGGTAAACAGAAGTGAAATGAAGATTAGAAGTCAAGAAAGGTCAAACATATTTTTGGTATTTTTTGGAATGAAAATAATGCATAAAATAAAATGAACAAATGAGGTCAAACTTCAAATCCAATTCAAATCAACTTGGATAAGTCCAATTGGATCATCATAAGTCTAACATGGTCAAGCAAGGTTTGACAAATTTTCTCAATATTTTTTGAAAACAGAAACTATTTTTAACCAATTAAAAATGGAGAAAAATAACATATATGAACTAAAATCTCAAATAAATCTCAAATCAATTAAGAAATTGATGAGAATATTTTTCATAGACTTATCATCATTCATACATGTTAAGAAAATATTTTTGGCATTTTTGAATATCTAAAAGTATTTTAAATGAATTAAAAACAACTAAAAACAAAACAATTCACAAAAAATATTAAATGTAATCACAAAAATACTTAAAAATCAGATTATGAAACTAGAATTTAAGAGAAATTTTTTGCAATTGGTCCCATATATTTGTGATTCCAAATAAAGAAGTTATGAATTTTTGAAAATAAAAATAATTAAACGAAAATAAAACAGAAATTAATAAAATAGAAAAAAAAGGAGGCGTTGGATCCACGTTCATTAATTGACGTGCCCAATCTTAAGGCTCTCCGGCGCGCGCTCATCATGTACGTGGCCAATCTTAAGTCAAACATAACAAAGGCCAGGATTAGATCGTGACTAATGGATCCAAGGGCCAAGGGACTCCCATGTGGGGACGGTGGTGGAAACCACCATCTTCTCAAGTGAGAAGGCCAAATCCGGCCACCAGTTGCAGGTTTTGCAATCTCAACTAAAACACGCGATCCTTATACCGAATTAAAGCTAGGGTGATGTACATCACCCCTGTGACCTTAGATTTTACTCAAAATCCCTATGGAAGGAGAAATCTGAGGTTGAAAATCTAGGTGTCGAATCTGAAGTTCAGCAATTCATGAAATTAAAGCCACCATTGGCTTGCCTCTCACTCGAGGCCTTTAGAAAACCAAACCAACACAAGAAATGCACAATATATAGTGAGATTCAAAGCAAAACAGTTAGGCTGCAAACCTTTGAAGTGCAGCTTCAATGAGCACGATTCAACCAATCCTTCGCTTGCAGCTTGATCTTGATGTATGATGTGAAAGCTAGGCTTAGGAATTAGTATTGAAAATCAACTGATGTTGTTGAAAATCAAACTTGAAAAATGATATGAAAACTCAAAATTCCTTTGGTGTGAGTTTGGGAAATGAATTCAGCAAGGATTCAGGCGCCTTCAGGTTACCAATTGAATGAAGCAATGCATTATATTTATAAATGGAGCTGATGCAAAGAGGTGGAGAACTCCTGTGCATGAGAATTGGGTCCTCCATGCATGGGCCTGTACAGGCGCACGTGAGGCCCAAAATCAAATGGTTTTGCAAGCTGATAGCATGAGGAAAAGGTTTGGACGTGTGGTTTGCAAGGCATTTGCTTGTGCATCGAGATTTAACATGAAATGCATACATGGTCACAATTGTTCATCTCTTCGAAAATCCCATTTGGAAAATCCAAACATAGGCATGTGAATAATGGTTGGAAAGCTCTTGACATAAGGAACAAAATCTATGTTGAACAAAAATCCATTTGGTGTTTGTAAAATTGTGAAAACTGACCGTGAAGTTCAAGGTACAAAACATGTATTTGAAAAATTTGCCAAAAATGACCAACTTCAAGCCCTTATGTTTTAATGATGCATGCCTCAAATGTAAAAACTCTCAATATCAAAGTTGTAGAAATTTTCAAGACAATCAATTTGGACTTAACTTTTGCATCATTTGGATTTTCGATAAGAAAGTTATGGGCACTTGAAGTTGAACTTTTTCAAGATTCAATGGCTTTGGTCCAAAGTGACCTATAATGATTTGTATTCTCACATGTACTTATTTTAGGATTATGAAATTTTTTCCAACATAACAATTGAATTAGACATCTCAAAATTTCCAATTCACTTGGTCTCATCTCAAAATCATAAAAAATGAAGGAGTTAGGGCCTTGGGAACTTGACCCAAAATTAGGGTTTCAGTCAAAATGACCTATAATGTTTTGAAATGAATGATGATCTTCCAAGTTTCAAATGTATTTTTGATGAACATGAACGTTGTTCATATGGTTATTACGAACATGTTTTCTCTTGGGGTCATCTTCATTTGACAAACACATCAAAAGTTAGGTCTCAATGGATTTCAAAATAGTAAGATGATTTGACTAATCAACTTCTCAAAGCCAAACTTCAAATCTTGATGAAGGAATGATTGAGGATACTCACATAAACTCATATATGCATAAAATGATGAATGAAAGAACTTACCTTGATTTTTTTTGAACATAGGTTGAGATTTCTTCATGAGCAAGGCACAATCAATGCACAGTTGAATTAGGCTTTCCTTGGGAAACAATCCTCAAGCCCTTTGGTTTATCTTGATCAAATTGACAAATTGAGAAACTTGGGAGGCATATATTATGATTGAGAGCTTTGGGAACCATTGTCATGCTTGCTTTCATCCTCATCTGGCCATTTCATTGAGCATAGGGGCCTCCTAGGAGCCTTGGATCACATGACTGCTTAAGCTTCAAAACAAAACAAGTTAGTGACATATTTTTGTGATTTTGGTTAGTAAAAAAAATAAGAAAAGATATGATATACAATTCAAGCATGCTTGGTGGTCTCAAACCAACTCACACAAGTCCCAACCCAAGGGTAAAGGAACCAAAATGCTATGATCCTTGAGGCAGTGCAATGAGCAATAATATGATGCCATGAGGGATCTTAGGGTCAAAATTAGGGTCTTACAGATGCCCCTATTTAAGGTCCTTCTAGCCGGAGATATGAAGGTTAAAATCTTCGTCTCGACGAGGTAGAATGGGCATAAATAATAACAAAGAGACGAATTTTGGTCCCTAACAGACCTCATGATGCAAATGTATGGATGCAAAAGTTAATACTCTGTGGGGATATGTGTCCACAAAGAAATCAAGAGAAACTGAAAATCCATAAGAGTAATACACTCATAAATGAGACAGAGACTCTGGGGGGAATAAAGGGAATAAAATGCGTGAGCAGGTCACGGCTTTGAAAACTTGCTGGGAGACACGAAGGGATTCCATGAAAATAAATCAATGGAAAGACTCGAGTTGACGCAAAGATGCATGTATTGGCGAATATGCCAATACAACAAAACTATCCACAAAGGATACTTCGGATAAAAATCCGGACTCAGGTGAGGATATCCACAAAGGACTCAGCTGAGGAAGAAAAAAGAGGTATTACCGGTTACTGGGTAATAAACTCAAAGAGAGACATGTGATCCAAAACACCGGTATAAGGGTGAGAGAACAACACGCTCAGGGAGAAAGAATATCTAAAACCGGTAAAAGGGTGAGAGATATCAATCATCCAAAACATCTGAGGAAGACCTAAAAGGTATATTTCAACTCAGGGAAATCTGACTCCATAGGGGACAAAAAGTCATAATAGGGAGCAGAAGGAAGGAACACTAGGGATACGGGTTACTGGGCATATAATAGGTGAACAACCCGGTGTGAATTGGGGAATATTTCCAAGACACTCATCATCCGAAAGGAGGGCTGAAAAAGCAAACTGGATTTACCGGATGGGCATTCGATTCCATAAGGAAATGTGAATCTTACTCGACTGGGGAAGAAAAATACTTTGACTGAAGAGCGCATGAGATATATTATCTATTACCGTCAGAACGTAGATAACATAATCGCGTGGAAGATTATCCACAACCGGTTACTGGGTTAATAAAGGATAAATCGACCGAAAAGAAAGGTCATCGGGATATCGGCTATTGGGTATAAAATGATGACCAATCCAAAGGAGAAACGATCATTACCAAACAAGGTTAAATGAAAGATGACTCGCTGGGGATAAATTGCTTAACAAAAGCAATCATCCCAGATATATATCACCGGTTACTGGGAGATATACTCAAAACGAAGGAATATCAATATCGAATATTGGATAAAGATAACCAACAAAGAGGGGATTACATATACCGGTTACCGGGTAGAAAACCACGGGTAAGAGTAATCGTCATCGGTTAGGATGAACAACATCAAGGATTAACTCTGCAATGGGATAAAATGGGGTTTACAACTACCAGTTACCGGGTAGAAAACCACAGAAATAGGACTTACAACTACCGGTTACTAGGTAGATGGCCAGGGAAGATCCGCTGGGGAGAGAATGAACAATTACTGTTTACTGAGCAATTGGTCACCTGAACCACAGGGAACTGCAGGGCAGATAAGCAGAAAGGAGTCAATCTAGGAACAAACTAGAGAGACACAATGAAACAAGACTCAACCCAATGAAACAAGACTCAACCCAATGAGGATATAACTCAGGGGAGTAATTCCATCCCAATATATATTTAGGTAGGAAACTGAAACAATAATCCTCCATGAGTGTCGCATCGCGCGAAAAACCGGCGGGAAAAGAAAGAAACAACAGAGCCGCCACCGTGCGTTATTTATCCCAAAAGAGGGAAAGGAAACGCTCAGAGTAAACCTGGGAAAGAACATGGTCTCGCGACCAAAGAGTATGGGTTCGGGAGTCGGTTATGCGAAGGGAAGGTATTAGCACCCCTACGCATCCGTAGTACTCTACGGGATCCACGCACAAAAGGAAGGATAAATTGGTTGCTAAACACTGCTCAAATACTCACACACCCTGGCTGAAAGAGACACAAGAAAATAGACAAGACTGACTCGGCAGGATGTCGCATCCTGGGCCTACTTAGTCTATCAGGCATAGACATCAGAGTCGAAGTAGTTCGGACTGGGGAGACGACACATGCTCGCTAGGATATCGCATCCTATGCATACGTATCTTCTCGGACGAGAGAAGAATCAGAGCATTCGTAGCTCGGCTGACACGCACACAAACAAACACAGGCAAAGGCAAACGTGGAGCCTGAATGCCAATCACTGGGCTTACATCAGCATCCGAACCTAAACACACAAGAAGGCAAACATGGAGCCTGAATGCCAATCACTGGACTTACATCAGCATCCGAACCAACAAACCCACACTGGAACCCGAATGCCACTCGATGGACTTACATCAGCTTCCAAGCACACAACAACACAACAGGTTAATAGGGAGTCGGGGACTCGAGCCTATAACTGTCAAGCACACACTCAAACAAACAGACAACAAATTGCTAAGGAGTCAGGCACTCGAGCCTAGCAACTGTCAGACAACACACACAAAAAAGAAAAAGGGGCGCCCGGAGAGATCAGCTCAATCTCCTGCCTACATACTTCATCTGGTATGAAGATCAGGGCGATGTAGTTCCCCTACGCAGGGATAAGGATCTAGCCTAACCAGATAACAGAGGGAGACACAACTAGGGAGACTACGACTCGAGCCTAGATGTTATCATGCAAGATCATCCCTAAGTTAAGGTTTCTAGCTAAATGGCACAAGGGCCAACCTATCCTGAACAGACACAGGAAAGAGCAAGGTCTCGATTGCAACTAGGGCAAGAGAAAGGGGATATCTCAATCACAACAGGGGTGAGAGAAAATTGTTAGTGTTAGTGGTTAATCAAACTCGACAAGACATCGCGTCTAGTGCCTACGTATCTCACCTAAACATGAGAATCAGAGTTGCCGTAGTTCGGCCAAACAACTCTAAACATGGCTCACACAGGAAGTAAGCCACACAGACTTGACTTGCACAGGAAGCAAGCCAAGTAAAACCTAACTTGCACAGGAAGCAAGTCTAAACTAATCCTAACTTGCACAGGAAGCAAGTCAAACAATCCTATCTTGCACAGGAAGCAAGTCAAACAATCCTACAAGCACAGATAGCACACGCTATACACAAACAAGTGGCTCAAACAAGGGTTAGGTTTTAGTCAAGGGGTCATATCAACCTCGACAAACAAACCTCTGGAACTGGGTGAATGTGCTCTTAACCTTGCCATTGAGGGGCTAAGGTGAAGCAGATGAAAGGTGAGTGAAGGTAAGACTTCACAGCTCTTATCCCTGGCCTGGGAGAGCTCAAGACAAGAATGTGTGGGTTCAGAAAGTGGGAACCCTTCTACACATTTAAAACTGACTCAACTGTACGATTGTACAAGATCTTGGGTTTTTATCTGTAATGCATCAACACAGTGGTGTGAGCAAAGCAGATGACACACTGAATAGTGGGGGATAGATTGCATATCCCTACCTTCCACCAATTGCCTCTTCACTTAGGAGGGCTTTGACTCCATACAAGGACAAAAGTAAACATCCACAAACATTGCCTCTTAAGGAGGACTTCAGACAGTTGCCTGGCCAAGTAATAGGCCAGGTCTTCCAGACTACATGGAGTAAAAGAGACATACCTCAATGCAAATTGCTTATACAAGCAAAGCAAAGCAAAAAGTTCACAAGGAACTAAGCAACTAAAAGCACCTGAAACAGTCAAGCAGATGTTAGTATGCAACTTCAAACAAAACAAACAGAAACAGACACCAACAGTTAATTGGAGGCACATGGATGTGCAAGGCACAAGGCTTAAGGCATGTGAGCCAAGCCACCTACAAAACAAACAAGTTAGACAATGATTTTTAAGCAAGCTCAATCAAAAGAATTGGTCTCAATGGCCATTTGATGGTCAACCTGAAAACACAAGCTCAAAGGTGAGTAACAGGACCACTAGGGCAAGCCTAGGGTCAAAAATGAATGAGAAAGTCAGAGCAGCAAGGGGTAAGTATCCAAAATCATGTTCAAACAATTAGGAAACAAAACCAATTGGGTTCACATTCATATCAATCATCATCATCATTTCATGAACCATTTAGGTCAAAACATGGCAAACAGGAGCTCATAGAAGTCAACAACAAGACTTAACTCAAAAGCAATCCTAAACATTTCCAAAAATCACCAAATAAATCATGATCAATCCTAACACATAGCATGGTGAGCATGTCAAATTTCATCTCATTTGGACAAGTGGAAGGCAGTCAATGAAAATCAGAAAGTCAAAGCAATTTTGAACATGCTTAAGGAAGTCAACCAAACATGCATCAACTTAGAAAAATCATAAGTCAAGAATGGTGTATGATAAATGAGTGGGATCAAAACCATGGCAAAGATGAGGATGTCTAGTTATCTCATGCAAAATTTCATGTCCATCCAATAGAGTATGAGAATTTCACAAATGAAATGGGAACATGTGTCACAAAAAGTCAACATTTGACTAAGCAGGGGAGAAAATCTCAAACAATTAGGAAATGCCACAAATAATTCCAAGAAAAATCACATGTAAACTAGACATACAAGAGTAGGTTCATGCAAAAAATTGGATCAATTGGAGGTCAATAAGCATGGCTATGAAAATCATGAAGTTGGACATCAATGGTGTGACACAAATTGTCACACCCTAATTCAAAAATTCATAACTCATAAACCAGCAATGATAAATTCACAAACTCTACACCAAAATCACCATGAGTGTGTCTAGTTTAAGCACAAAAAATTTGGGAGCCATTGGATACATTCTCATCATTTCACAATTGATTTGGCAAAGTGTACAAAATTTGGTCACATGTCACAAACCCTAGCAACATTTAAAAACCATCCATCAAAAAATTCTGGAAAAATAATGATAAAAAAGTAGAGATCATGATGAACACAACACAAAAAATCCCATTAAATTTGGATTAAAAATGAACAAGTTATGATTTTTGTAAGTTAGGCATGGCAAATGAAACAAACATTACAAAACAAAATGATTAATGGAATAAATAAAGAAACAATGGGGGGGTCAACGCCCCGGTCAACGCGCCAACATGGCCAATAGCAGGACGGCATGGCAGCGCTCTTTTTTAATATATATTTTAGAAGGCGTTAAATAAATGAATTGGCATTGCGCCCCAGTGGTAAAACACTTGGTATTTGACCCAAAGGTCTGGGGTTCGAATCCCCCTCGTCCCAGGCCTTTTGGCATTTATTTAGAAACAAGGCAAGGCAATTGCTACAGTAAGCACAATGCAGAAAACACATTACAGTGTAGCAGCACAATGCAGAAAACACATTACAGTATTCATAGTGCAGAAAAAGTACTTACAATTGAAAATTTTTTTTGTTCCAAATCCAAGAATAAACATATCAATGTGTACATCTAAGCATATACATCAATAATCTAAAATTATTTTTCATCAATTTAGTTCAAAACGGAAGAAACAAACAAAAACAACTTTGACCATCAAACTTAAAATCCACTTTTCTCTCTTGATACCTAACCATTTGTCTCGATTCAAAGCCCATCATGTTTATGGTGAAGAGATCTATAAGATGTATTACATGATTTTGGAAAAGGTTGAGGTCGAAAACTCACCTAATTTGTGGGACAGTCGTGATGTAGCTGTTGTTTTGTTACAATTAGCCAAAACAGTTGCTCAGCAAGTGTCCAAGAGGTGAATGGTGGAGTTGGCTTGGTTCATGGATGCTGGAAAATGCTCAAACCATGGACTGTCATGGATGATATTTGAAAAGAGCAGTCCGACAACAGCCCTCCCGGTTGGAGAATGGCAGCTGAAATGCACTTATAAAGATGCTTGAATGATGTAGCAATACTAAACAGGTCGTGGCCTTTGAGGTTTTTTGGAAGAGCTTGGAAAAATGCAAGCAAGATAATGCTTTTGAGAGAGTGAAGTTCTGTGTTTTTTAGCTGCTAAGTAGAAGTTTCATTTTGACAGTAAATGAGAAAAAAACTGCTGTTGGATGTTGTTTTGTGGTGGTAGAGCAAGGGCCAGGCTTGGTCTTTTGTGTTTGATAGGGTTTTCAAATGCCAAGAATGAAAATGAAAGTGAATGAATTTCTATGTCATCAATGCAATTGATGCTGCTGCTGGTTTTTTATGACAGGGAAATGCAGTTTTTTTGATTGTACCAAAGCCAGGCTTAGTTCATTTTGTGAGTTTTGGAATGATTTGGTAAAATGCAAGGATGCAGTCTTTTGGAGAGTGAGTGAGCCAAGGCCTTGTTGCTGTGTGATGGTGGCTGCAATTAGCCTTTCTCTTGACAGAAAAGTGGTGCATCCAAACTGTCGTTGGACAGTACAAGGCATGGTTGCAAGATGTGGTAGCATGGTGACAATGTACCTTCTTTCCAAAATTCAAGCAACTAAGGCATGGCTTCTTTTTGCTGTTGGTTTAGGCTGCAAGATGAGGTCTCAAATGACAGAAAAACAATGATGCACAATGCTGCTAGGTTGTGGTACAAGGCATGGCATGGTTAGCATGGAGTGGTATGGGTGCATTTGTACTTTTTCAAATTTCAAGCAAGTTAAAGAATGGCTTCATGTACTGCATAATTGAGCTTGCAAACATGTTTTAAATGACTTTTCTGAGCTGTTCCAATTGGCCAAATGTTAGAAAAATGTTTATTTCAAAAAGTCAAACATTGGTCAAACTTGCATTTAAATGAGATAGGTCAAAAAATGCCATTTTGATTGGTGAAGTTTTGGCTCATGAAATTTATATTTTTGGAAAGAGGGGATCAAATGTGACTTGTAGGAAAAAACCCCACCAAAATTGGCCAAATGGTTTGAGAGATATGGCCTTTTGAAGTTCAAGATTTTCTGAAATCGATTCGATCATAATTTGCCAACCACACATGGGAATTGAGAGTTCTAGGACTTTTTGGAAATGGGAGAACAAGATCTTCAACTTTCATGTTGGGCAAAAATTCATTTGAAGCTTTTATCATGATGTAAGTTTGAGGATCAAGACTTTCCATTTTTGGTAAGTTTCAGTTACAGGTCCAGTTTCCATTTTGGGAAATTTTTGATCTGGCTTCAAATTCTTCCATGATGGTGTTTGGCATGATATATGATGACTATTTGGCCATGAATGAGCTCTCACAAACCAATTCCAATCATCAAATCACTGATTAAATGGACAGTTGACCAACAGTTGACTTTTAGGGTTTCTGACTGATTGTGCATTGACTGATGACTTCTGAGCCTAATTCCTTGAGACCTTGACTTCAAATGATGTCCCAAGTTGTATGGACTCTTGATTATTGATCATGGTGTCCAAATTCCACAAGAATGGCCACCATCCACTGCTTTGACTGACTATTGACTGTCTTTGACTTTCTAGGGTTTTTGACTGTCTGTATATGAACTGATGACCTCTGAGCCTTCAACCCTTGACTTGAACACTTCAAATGGACCCACAAGTCATGTGAACTTGATGGACAAACCCTAGGGTCTTGGCTCCTTGAGAAATGCACTTACTTGCTTGGCTGACTGATCTCCTGATCAGTTTGACCTAATTCTTGACTGCTTGCTCTTGAGGCAACTGGGGACAATGCAAATGATATGCAATGGATCATGATATGCTATGACCTAATATGAAATGGTATGTACAATGATAGGTGCAAATTTGAGGTGCTACAATGAGGATATAACTCAGTGAGGATATACACTTTCTGCCTATAGGGCTAACTCTATATGGAGAGATCAAACACAAACATCTTCTTGGGGAAGAACATTTCACCACTAGCAGGAGATAACAAGAAAAGATATATGGCAAAGAATGCAACATAAATATTTGAATTCTAAAATTATGCATGTATATGCGTGGTTCATGTATAATGAATGCTGACAAACAGACATATTTAACACAAACAGGTCCAAGAATCAATGGACAGACATCCGGTACAACATCTCAAAAGAGAAGGCCATGCCCACAGGAGAGGATCCAATCTGGTGGGGAGCACCAAATACCGAGAAACACCAATCACCGCCGAGGATCAAGCAGAGTCGCTCCCGGGGACCAAGACTACTGCTAGGGGAACAAGCAGGGTCGTTGGGGATTAGAGACCGCTGTTGGGGATCAGCCAAAGGACACAACTGCCAAAGCTGGGTATCTTCCAACAATTCTCGGGAACTCGAAGAGATAACAATAAGATCCATCATGGATGAACTCTCTTGGGGATTTCATCGGGGGATAATGAGAAATTCTGTGGGGAACAACCTCCAAACAGAAACACATCAAGCATTCTCTTCTCCACTAAAGGGACATCTCTGCTGCGGAGAAAGAAACTAATCACTCCATTGGGGAAGGAAACAACACATCCTCCTCGAAGTTACAACGTCAAACTAGGATCAGGTAAAGTCTCAGCTGGGGAAGCTACAAAGCCATCACCAGGGATTTGCTGCTAAATAGACAAAAGCTCTGATGTAGAGGAAACTCTACCGGGGAGCTCAACATGGATAAGATCCATCGTAGAAGAACTCTACTGGGGAATCTATCAAGGAAAGATATGAAACTCTATGAGGAACAACCACCAAATAGAAGTTCCAATAATCATCATATTTCCTCATATCTGCTGAAGAAATATCTCTTCCAAGGAGAGAGAACCACTGCTCCGTTGGGGGAAGGAAATAAACATCTTCAACACCAGCTCTGCTAGGAGGAAACTATCCCACAAGGAGGAAAAACAAACATATCAGGCTTTGATCAGGAAGCTCCACTGGGGAAAGACTGCTTTGATCAGGCAACTCTAACTAGGGGAAAGTCTAATGTGAGCAACCCTACTGAGGATGAGTGGTAAGCAAACATGTTGGGGAAAAATTGCAAGCCAACCTGCTGAGGATTTCCACTCATGCTGGGAATTCCTGCTCACTCTGCGGGAGATTTCCATTCACAATGAGGGAAAAACCAACATCCTCGAAAATAGATAGCATATCAACTTTTATCAATCTACACGGGATTTTGGGTCAGCCCATGCAAGGGATGACAACCATATAATTGACAAAACACAGATGCTGGACTCAGACTCCCTGGAGATCTGAGGATTGAGGTATACACATCTCCAAAAGATCAAGGCCAAAACTCCAGACTTCCTGGGGACTTGATGACGTATTACCTTCCTATGCTCGTTGAGGAGACAACCTAAAAGATGATGAAGAGGAATACAAATATGCTAGGAATATGAACAAATGTCTTACCCTTTTGGATATCATACTATCCTTGGGAGAGCACTAAAGACATTCTCATTATCCTTTCAGTCATTGTGAATGTTCACTTTGTTTAAAAACAGTTTTACAAAAACTTTATTTGTTTAAAACAATGATATTTATCAATTAAAACATGCAAACATTTGTTAAATAGAAACAAATAAGAGTGCAAAGAATTGGACAAAGGCTCAAGTTTATTTGATAGAATGGTAGTCTGCAAATGGCAAGACTCCATGGATCTTTACAAATTTGAAATTGGTGATATATATTGGAAAAAGGGCTACATTGAACATAATGACTATTTCTCCCCCAACTCTGAATCCAACGTATTTCAAGCTTCAGTTGACGATGACTGAGCGAGAATATTTGACAAACGACAGTTGTGGAACAAATTCTTGTCAGGATGCAGTTACTTGCCAAATCCCTAATTTTTGCCTAGATTGCCCCAGGGTAAGGTACTTAATCTAGTGGGATATATATATTCATTTTTTTATGTCTCTAACTTTTTCCTGGATCGTCCTTTCGGGTTTTCAATCTACCGAGACGCTCATTTTTGCCTAAGTCTCCCTTTCGGGTTTTCAACTTAGCGAGCTATTCTGTTTTTATTTTAGGCGAAGTATTTCTTGATTGCATCTGAATTCACAGGATGAGTGAAACCCTCCCCATCCATAGTTGTAAGTATCAAAGCACCGCCTGAAAAGGCTCTCTTAACAACATATGTACCTTCATAGTTTGGAGTCCACTTGCCCCTGGAATCGGGTGCGAAAGACAAAAATTTCTTGAGCACGAGGTCACCTTCTCCGAACATACGAGGCTTGACCTTCTTATCAAAGGCTTTCTTCATGCTTTGCTGATATAACTGACCATGGCACATGGCAGTTAATCTCTTCTCCTCTATCAAATTCAGTTGGTCATAACGACTCTGAACCCATTCAACATCAGTCAACTTGGCTTCCATCAAGAGTCTCATTGATGGGATCTCAACCTCCACGGGGAGCACAACCTCCATGCCATATACAAGGGAGAAAAGGGTTGCCCCTGTTGAAGTGCGGACGGATTTACGATAGCCATGCAAGGGAAATGGCAGCATCTCATGCCAATCTTTATACGTAACCACCATCTTCTGAATAATCTTCTTGATGTTCTTCTTAGCAACTTCAACAGCCCCATTCATCTTGGGTCTGTAGGGAGAAGATTTATGATGTGCAATCTTGAACTCGCTACACAGCTCATTCATCATCTTGTTGTTCAAGTTAGATCCATTATCAGTAATGATCTTGTCTGGCACACCATAACAGCATATGAGTTGATTCTTGATAAACTTCACAATCACCTGCCTAGTCACATTCGCATACGATGCCGCTTCAACCCACTTGGTGAAGTAATCAATATCTACAAGAATAAAACGGTGATCGTTCGACGCCTTTGGCTCTATCATGCCAATCATGTCAATTCCCCACATGGAGAAAGGCCATAGTGATGAAATAACATTCAGCATAAATCTTATCCGCATAAATCTGACACTTGTGGCATTTCTTCACATATTTGCAGCAATCAGACTCCATTGTCAGCCAATAGTAGCCTGCTATCAACATCTTCTTTGCCATGGCATGTCCATTGGAATGAGTACCAAATGAACCCTCATGGACTTCAGTCATCAACAGGTCTGCTTCGTGTCTATCCACGCATCTGAGCAGAACCATGTCAAAATTCCTCTAATAAAGCACATCCCCATTGAGGTAGAAGCTGCCAGATAATCTCCTCAAAGTCTTCTTATCTTTAACAAATGCCCCAGGAGGGTAAATCTGAATCTAAAGAAAACACTTGATGTCATAATACCATGGCTTATCATCTTTCACTTCTTCCACTACAAATACATGAGCTGGTCTATCCAAGCGCATCATAGTGATATTGGGGACTTCATTCCAGAATTTCACCACAATCATCGAAGCAAGCGTAGCAAGAGCATCTGCCATCTGATTCTCATCTCGAGGAATATGATGGAAGTCAACCTCAATAAAGAATGTTGAAATCCTTCTCGCATAATCCCTATATGGGATGAGGCCAGGCTAATTCGTCTCCCATTCACCCTTAATCTGATTTACAACAAGGGCCGAATCACCATAAACATCAAGATGTTTGATCCTAAGATCAATACACTCTTCTAAACCCATAATACAGGCCTCATACTCCGCCATATTATTCGTGCATTTGAAAGTTATCCTTGCTGTAAAAGGAAAATGTGTGTCTTGAGGAGTAATAATCACTGCCCCAATACCATTTCCATATTGATTAATAGCACCATCAAACACCATGCCCCATCGGGAACCAGGCTCTGGCCCTTCATCGAGCGTAGGCTCATCGCAATCTTTCATTTTCAAATACAGAATCTCCTCATCTGGGAAGTCGTACTGCACAGACTGATAATCCTCAATTGGTTGATGTGCCAAGTGGTCAGCCAAGATACTACCTTTAATAGCTTTCTGAGCTCGATACTGAATATCATACTCAGACAACAACATCTGCCAACGGGAAATCCTCCCAGTTAAAGCAGGCTTCTCAAAGATATACTTGATTAGATCCATTTTGGATATCAACCAAGTCGTATGATTTGACATATACTGGCGTAAGCGCTTATCAGCCCAAGCCAAAGCACAACATGTTTTCTCAAGCATTGAGTACCGAGACTCGCAATCGGTGAACTTCTTACTCAGATAATATATAACATATTCTTTCTTCCCCGATTCATCTTGCTGACCCAGAACACAACCTATAGAGTCTTCAAGAACAGTCAAGTACATAACCAAGGGTCTCCCTTCAACAGGCGGAGACAAAATCGAAGGCTCGGACAGATACTCTTTAATACTATCAAAGGCCTTTTGGCAATCCTCGGTCTAATCATGACGCTGATCTTTCTGGAGGAGCTTGAATATTGGCGCACATGTGGCAGTGATGTGGGATATAAATCTGGAAATATAATTCAAGCGGCCAAGAAAACCTCAGACTTGCTTCTCAGTTTTGGGCGCATCCATCTCTTGTATTTCTTTGACCTTGGCAGGATCAACTTCAATACCTCTTTCACTGACAATAAAGTCCAATAACTTGCCAGAATGGACTCCAAATGTACACTTGTTCGGATTCCGACGGAGTTTGTACTTCCTGAAACGCTGAAAAAGCTTCAACAAGTGTTCTACATGTTCAACTTCCGTTCTCGACTTCGCAATCATATCATCAACATATACCTCAATCTTCTTGTGCATCATATCATGAAACAAGGTAGTCATAGCTCGTTGATACGTGGCTCCGGCGTTCTTCAAACCGAAGGGCATCACTCGATAACAGAATGTTCCCTGAGGTGTGATGAATGTTGTCTTCTCCGTATCCTCAAGTGCCATTTTGATATGGTTATAACCGGAAATCCGTCCATAAATGAGAAGACATTGAATTTAGCTGTATTATCTACCAACATATCAATGTGTGGCAGAGGAAAATCCTCTTTCGAACTAGCTTTATTCAAGTCTCTATAGTCCACACACATTCGTACTTTTCCATCTTTCTTAGGCACGGGCATAATATTGGCCACCCATTTAGGATATGTAGAAGTCACCAGAAACCCCGCACCAATTTGCTTCTGAACATCTTCTTTAATCTTCACTGCCATATCAGGATGACTTCTTCTGAGCTTCTGCTTCACAGGCACACACTCAGGCTTCAAAGGAAGAAAATGTTGCATGATATCAGTATCCAGACCAGGCATGTCTTCATATGACCAGGCAAAGACGTCGACATATTCTCGCAGCAACTCAATCAACCCCTTCTTCACAAACTCTTCCAGGAGTACCCCAATCTTCACTTCACGAATGCAATCTTCAGACCCCAAGTTGACTGTTTCCAGATTCTCAAGATGCGGCTGAATGATCTTATCCTCATGCTCAAGCAAACGGGTGATCTCATATGGAATATCTTCAACATCATCTTCCTCTGCCTCAAAACAGGGAACTCAAAGTTGGGAGATGGTGTTGGATCATTATGTTCAATGGGTTTGATCAACCTGCATAATGATTTTGGATATAAAAGAGATTTTAGAATTCAAACAAGGCAAATCATTATGCAGATGAAAAGATTGATTTTATTCTCTTTTTAGGGTTTTATGGTGATCACTAATTTCATGCAAAAAAGCAAAAAGGAAAAAAATAATTTGAAAAAACAAACATTTGACATGTAATTATTGAATGAATATCATTGTATTGATCAAAAATGTGCCAACAATGTCATCACTTCTCCTTTTTGGCATGAGAGAAGGGTTTTTAAACAAAAGTGAACACATTACGTGGACTTATGGACAACTGTTGGAACATCAACAGCGACCCAATTATTGCAGACTCCTTCAGGGATGACAAAGTTGCCAGAATCTTCCTCTGCATCATCTTCCACTATAGCAGCAGCCTCTTGGTCGTCGACCGTGTGGATGAAACCTCCACTCTGGAACAAGCCACGCTTATTTAAAGTGCCTGAAGAGTACCATATGCCAGCCCGGGATTTATTGTCTTCCAGCTTAATCATTTGTCCTAAACCAGTAGTTGCGCCATGCTCAATGGCCAACTTTGCATCATTGTAGGATGCAAATGAAGAAGATCCTTTCCTCAAATGCTCAACAATAGATAAGGCTTAGAACGGAGTCCCAACCTCATCCTCAGCATCTATATAGGAAAAGGAAGACAAATGGCTTACCAAGAGAGCCTTCTCTCCCCCTACCACCACCAACTTCTTGTTCTTGACGAACTTTAACTTTTGGTGTAGGGTGGATGTCACGGCGCCTGCCTCGTGAATCCATGGTCTGCCAAGCAAGCAGCTATATGATGGGTGGATATCCATGACCTGGAAAGTGATTTGGAAATCACTAGGTACTATCTTGATTGGGAGCTCAACCTCGCCAATCACAGTTTTCCTGGATCCATCAAAAGCTTTAACTACCACTCCACTCTGCCTCATGGGAGGCCCCTGATATGAAAGTTTGGCTAGAGTGGATTTTGACAACACATTTAGCGATGATCATGTGTCTACCAGCATATTAGACAATGCATCATCCTTGCAATTCATTGAAATGTGTAGAGCCAAATTGTGGTCTTTTCCCTCCTCGGGAAGATCAACATCGCAAAAGCTCAAATTGTTACAAGCAGTTATGTTTGTAACAATGCTATCAAACTTTTCAATTGTGACATCGTGATCCACGTATGCCACGTCCAACACCCTCTACAAAGCTTCACGATGTGGCTCAAAATTTATCAGCAAAGATAGGACAAATATCTTTGACGGAGTTTGAAGTAGTTGATCTACAACATTATATTCGCTCCTTTTGATGAGCCTGAACATCTCATCACACTCCTCTTTCAAGATGCCATTCTGGCCAACAGGGACATGAGCTTTAGCAACAATGGTAGGTTTATCAACAACAAATGCCGGATTTGGAGAAGAAGAAGAAGTCCCTGCAGGACCGACAAAATTATTAACAACATCAGCTCTTCTCAAGACGTCTTCATGGGGTTTCGGCGCCGCCGAAAAACACGACCATTGTGGGTCACACCACTAACGTAAGAAATACTTACCACAGAAGTGGATGGCAAAGGCAACTCCTTCCCATCTTCTAACGCAACCGCGTTATATCTGTAGGGAACTGCTCTATCTGAGGAGTACGAAACCGGGCCCGCTGGCTTGATGATAAGAGTTGGAGAAACCTTCTTCTTGCTGCCATCATATCTGACAATAATAGGTTCGAGTATTCTGAATACAAGTGATATAACATTCACTTCATCCTCATCTCGATTCTGAAGTATCTCGATCACACCCTGATCCAGCATCTCTTGGATGTCCTTCCTGACTTGGCGATATCCCCTCTCGTTGACAGTGCACACACGACAACTGTCATGGTCATGCTTATAATAACTGTATCCACATAATAGTCTATGCATCTCGACCAATGATTGTCTGATATGGCCGACACACCGGACTTTGTATTTGCCAGGGCAACCCTGAACCATGTTAACAGCTGATTTCCCATGCTCGGGCAATAGGTTCTTCTTAACATTTGGACCCACGTCCTCAAAAAACAAGATCCCACTTCTAACAAGGTCTTGACCTTGGTTTTCCGGGGATAACAGTTCTCAACATCATGTCCAGGAGCACCGGAATGATAAACACAATGAAGCTCGGGCTTATACCACCACTGAGGATTGGTCGGTACGGCAGGTGAGTCACGTGGAGTAATCAGCTTTCGGTCTATCAACGAAGGTTAGAGCTCAACATAAGTAATTGGAATTGGATCAAAACTGACCCTCTTCCTATCATAGCTAGTGTTGTATTGTTGTTGTTTCGAGGCTGGTAGGCCTGTTGTTGCGGACGATGCTGTTGTTGTTGATATTGTTGATATTGATGTTGCTGATGCTGATAATGTTGGGTTTCCCTAAAGGCAGGTGCTATATGAGCCACCTGGTGCTGGTTACTGGCAGGGCACACAATCTTCCTCTAGACATAGGGTCTTCTTTTAGCATGGGAAGACACGACATGTGCCTCTCTCTCTTTCTTCTTTGCAAAATCCCCATAACGCTTTGCAGAAGAGCCTTCATCTCTGGTCAGGCGTCCTTCCCTGACTCCTTCCTCTAGTCTCATCCCCATATTCACCATTTTGGTGAAGTCCGAGGGAGCGCTAGCTAGCATCCTCTCGTAGTAAAATGAACTCAAGGTCTTCAGAAAGATCTTGGTCATTTCCTTCTCTTCAAGTGGGGGCACAATCTGTGCGGCCAATTCACGCCACCTCTGAGCATACTCCTTGAAAGTTTTCTTCTCCTTATGGGACATAGCCCTCAGCTGGTTCCTATCGGGAGCCATATCAATGTTGTACTTGTACTTCTTGACGAAAGCTTCGCCAAGGTCGTTGAAGGAGCAGATGTTCGCACTATCCAGACCCATATACCATCTGAGTGAGGCACCGGGCAGGCTATCCTGGAAATAGTGGATGAGGAGTTGATCTTTGTCAGTCTGAGTTGACATCTTATGTGCGTACATCACAAGATGGCTGAGAGGGCAAGTGTTTCCCTTGTACTTTTCAAAGTCAGGTACTTTGAACTTGATGGGAATCTTGACATTTGGCACGAGGCACAGCTCAGCAACAGATTTATCAAAGAAGTCTTTCCCTCTTAGAATCTTCAGTTCCTTGCTCAGCTCAAGGAATTAGTCATTCATAGCATCCATTTTCTCGTAAACATATGGGCCCTCAGACGACTCAAAATGATAAATGGTGTCATCGACTCTCTGTAACGTGTGTACAATGGGAGGTGGCACAGCAGGGACCAGGCTAGATGCCAGCAGAGAAGCAAAGGTCGGAGCGAGACCCTCTGACATAAAATTCGCGGGCATCCCCCAGGGAAACCCGGCTGGCATAACAGATGGAGTGAAATGAGCAGTGGTGGCAGGCACGGTAGAGGAAGCTACCTCTAAGATGACCGTCCTCTAGGGAGGAGTTGCAGGCGTTAGAGAAGACTAACTTTGGGCGGCCAGGAAAGACTCCATCAGGGCAGTCAACCTAGCCACTTCCTCCTTAAGTTCTCTGTTCTCTTGTTCAAGATGATCCATCAGCTTTGAAGAATTGGCCCTGGTGTTGTAGCAGTGCGTCAGCTTGTCTTCAAAATAAATGAAAAACACATATTTAGACCACTGATCAAGAAGCCCTGAACAAAAACCTACTTATGCATATGATGCATGCAATGCTTGTGCATATGATTTTATTTTTATTCAGAGGAACTTTTAGAGATCTATTTGCAAATATTTGGAAATATTAATCTTTTAGACATATATGGAATATTCATATCAATAATATCTGGAAAAAAAATTTACACCAAAGAAGTACAATCTTGGTAACCAAATACAATACAAGAGAGAAGGAAAACGAACATCCTATGGAACCCTAGAAATAATCGTCCAAGCTCTCGAGACCGGAAGATAACCTGCACGCAGCCTCTTCACCTCTCTCTCATAGGCTGCCTCCATATCTGCCTTCTCCTTGGCGAGTCGATCATACTTCCTCTTCCAAAACCTGGATGACTGAGGAAGAAAAGAAGTAACCACATCATTTGGCTCGTCGATAACCTGATGCTCCAGAAATTCTATCAAAGCATCCTTATCTCTGAGTTGCTGAAATAGCTCCTCTCGCTCACAGACCCAAGCACACGAACGATCTTCATCTTTCAACTCCTCTACTCCTTGGTTAGGGAGGGTTGAAGGCCCAACCATAACCATAGATGTCCGTCTCGGATAGTCATAGGGCATGCGGTACTCAGAAGCTCTCTTCCTCACCCACGAGGTGTAGGGTTCCAAAGCAATACAATTCTTCGGACCAAGCTCTTTCCTTCCCTTGCTATGAATCTTACGCCAAGCGCGGACCATCCTTCCCTTCAAGTTTTGGGGATCTTTACCCTCTTGAAAGAACACACCTTCCAATAAAACGTTGTTAGGTTTATCCTTTAAGGGGAACCCAAGATGACGGCGAGCCAAAATAGGGCTGTAGTTAATTCTACCACATGTAACAAGAAGAGGCACATTGGAGAATTCACCATAAGAGTCAATAATCTGCACACCATCATATACACAGTTATACCAAAAGATATCATCATTAGTGATAGACATAAGCCTCATGGACCACTGTAGACATCCTTTGTTCTCCTTGAAGGCGAGCGTCTGAGGCAAGTGCGAAATAAACCACTTGTACAATAGTGGCAAACAGCACACAATGGTACCACCACCCTTTGCATTCCTCATATGCAAAGAGAAATAAGTGTCACCCAACATAGTAGGAACGGGATTAAGAGTAGAGAAAATCCTAATGGCGTTCACACCCACAAAATTGTCGGTGTTGGGGAATAACACTAGCCCATATATGAGAAGAACAAATATGGCCTCAAAGGCGTCCTAACTCATGGCCTTCCCAAACAAAGTAGCTTGAGCAATGAGGAAATCAGACGGGAGACCTTGAATTCCACCTTTGGTAGTCATATGAGCACCAATCTTAGATACATCTATGTGCAACAGATCAGCAATCTCTTGGGAAGAAGGAACTCTCTCCAAGCCACTGAACGACAATTGATCTAAGATAGGTATACCCATAAGATATGCATACTCTTCAAGCGTAGGCAAAAGCTGGAAATCCAGAAAAGTGAAGCAACGGTACAGAGGATCATAGAACTGCACCAACACATTCATCAGACCTTCTTCACCCTGAGTAGCAAGAATAGACAGAAGCTTCCCATCGCGAGTCTTGAACTCCAAGGGATCTAATACATAGGATGTCAAACTCCTTAACTCTTTCAAGTCGGGTTGTCTGAAATTGTACTTCTTTGTATTCCTTCTTTGCTTATCCATGTCTGAAAATTTGCAAATAGACCTCTTTAAGTTCCTTGAAAATTTTCTCATTGTTGATGATATGGATGCAAATGAATGCATGAATGCATGGATGCAATAATCACACTCAAGAATCAAGCAAGTCACACCACACAAAGGTCACATGATGGATTAAGTCATCCTTAATATCAATCATCCATTTTGGTGGATTATGGTTTACACCTTATCAACACCCAAGTTCCATTGATATTAAGGATATACGAGAACAGATCGACTGCGAATCAAAGGTTTGTTGCAAGTCACGAGCATGGAGTCTCGGTTGAGAACCACCCAATGGGAGTGTACTATGGTTAAACCTGACAATCATGTTCTACAAGAGGTTCCCATAGTCATCATCCCTTCTTTCGGATATTATTGGATAAACGACTACTCGTATTCCAAAAATATTCTCATAAGAGAGACTCTTATGAGTGTAGTATCGCGTAACAATCGTATCAAATCTTACACTTGAACGACCTTTGCACTACGTCCTAAAATAGGCCAAGATGGGCTAGGTAATCTAAGGTCCTTGGCTTCTAAGGTATATATTGGAAAGAGTAATGCCTAACCACGACTACTCGTGTGACATTATTGATCCCAACAAGACCTCCACCAAGTGAATGGGCTTGCAAGTCAACTTGCTAAGGAATAACTCCACACAAGTCAACAAGACTATGCCATTCTCCTATCATAAGTGCACTCAAGTTCGGGTAAAGAACTCATCTCACAAGAGACCACCAAGCACACAAGCCATTGATATATATCAAGAAATTCATACATTACAAACAATACAGTCATCCCAAATTTGAACAAAAATATGTGACAAATAAATATAAACATACAATACAACAAAGGCAAAAAAGTAGGCTAAACCCACTAGGAAGAGCATCAATATATCCCAGCAGAGTCGCCACTTTTCTGTAGCGGGGTATTCGTTACCTTTAGATATATTGATTAAATCAAAAGTAAATCATACAATTCGAGTCGCCACCGCACTTCTATTTATCCAAAGGAAAGGTTAGAAAGCGAACAAAAACTGAGAAGTTTTATCAAATCAAAAACTAATAAAAATGTCAGAGATCCGGGTAAGGGAGTTGGTTATGCAATGGGAAAGTTTTAAGCACCCAAAACATCCTTAGTACTCTATGGGAGCCCTTTTTGCAAATGTTGTATGGTAGGTTGGTATTTGTGAAAATATTTGTGCAAACATGATTGGGGAGATGAGAAAAGAATATACAAATTATTTACAATTTTGTTGTTTGAATGGATGAACCCATTGCCTACGTACCATCACAAAGGTAGGATCAAAACATCATAGTTCGGGGTAAAAATCTCAAAATAAGTTGGTGAATTGATTTGAAAAAAGCCTTAAGGTCTTTTGTCATCAAATGGAGAAAACTCAACCTAAACCAACAATCCACCATGTGAGGAGAGCTTTAACATACTAGTGAGGGATCCACCCTATAATAAGTATGGAAGGCTTATAGTCCAATCACTAAGGATAAGGTGAGGTTTACATCAACCACTATCATAACTCAAACCTATGGCTAATGTTTATGAATAGGTTTTAACAAAGGTGGTCATTGGAACCACAAAAACAACTTGAGTGAGTTGTATTTACAAATTAGAAGTATTCATAAAATGAAGTCAAAGTTGACTTAAGATTCAATTCAAAATAAGTATTATATGGAAAGAGTTTGAAAAATCAAAGGCATATGGCCTAGTTTTCTAGTTTTGAAAACAATGTCAATGTTTGCACAAAATGAGTTTGGCTTGGGTTAGAGTGGAGAGAAGAAGAGAACGGCTAGTCCTAAACATGCAAAGATAAGGGAAGAGAATAAAACCCTTGGAGTTCCTTTCTCGAGATCATAAAGATGATCCAAGAGAATAAAATGAACAAATGAGGTCAAACTTCAAATCCAATTCAAATCAACTTGGATAAGTCCAATTGGATCATCATAAGTCTAACATGGTCAAACAAGGTTTGACAAATCTTCTCAACATTTTTTTAAAACAGAAACTATTTTTAACCAATTAAAAATGGAGAAAAATAACATATATGAACTAAAATCTCAAATAAATCTCAAATCAATTAAGAAATTGATGAGAATTTTTTTTTCATAGACTTATCATCATTCATACATGTTAACAAAATATTTTTGGCATTTTTGAATATCTAAAAGTATTTTAAATGAATTAAAAACAACTTAAAACAAAACAATTCACAAAAAATATTAAATGGAATCACAAAAATACTTAAAAATCAGATTATGAAACTAGAATTGAAGAGAAAATTTTTGCAATTGGTCCCATATTTTTGTGATTCCAAATAAAGAAGTTATGAATTTTTGAAAATAAAAAGAATTAAAGAAAATAAAACAGAAATTTATAAAATAGAAAAAACAGGAGGCGTTGGATCCACGTTCATTAATTGATGTGGCCAATCCTAAGGCTCTCAGGTGCACGCTCATCATGTACCTTGGTCAAACGCGTGGTATGAAGCATTAAATGAAGTCAAACATAACAAAGGCCAGGATTAGATCGTGACTAATGGATCCAAGGGCCAAGGGACTCCCACGTGGGGACGGTGGTGGAAACCACCGTCTTCTCCGGTGAGAAGGCCAAATTCGGCCACCAGTTGCAGGTTTTGCAACCTCAACTAAAACACGCGATCCTTATACCGAATTAAAGCTGGGGTGATGTACATCACCCCTGTGACCTTAGATTTTACTCAAAATCCCTATGGAAGGAGAAATCTGAGGTTGAAAATCTAGGAGTTCAATCTGAAGTTCAATCTGAAGTTCAACAATTCATGAAATTAAAGCCACCATTGGCTTGCCTCTCACACGAGGACTTCAGAACACCAAACCAACACAAGAAATGCACAATATATAGTAAGATTTGAAGCAAAACAGTTGAGTTTCAAACCTTTGAAGTGAAGCTTTGATGAGCACGATCCAACCATACCTTTGCTTGCAGCTTGATCTTGATGTATGATGTGAGAGCTAGGCTTAGGAATTAGTATTGAAAATCAACTGATGTTGTTGAAAATCAAACATGAAAAAGGAAATGAAAACTCAAACTTCCTTTGGTGTGAGGTTGGGAAATGAATTCAGCAGGGATTCAGGCGCCTTCAGGTTACCAATTGGATGAAGCAATGCATTTTATTTATAGATGGAGTTGATGCAAAAAGGTGGAGAACTCGTGTGCATGAGAATTGGGTCCTCCATGCATGGGCCTGTACAGGCGCATGTGACGCCCAAAATCAAATGGTTTTGCAAGCTAATAGCATGAGGAAAGGGTTTTGACGTGTGGTTTGCAAGGCATTTTCTTGTGCATCAAGATTTAATATGAAATGCATAAATGGTCACGATTGTTCATCTCTTCTAAAATCCCATTTGGAAAATCCAAACATAGGCATGTGAGTAATGGTTGGAAAGGTCTTGACATAAGGAACAAAATCTATGTTGAACAAAAATCCATTTGGAGTTTATAAAATTGTGTAAACTGGCCATGATGTTCAAGGTACAAAACATGTATTTGAAAAATTTGCCAAAAATGACCAACTTCAAGCCCTTATGGTTCAATGATGTAAGCCTCAAATGGATAAATGTTCAACACCTAAGTTGTAGAACGTTTCAAGACGACAAATTTGGACTTATATTTTGCATCATTTGGATTTTTTATGAGAAAGTTATGTGCACTTGAAGTTGGACTTTTTCAAGATTCAATGGCTTTGGTCCAAAGTGACCTATAATGTTTTGTATTATCACATATAATTCTTTTAGGATTATGAAATTTTGTCCAACATAACAGTTTAAGTAGACATCTCAAAATTTCCAATGCACTCGGTATCACCTCAAAATCATAAAAAATGAAGGCGTTAGGTCCTTGGGAAGTTGACCCAAAAATAGGGTTTCAGTCAAAATGACCTATAATGTTTTGAAATGAATGATTACCTTCCAAGTTTCAAATGGATATTTTATGAAAATGAAAGTTGTTAATATGGTTCTTAAGAACATTTTTTCTCTTGGGGTCATATTCATTTGTCAAACACATCAAAAGTTAGGTCTCAGTGGATTTCAAAATAGTTAGATGATTTGACTGATCAACTTCTCAAAGCCAAACTCAAATCTTGATGAATGAATGATTGAGGATACTCACATAAACTCATATATGCATAAAATGATGAATGAAAGAACTTCCCTTCATTGTATTTGACCATAGGTTGAGATTGCCTCATGAGCAAGGCATAGTCAATGCACAGTTGAATTAGGGTTTCCTTGGGAAACATTCCTCAAGCCCTTTGGTTTATCTTGATCAAATTGACAAATTGAGATACTTGGTAGGCATATATGATGACTGAGAGCTTTGGGAACCATTTTCATGCTTGCTTTGATCCTCATCTGGCCATTTCATTGAGCATAGGGGCCTCCTAGGAGCCTTGGATCACATGACTGCTTAAGCTTCAAAACAAAACAACTTAGTGAATATTTTTGTGCTTTTGGTTAGTAAACAAAATAAGAAAAGCAATAATATACAGTTCAAGCATGCTTGGTGGTCTCAAACCAACTCACATAAGTCCCAACCCAAGGGTAAAGTGAAATTCTGTTATAGTCAGAGTTCAGATGTTCTACACGAAGTCATGACATCTGATCCAAGATTGTTACTAATACAGCAAGACAGCTATAAAAATTTAAAACCCAGTACTCATATGCACTTAGTCACAGATGTCACGACATCTGCTACTATACCACCATGGAAAGAAGAACATCCAGTTTTTTCCATCTAGTGCAAAGACACAGTAGAGATCAAACATATCACTTATGTTTATTGGGCCTGCCCAGTTAACAGCATGATGTCTTAACATTGATTTGAACATCACCTGTTCCCACATAATAGATGGGTGAACTGTAACTGATCCACCAGTCTATACATTAGTATCAACAGGTAATGATTAAGGTCATTACATTTTGTTTTTCATTCAGACTGCAGGCTATGTGTCAGGTTTGTTATTCCGTTCATAAATAGACTAAAACAGACTGAGTTATAACAGACGGAATATAGTGTGCAGAAGGTAAAAACACCAGTAACTGTTAACCCAGATCGCTACAACATTACCTACTCTAGAGGCATACCAAGCCAGGAAGAAGATCCAGTATTAGCAGTATTAATTCAAAGTTAAACTCCCCCGTTTACAACTCTTCACTTAATCCCTACCCAATGCAATCTATACCTAGGGACTCCTAGATAGAAACCTCCAGTTTCCATTCCTATCACTACAATTACCATGTAATGCTTAGACAACTTGAACATGCTTCACAGCTTCGTTCAAGAACATAACAACTCTTGCCTACAGGCTTTAAGTTACAAATAATCTCATGCTTTCAAGCACTGAGAAACACCTGGTAACCTTCCCACAGGTTGGGAGGTTTACCTCACACACACCCCTAATTTTTACATTGTTTGAGGCTTACAAAACCTAGGTTACAATCTGCTATTTATAACCTAACCACCCAACTGGATTTGGGCCTTCAGAAATCGCAGCAAGCTTCTCCTTTGCTGTTACAAAGCTGGCAGAATTCTTCTGCTACAATCAAGGACTTCAATCTTTTATTTCCTAAAAGATCTCCATATTTGGAAACTGTATATTCACCAAATATTCTGATTGAGTCTTCAAGATCTCCACATAGAAGTTAGGATATTCACCAAATATCTTAACTAATCCCAGAATATTAAATTAGTTAACACATGCCAGAATTAACTAATACAGTTTTATGCACCTGCTTGATGTCACAGTCACGATGTCGTGACATCGTATCTGACATGTTGGTCCAGATGTTGAACTTCTTCAACCCAACATATTAAAACAACAAGGGTGATTACATTATTTGTTTTACAAAATTAATGCCAATCTTAAGGTACCAACAATCTCCCCCTTTGGCAAAATTTAGCTAAAACAAATAACCCAATATGGGTTTGTACTTCCTCTTTGTCAATGACAGCCGCATTGCCACCACCACTGTTGGTGTACATGAGGAAGAAGATGTACAAGGCTCAGCTCCATCACAACCCTTCCCCTCAGCAGTAGGGCTTCCTGAAGAATATGTAATGCTGAGTACATAGATAATGTAACTCAGATCACAAGACACAATTGTCTTCTTAACTCAGATCACAAGACACAACTGATATACCCAGTTAGTGACTTTTGTGTCTGAACCCATCTTCTCCTTGCCACCAGATATTGCTTGCTTCTGGTGCATCCTCAGGACAATGTTTCTCTCCCCCTTTTTAGCTAAACATTTATAAGTGACACCTTCACAAAACCAGATCCAGGAGCAGTATGCCCAGATCTTAACAAACCCCATGGTTTAGAGAGAATGAAATGTCGCTCTTGTGAGAAGAGGAGTGCTGATACATCCTTTAAATAGGCCAGACCATGCTTAGGAATTAACGGTAGAAGTAAATACTTGGTCAAGATTCATAAATATATGCTTTAGGAATTAACGGTAGGAGTAAATACTTGGTCAAGATCCATAAATATTTGCTGAGAATCAGTCAGAGAATCACCACCAATATCCCAGACTATCTTTGAATACCTTTTACAGCTCTTGACTGTTTTCAGAAACAACAGTTCCAAGACTATTCCATAAATGCTGTCAGACACGTTGCAAGCTATGTCTTAACATTTGACACTGCTTTTGTCTGCATTCTTCATATATTCTCCCTATCACCTTTTCCTAAAACCACTTTCTCACCTCCAATGGTAGCTTGACATCTAGCACCACACACCCACATTTCCTTATATAACTTCCAGCAGGTACATGGATATCTTATGTTAAGACATCACATATGACATCTTGTGAACATTCTGTCCTTTTTGTTCACAAGGAAAACTAACAGCAATTAAACAACATAACAGTAGTTTAATCAGCAGCAGAAGCAAAACAATTACTAGTTGTGGATACTAGTAAAACACACATGCACAAGGGTACTTCTCCTCCCCCTAAATCTGTGCAACAATCAAAATTACTAGTTATGGATGCAACTAGTAAGACACACAAATGCACAAGGGTATTCCTTCTCCCCCTAAATCTGTGTATACATCAAATAACAGAAACTCCAGCACCTGTTCCACACAACTGTAATACACAGGCTCATTCTAATATAACATAATGAGACACACCCCATCCATATTTCCTTATGACTGTAAGTTTCAGAAGGAAATAACAATATTGTCCAAGGCAATGTCATGATATCCGGTCAAACATTCTTCTGCTCACTCAGCCTTGACACACACCACAACATCCCACTAACTA